>NC_090266.1:428956548-429320298 GCF_040414725.1 Anabrus simplex | reverse complement strand
ATATGGATAAATCTAAAGTACTTTGAGAATGAGATGACATTCATGACATTTTCTACTGAACCGCACAGATTAAGAGAAGGATAATAGAGTAAGGAAAGATAACGTATCCCATCGTCGCCATAAGACCTATTTGTGTCGGTACGATATAAAGCAAACTGTAAAAATAGAAAATTAAAATGGGTGTATTAAGATGTGCTCTATCATTCTATCTCTCTTTATCGTCAAAGGCCGGGCTGAGTGGCTCAGACGGTTAAGGCGCTGGCCTTCTGACCCCAACTTGGCAGGTTCGATCCTGGCTCAGTCCGGTGGTATTTGAAAGTGCTCAAATACGTCAGCCTCGTGTCGGTAGATTTACTGGCACGTAAAACAACTCCTGCGGGACTAAATTCCGGCACCTTGGCGTCTACGAAAACCGTAAAATAGTAGTTAGTGGGACGTAAAACAAATAACATTATTATTATCGTCAAAGTTAGCTATATCGATCTCCTCTCACCAATTCGATTCAGTATATCTTCATTCTATCTACCTGTCTCACCTTCAGTCTTTATTCTCTTTCTTTCTGAAAACATATCACAGTTATATTACACAATGCCTAATCCCACGAATCATGCTGTCATCTATGTGGCTTATGATTTACGAATCTAGTTTTCAAATACTACGACCGAGTGTGTTATTTTTGCGATACAGATCCGCGAGATCAGACATGGTGAGATGATGAGTTCGAATTACCATTGTCGGCAGCCCTGAAGATGATTTGTCCGTTTTACATTACAGTACGCGAAACTTTTAGTGATACCTGGGCTCCCTAGTACTGAGTCTGTAGACCTCGGTTATCTTCGAGATTCGTATTGGCAACCTTTGAAGCAAACTATGAATCGATTATGCACCGCCGTGAGACATCTGGCGTACGCTTTACGTACTAGTACTGTTTATGCTTACACAGCAAAGCCAAACTATAGAATTCATGCTAGGAACAAGATTCGCATCGAGAAATGTTATATAATGTTATATAATGTGTGTGTGACACAGTTGTTGGCTTAAGATAGTAGAGTTTTAGAAAATTCATATCGATCGATCATACCATCGATTCAATTCAGATTTCATTTCCATTCAGTTGGCAGTATTACCGGAACCGGGAGAGCTCCCTCCTTACTCCTGAAGCCCGTAAAACCAGGTATCACTAAAAGTTTCGCGTACTGTAGGCGAATTCTGAAGCTTACTTTTCACTAATGTGACTGCGATTTGAATCACATCCAATGTATGTATGTATGTTTAGTCCTCAGCCCGAAAGCTGGTTGGATCCTCAACAGCTCCGCCATCAGCTGTCATAGATGGCTTAGGCATCACTGAAGAGGCGTACTAGGGAAATGAGGAGTGAGGTAGTTTCCCGTTGCTTTCCTCACCGAGCCAGAAGTTGCTATTACATATCAGTCTGCCAAGCCCACTGAAATGCATGCACCAACCGACCCTATGAACAATATTTTCACACCATTCATAGCAGGGACTGGCTGCAGAAGGAATGGCATTACTAGCATCACTCATACCTCAGTCACTTTCATTTTGTCAAAGCAAAGGATAAAGCTGAGACAGATCAATGAAAGTAACAAGATTGCTCTAGCCCATACCAGAAGACATATTGCACTGTAAACACTAGGTCCCGCCAGCAAAGGCAATCAATACATGTGAGAATTTGTAAAAGAAAATTTATATCTCAATTTATTGAATTTCACGTAAAACCGGAGGTCCTGTGGCTGTGGTCAATATCTCAACAATTTTGTCGAGGTTCTAGTTCGCTTGATGACCTCATGGAGCTGTCGTTTACGGTGGCAGCAGTTCATTGATAGGTTTCCAGCGACACTGTAATGGCTAGTACGGGCAAAGTGGCGGTCCCGAAATTTAGGGCAACACACTGAAAGCGCACTAGGCTCACCAAGGTTGATTTTTTGTTGAATTAGTGCAAACCCACCAATAATTACCAACGATACCCGCATAACACTTCAGGTACCGATAATCGATCTTTGAGAGGACTCCAACACGTATGTTTCAGGTCGTCCTAAACGCTGTCAGTTGGTCAGAAATTAGTTCGTTAATGATCGTGGTAACTAATAAAGGAAATAAAATTTATAATAATTCTTTAAATGTCAGGAGGAGTACGATAGAAATAATATCAGCCGATTAGAGTTTCTAAAAACCAGGCTGAGTGGCTCAGATGGTTAAGGCGCTACCTATCTGATCCCAAGTCAGCAGTTTTGATCCTGGCTCAGTCCGGTGGTATTTGAAGGTTTTCAAATACGCCGGTCCCGAGTCGGCAGATTTGATGGTACGTAAAATAACGGGCGAGTTGCCCGTGTGGTTAGGAGCGCGCAGCTGTGAGTTCGCATCCGGGGGATAGTGGGTTCGAACCCCACTGTCGGCAGCCCTGAAGATAGTTTTCCGTGGTTTCCCATTTTCACACCAGGCTGTACCTTCATTAAGGCCACGGCCGCTTCCTTCCCATTCCTAGGCCTTTCCTGTCCCATCGTTGCCATAAGATCTATATGTGTCGGTGCGACGTAAAGCAAATAGCAAAAAAACGTAAAATAACGCCTGCGGGACTAAATTCCAGCACCTCGGCGACTCCGAAAACGGTAAAAGTAGTTAGTGGGACGTAAAAACACTAGCATTATTATTAGAGTTTCTAAAGGACAGCCTACTAAATTTGTCCGTAAACTGGATCAACAGAAACAGACGTATGTTTTGCGCACATAATTTTCAACCACATCTACTCCTAACGTCATACTCACTTAAAATGATCTACCTGTTCTGGTTTTGTATTCCCAACATGACATTCATTTCTCATGGGTTTCTTTCCTACTAACATCACTTTAGTCTTGGAAATTCTAATTTTCGTATCGTACTCATTGCATGTATTTAAGAGTTCCAAGACTTTAGATTACAGGCTTTCACTACAATCTGCCATTAAGACCAAGTCATCCGTATAATTATACCAAACTGCTTACTACTTTTCCACCAAATTGAATTCCTCTTTGCCACTTAATACCTTTCACTAGATGATTCATGTAAATTATGAACAATAAAGGTGAATGATTACAGCCTTGTCTAAATCCGTCAAGTACCTTAAACTAAAATCTAATTCTACCGTCAATTCTCACCGCAGCACAATTCTCAACGAAAATGACTTTGTTTTTAGTCATCTACATTTAATCCCATGAGCCCTCAGCACGGCTAACATCTTTCACAATTAAGAAACTACTGTAACCTATGCTGACAAACGGATGAGGAGAAGTATCCGTGTTTTGGAGGCTATGGAGGAAAATCTCGGTACAAAAATTTCGGAAGCGAAAGTTCCAATCAAATAAGGAACATATAGCGGTGTTCCACTCATAGAAAATCATTAAATTCTAACCATCTCTCGTCAACAGTTAATAACAACTGTCATAAATAAGTTTAAAAGTATTTACTCGGAATGAGGAGATAAAGGCTAATTTAGGAATGAACTCGATGGATGAAGCTGTACGCATAAACCGGCTTCGGTGGTGGGATCATGTGAGGCGAATGGAGGAGGATAGGTTACCTAGGAAATAATCGACTTTGCTATGGAGTGTAAGAGAAGTAGAGGGAGACCAAGACGACGATGGTTAGACTCGATTTCTAACGATTTAAAGATAAGAGGTATAGAACTAAATGAGGCCACAACACTAGTTGCAAATCGAGGATTGTGGCGACGTTTAGTAAATTCACAGAGGCTTGCAGACTGAACTCTGACAGGCATAACAGTCTATACTGATAATCGGTATGTATGTATGTATGTATGTATGTATGTATGTATGTATGTATGTATTTTACCACAATTTCAAGCCATACGTACGAACCCTGTGGGTCATCTATGTCATTACATCAATAACCTTATGAATCACTTTCAGATTAACTAAAAGTGCTGAAACCCGTTCAGTGGCCTATTGATAAACCTGCAGGCTTTGGTAAACTGGAGAGTGAGAAATATTGCAGAAAGTTTAAATTAAGTATAGGCTTGCTCAAAATCAAATACAGCTACAGGGATTTCGTCGAAAACCATACAAGAATACCAAACAATTCAACACCTTCTTTTAACTGCAATTCCGCTGTATGTGAAAGCGGATTCAGTCTCATGAACCTCATTTTGTCTTTCTCTTCACATTATTACTGACTCTCTGCCGGTTTAATATACTAGAGTCACCCTTTTCATTATTGCAAATTGCGAACCGACAATACAGTTTAAAGAATTTAATTTCACGAAACACTTACATGTTCTCCTCGTACATTGTATCTATCAACGCCATCGACGAGACACTTAGGGAAACAAAATTTATAACCGTCTATCACCAACAGTTTCTTGCCCTTTTCACTTGTCATTATATCAAACTCCATCGCTCACACACAGTGCAATGACTACTTACAAGCCTGGTTGATGCGCGGTGCTGGAATGGAGTAGCGAAACGCCGCCAGCCGAAAGTTAGCGGAATCAACACGGATGTTATTGTTCGACGAAGTTTTCGAGAGCCGGAATGAAGTCTTCCACTATTCGACCACAGAGAGACGCAAAACGGCAGCAGCGCGGAGAGCCTCTACGAGACGCTGATTGATTGATTGATTGATTGATTGATTGATTGATTGATTGATTGATTAATTAATTAATTGATTGATTGATTGATTGATTTGATTGATTGATTGATTGATTGATTGATTGATTGATTGATTGATTGATTGATTGATTGATTGATTGATTGATTGATTGATTGATTGATTGATTGATTGATTGATTGATTGATTTTTCTTTCTTTCTGACTTCATTTATTTATCTTAGTTTTTGCATACTCAAGTACATAGATCTGATGACTAAATGCCCAAGTCCATTATAGACCAATAGTGTTAGTGACCTTTTATATCAGTACTCCAAGTGCTTGTTATGTTCGAGCTGGATATAAACATGTAAATCCACCCCCAATTCCTTTCTGGAACATCCCATTGAATCCACCCATCCTTTTTGGGCTCATGAGCACTTAAGATTCAGTGGCCTCAAATACCTTAAAGATTTATTGTATACTCTTGTTTCAGAACTTTGAACAACAATAACCTGACATCCTTGGGCAAGGACATTTTTGAAGACATGTTCCGGCTGCGCACGCTGCGCTTGTCGGACAACAACCTTATCTGTGATTGTCATCTGGCGTGGCTGGCACGGTGGCTGCGCAGGTACCCGCGACTTGCCCTCTACACTCGCTGCTTCTCGCCCAACCAGCTCAAGGGCCAAAACGTGGCCGATCTTCACGAACAAGAGTTCAAATGCTCAGGTGAGTCAACTTAACTATCAGCAGGTAATGGTCCGCATTTTAAAAAAAATAAAAAATGAACTACGATGTTACTTCCTTTAGCCCATGCATTTGCGCTGGATCATTCCATTGGCAGTAGGCAGAATCACACACCCAATGCGGTGCATTTTTTTTTACCTTTTTAGCCATTGCCTATACAATTTTTAAACTTCGTCATACCACTTAGCAGAGTTTGAATCCCAGTCAATGCTTATAAAACTTTCGAAATGAAGTCACGTCCGTGAAATTCAGGCTTCATGTAAAACTCTAGGTCCCGTGGCCTGTAATCACAATACCAAAAGTCCCAAAAAGTTCCAGGCGTGTTTCCTTGCTCTGGAATGTCATCCTAATCTAGTCATATGTAACCTAAATGAACGCTGGAAATGCTGACTACATATTGAACCCTTGAACTTACCGTTCCATCGTTGGTCGTCTGCTACGGCTACTTCGGTAGAGCAATACCGTCTCTCGGATCTCGGGGTCGTTACGAGTTTCTTTCTGTCACTTCATTGACCAATCGATAGGGTTCAGAGGAGAGCATAACTACTTCAAATGAGGAGCAAAAATGTGCTCACTAAAAATGTTATTCAATGTAATCACGATAATTAGTTTTACTAAATGGGCAATAAAAGTCAGTTAAATTTGTCACAATTAGTTATAACGCAGTCACAATGCATAACGTGGGTGGTAAAATTATCTTGAAATTGTTTATATTATTGTTTTCCAAAGAATGAAAACACAATGTAAATTTCGTGGACAGCAGAAACCAGAAAAAAAAAGAATAGAAAACCTGAAAATCGGGCAACATTGATCTAAACGATAACTTAGAGTTAACTCACACCATCCGTGAAAAATCTGACCTTCAACAAGTAGAATTCCAGATTTACACTTAATTAAGGTTATCCACCAGACGAGTATCCTAACGGATATCGGAACAAAACCCGAAAGGATCCTTAATCGAACCAAATCGACTACCAGTTGCCTTGGATAGGTTGCGAACTAATACCTGAAATCATGATGTTCAGTACAAGTTAACAGCAATTGTCACAATCAAAAATAAAATTCCACCGTGTATTGTCATCTCGTGACACCCTGAAGATACAGAGGAATCCCAATGCTGAAACATGCATCACCTCAAACAGATGTTCTGAAGGAACCAACAACACTTGATGCGATGGGATCTTATGTTACATCGTACTGAAGGAACTAAACTGCGAAATGCAGGAAAACATTAATTCATTATGCGTTCAGAAGAAATGCCGAACACTGAAGTTAAAGAAAAGTGATAAATCACTTGAAAATGTTCTTAAAAATGCTATTTGTTCGTGGCGTCGACCTCTAAAGATCTTTTGCCACTACTTGCACCATATGTCATGAACCTGCGTGTAATTGTGATTGCGGAAGTGTAGAGTGTTGAATGTGAGGAAAGGAAAACACAAACACCCAGTCCCCAGGCCAGGAATAATAATCATGTACAATTTAAAACCCCTGACCCGGCCGGGTGACAGACGGACGCGTTGCCCCCTACACCACAGGGCCGGAC
Source organism: Anabrus simplex (assembly GCF_040414725.1). Lineage (NCBI taxonomy): Eukaryota > Metazoa > Arthropoda > Insecta > Orthoptera > Tettigoniidae > Anabrus > Anabrus simplex. The sequence goes on along the minus strand of NC_090266.1, from coordinate 429,313,407 downwards.
TGAAAATGTTCTTACTAAACCAACTTTCAGGTTACGAAAGTGTTACTAAAATATACTAACAGCTGACGAATCGAAACCGCATTCGTAGTGTAAATCCTACAAAATTTAACCAAGTGTCAACACATGGCGCTATCATAATACACTGCACACCCGAACAATAAATCTTAAAGTAAAGAAATAGAAACCAATAGGAACGAAATTTATCGAACTTGAACACGCGCGGCTAAGTAGTAGCGATCAGTCTCCATTAGCCAGGTTTCCACGTGGGACAACCCTTACATTCATGCCGCTACCGATGCAATGCTATTACGAGAGCACCTTCCGCCTAGTAAGGATTACGCCGAAACATGGCCTAAATAGTACCGTCTAATATCTTCCATACCGGGCGAGTTGGCCGTGCGCGTAGAGGCGTGCGGCTGTGAGCTTGCATCCGGGAGATAGTAGGTTCGAATCCCACTATCGGCAGCCCTGAAAATGGTTTTCCGTGGTTTCCCATTTTCGCACCAGGCAAATGCTGGGGCTGTACCTTAATTAAGGCCACGGCCGCTTCCTTCCAACTCCTAGGCCTTTCCTATCCCATCGTCGCCATAAGACCTATCTGTGTCGGCGCGACGTAAAGCCCCTAGCAAAAAAAAAAAAAAATATCTTCCACACTCGTATCCACTACTGCAGACACTAACATCGTTCATGTCGATTCGCAAAATGCCTAACCTATGACTTGGCTATATACAGACGGCGTCCTAATCGTGTCGTTGAGTCAACGTTACAGTGTCCACTCATCCTTAACGATAATTATAATACACGCGGCATCCTAAATCTATCGTTGAGCCAACGTTATGGTATCTACACGTCACACATACTGCCAGGCGAAATCGAAACTTTAACGCAATGTCCGGATATTTAAAGCTGATCTTCGTTGAAACTCTAACACATGAAGTAAAATTCGCTGCAGAAATGAACTCGAATCTGAAATTTTTTTGTATCTATATCCTACGATAAAGCGTGAAGTCAAAATTAAACAGCAGGTTCGATAAGTTTAATCTATTCTTCATTACAATTTAAACACATGCTGTGAATTCGCTAAATAATAATAAACTCAAATTTCGTTTGATATTACGTAATATCACTGAAAATAATCACTACCATCGCGATATTCACGGCATAACTCAAGAGTGAGGCTCCAATTACCCTGCCATCTCAACACTCCAAACATGTATCTCTTTTTTTGCTAGTGGCTTTACGTCGCTCCGACACAGATAGGTCTTATGGCGAACATGGGAAACAACGGAAAACCATCTTCAGGGCTGCCGACAGTGGGATTCGAACCCACTATCTCCCGGATGTAAGCTCACAGCCGCGCGCCCCTAACCGCAGAGCCAACTCGCCCGGTATTATTATTATGCCAATGAAAGAAGTGAGTGGTTGCATCGACAAGGCATTATCCCTTAGAATTATTATTATTATTATTATTATTATTATTATTATTATTATTATTATTATTATTATGCATAAGAAGTGAAATAGTCAGTTTATTTGGAAACTAATGGGTTTTTTCTTACATGCTCTTAATTTTTTTTGTGTATTACCCAGTATTCCAATTGTGTGTACCAGAACTTAGTGTACCAACTGAGGGTTAATTTTTCTGAAGCCCGTCAAATTAGAATTTTGTTCATATCCAAGTCAACATTTCTAGTCAAGTGGGTTGGGCAACTTCTTATTTTCCACTTGTTCGCAATCTGGACTCATTAATGTGTGTCTGAACTCTTCGCAATCAGGACGACACCGGCTTAGTCATCCCCTTTAAGGTCCGTTTCGTTGGCTGAATGGTCAGCGTATTGGCCTTCGGTTCAGAGGGTCCCGGGTACGATTCCCAGCTGGGTCGGGGATCTTAACCTTCATTGGTTAATTCCAGTGGCCCGGGGACTGGGTTTTTGTGCTGTCCCCAACATCCCTGCAACTCACACACCACACATAACACTATCCTCCACTACAATAACACGCAATTATCTACGCATGGCAGATGCCGCCCACCCTCATCGGACGGACTGTCTTACAAGGGCTGTACGCGGCTAGAAACAGCCACACGAAATTATTGTTATCCGCTTTAAGGTACTACTGAAGAGGCTCCGATAAGGCTGACGGTCGCTTGAGCACGTAATATTATTATTTTAACAATCTGCTTTACGTCGCACCGACACAGATAAGTCTTATGGCGACGATGGGAGAGGAAAAGGTTAGGAGTGGGAAGGAAGCGGCCATGGCCTCAATTAAGGTGCAGCCCCAGCATTTGCCTAGTTGAAAATGGGAAACCACGGGAAACCATCTTCAGGGCTGCCGACAGTGGGGTTCGAACCCACTATCTCCCGAATGCAAGCTGATAGCTACGGATACTTACTCCGTTCTCTACCTTCAGATGTCTGTGTATTTAGCCTAGTATTTATATTCGCATTGTATGGTTAAACTTCATTCTAAGAGCTCCTGTATGACGAACTGGATATAGCCTACACTGAATAACTGAATGTAGGCCTATGAATTTCAGAAGGAAGGTGCTGCTGTATTGTGGAAGGTTGTGTGAACATTTCATCAAATTATTCCAGTTTCGACATTTGTTCACCACTGTCAAGTGTTACTAGGAGCAATGGGCATTTAGTTCCAGTAGAGCCCCAGTAAATCGAGGTCATTGAGGCTGACGATACTTTGAATGACAAAAAACTCTTGAGTACGTGAAATAAAAACAAATCAAAGTGTAATGCATGAATAAATGTTTAAGGGATCCACAGAAAGGCTAAACAATAGAGTACACGCCTGCGTTTCATATGAACTATCTTTACTTAGTTTTAAAAGAACACGAATTTAATTTTTAGAGACATTGTTCACAACCCATTGTTTTTTAAATAGAGACTAATTTTTGCGCAACAATATCGTGAATCTTCAAAGGAGCATAGTGTCGGTTGGCGTAACGCAGTGCCACGACTGTCGCCTTGTTTATTTACTGGATGGTTGTAATTAAACTATCTCTATGTAAAGAACACGAAAATCCAAACATTGCCAAAGACATGCAGAAGAGAAATAATGCACAAGCATATCCAAGGAAGCACTTAGAGTGCGTTGCCATATCATGCAATACGACTGGTTGTAATCCGTCAGACTACAAAGTATGTTCGAGATGGTGTCCCTCTCTGTCCAGGACAGTCCGAAAGCGTAGGAGAGCATGCTGCACGGCTGCGCGAAGCATCTCCATGGGTTTGCCTGGTACGGTACCTCTCTTGATATGCTTCTTTTCAGATAGCCCATATTGAGTGAACATTCCCCTGTTAAATGTTGCCTTTCAGGTAAGATGAACCATGCAAATCTTGTAGCCCATAATCTGGGCATTATTCCTAACACATTTGGTACGCGGGATACGAATAGTTTCCTGTCTAGAATGGACTATGTAGGGAAAGTTTCATTGTAACCACCCGATATGTACATTGTAAACGAAAATCGTACTCGTGAGAAAATAATAAACGGGATTTTACTATATTTTGTAAAAGTGTAATTTTTTAAGGTCAGCTTAAATTGTATGGAACCTCGAAGTACCAGGGCTCGAATTAGCAGGGCACTGATCGGCTTAGACAAATCTATAGTTAGGGGAACCTTTTGATTGTGAGACCACTCTGAATAGCATCTTTGATTACACAAGTATCTAAATATTCATGGTAATTTATGAACATTCTTTAACAATGAAGCAGAAACGCTTGTGTTTTAAAATAGACATACATGATTGAAAGATCTCCGCTTATTACATTTAAAGAAAATTAATGTGACCTTCATGAAAAGTAAACTCTCATAAATACATTCACACAAACTAGGTAAAATTAACCATTAACTACGAAAATAGGATTTTAGCTGGCTGTCTTACGAGATTTATGTTACCTTCACACGCACTCCCTCCGTACTCGCATACTAACAGGCTAAAAAAAGGAATGATTTCATATTACGAATTTTAACGTTTCTCTAAACAATTCTTGGGGCGATGACCTTAGATGATAGGTCCCTTTAAACAACAACCATCATCGTCATTATCATCATCATCATCATCATCAAAATTCTTCTTAATCTCAGATTTCCAGGACAGTGAACAGTCAGGAAATTTAACCATTCGTCATAACAATTTTGATATTTACGGCATATTGTATTTTTCAAAGCCACTTAAGTGGCATCACTAAATCACTCCAAGCCCAGTTTTGAGACTTAGCCCAGAGTATAAGGCCGCACATATTTCCTACTGACATGCGAAGGTCTTAATTTAAGATCACGTCGTAAATCATCGGGATCAAAACTCGCAGTGCTTAGATCACTGCAGAAGCACACCCTCTATCCATACTTACTGCACATCTGTTTGCTACTAATGTATTCACTTTCATATTGTATTTGTACTGTATTTCATGTGTTGTATACAGTATTGTTTGCCATGCATTTAGCTGGCAAACCTCTGCCGAACCCTTAGATGCTCTTCTCTAAGCCCACGAACCTTTCGCGTAGTAGGGAGAGAGGTGATACTCCCACGTGGCGCGTCCCAGGTGGCGGATAGGGGGGTCCTAACCGGCTTGCCGGCGGACTTGAGGGAAATAAAATACCTCTCGCGGACCAAACACGCGGACGCACATGTAGAATACACCCGCGGTATCCTCTGGCTGTCGTAAGAGGCGACTACAAGGGGCGACAAAGGGATGATTGAATTAGAACCATGAAACTACTCTTGATTCGTACCATCATGCGGGGAACAACATGGGTTGCATGTACTTGCGAGTAGTATCACTAAATTGGTACGAAATAGGTTTGTGATTAGTTGCAGTAAAAAGCCTGGCCTGCTGGATTCCCAGTACCCGTGCGTTGTACCCATGTGAGCAACACCGCGGGTCTGGCCGTAGCCTGTGAGTTGTACCGCTATATGAGCGGCACCGTGGGTCAGCGTTGCCTGTGATTGGTACCCACTATGTGAGGAACACCACGCGAATACCGGCGCCCGTAACTAGTACACCTAGGTGAGGAACCTTACCGGCTTGCGTTGGCTATGAGTGGCGCCACTGTGTGAGAATCACCATAGGTCTGCGTTCCCTGTACGAATTGCAATACTTGTGAGTAGTACCATCTTGTGTGGACCACCGTGAGTCTTCGCTACATTTGATCAGTACCCCAAATGACAAATACCATGGTTCTACTTTACTCGCGACATGTACCATTCTGTGGGGCCTTAGACGTGAATTTAGCACCCCTTCAGACATCAAGCATCATTGTGCTTTATAAATGGTCCCTTGGACAGTAATACTCTTTTAATTAACTACCTTCTTTTTGAGTCTGATCCACTGTTTTTTTTGTATTTTTTTTGTAGGGTTCATGTCCATCCATTCATTCTTCATGACATTTTTTATTTTATTTTAGTCAGTGGATGAATTTGAATTTTTTGTTATTTCATTTCGTACCGTTAGGGGCCGATGACCTCGATGTTAGGCCCCTTTAAACAACAAGCATCATCATCATCATCATCTTCTTCTCTAAGCCTGGTGTACTCGGCTGCTGAATATGGTGCACCTGTTTGGCTAAACAGTCTAATATTGTAGGAAATGTAGATGCCCAGTTGAACAATATTATGTGGTTAATCTCAGGAGCCATTAGATCCACACCCACACACTGGCTCCCAGCAAATCTTCGTCGACAGGATGCTTTGGCTCATGAGCACAAGAAGATAAACAATATCCCCAATCTTCCAATATACAGGGATATCCCTACTACCGCTGGAAGTAGAAGACTCAAATCACGAAGACGCCATATAGCAACAGCCCAACAGTTGGAACAAGAGAGCTTCCATATTACAACAACGTGGATTCAAAAATGGAAAGAGGAAACAATCCCTCTTCTTCATAACTTCCTGGACACGAAGAGACGTCCCCGGATTCGAGTAACTCTAAACAGAGTGAGGGTGAACACGGAAGATGTGGCTACCTCCTACACAAATGGGAAAAGTGCAATCATCGGCAGGCGATTGAGCTGCGGTTCGACAAATTATCCAGCACATAGTGACAGAAAGCCCTGAACGTTTGTACCACGGAGACAAATTACTTTATGTTGGCTATTTCATCCACACTTCAGTGGAGTGATCAATTCACCTTTAAATTCTAATTGTTTTATTACCCTGTACTTTCCCCTGTACTTTCAACATTTTATAAAACATTTTTATAAAATAAAATAAATAAGAGCCATTCATAAGCCACAAGCTTGTAAATGTAAAAACAATACTAATTAAATTTTAAAAAATAGCAATGATGCGAGTTGATGAAAACAAGTTTCATGGGTTCGAACCCCACTGTCGGCAGCCCTGAAAATGGTTTTCCGTGATTTTCATTTTCACACCAGGTAAATGCCGGGACTGTACCTTAATGAAGGCCACGGTCGCTTCCTTTCTACTCCTAGCTCTTTCCTATACCATCGTCGCCATAAAAACTATCTGTGTCGGTGCGACGGAAAGCAAATAGATTCTGAAGCCAACCAATTTGTTCATTCCCCGATTTCATGTAGCTATATTTATGTACAAGTTATTGTTTCATCCCGGTAAGTAACACCAACATAACGTCGTTTCGCAAAACATTTTCAAAATAAAGAGAGTTGAGGTTTGATACACTTGAAGGTGTTACTACTCGTTTACATACGTGTAACCATTTCAGCGTATCATAATCAAACATATACATATTATTATTATTATTATTATTATTATTATTATTATTATTATTATTATTATTCAATTCAATTTTCCCTCCTTACGCAGGAACGCGCAGATGCGTATATTTTAAACAGCATATATCTGCAAAGTACCACAATATTGATATCATCAACGATGATGGTAGTGTTGAGAATATCTTCTCAGGATGATTTAAATCCATCGGGCCCTGCATTATTGTTATTATTTCTATCATCATCATCGGGGATTCCTATCTGAGGTGGTAAATGAGTGCTCGGTTCACCTGGAAGGACGTGGGTTAATTTCGCGTCACGAAGTCGAGAAATTAAGAAAAATGAGCCTTCCTCTATTGGAGGGGCATATCCCATTGGGGTTCATTCAGCCTTCACGAGAAATGAATAGGTCCTACCAGGTTAATTTCTGGGGTAAACATAACCACACTTTGCCAGTTCTTCTTCTTCCTCTTATTCTTCTTCTTCTTCCACTTTTCCCACACATGTGGATTTGGCCCTGTTTGGCGGTTGGATGCCCTTTCTGACGCCAACCTTATGTGGAGGGATGTATTCGCTGTTGCGTGTTTCTGTTGTGTTTGGTAGTGTGGTGTGTGTATTGAGACAAATGCAAAGACCCAGTCTCAGGTTCAGATGCGGTTAAAATCCCCTATCCGGCCGGGAATCTAATCCAGGTCCCTCTGAATTGAAGGCCATGACACTAACCATTCAGTCAAGGAGCCGAATAAAACAATTGTATTGGTTTTACGTTCCAATGACTACGTTCTACATTTTTCAGAGACGCCGAGTTTCTCGAAACCATCAACTTTGACTCAGAGAGTCAGCGCTTTACCATCTGAATCACTCAACCCTGCATTCGCATTATTCTTATTCGAAGCATCATCAGGAAGTCAATAAATTTAGAAAGGAAATATTCACTTCTGAGAGTCACCTCCCTTGGTTTGATTCATTCTACACCATAAATTAATACTTAATGAGTAGGGAATTGAATCCATGTCCTTCCAAGTGAATTCAGCGATCAGCTACTGCCTCGACTTGGCAGTCCCCGGCTTCCTTACTTACAAGTAGCTGTACCGTTCTTCTTCTTTTTCCACCGCTTTTCCCACACCTGTGGGGTTGCGGGTGCACACTGTGTCGCACATGTGGATTTGGCCCTGTTTTACGGCCGGATACCCTTCCTGACGCCAACCCTATATGGAGGGATTTAATCACTATTGCTTGTTTCTGTGGTGGTTGGTAGTGTAGTGTGTTGTGTGAATATGAAGAGGAAGGTGTTGGGACAAACACAAATACCCAGTCCCCGAGCCAGAATAATTAATCGGAAGCGATTAAAATCCCCGACCCGGCCGGGAATCGAACCCGGGACCCTCTGAACCGAAGGCCTCAACGCTGATCATTCAGCCAATGAGTCGAACAAGTAGCTGTACCAGTATCAGATATTGAAATGTGTATATATTTACATATATTGTCACACACGGGCACAGTTAATCTATGGTTCAGTCGGTCTACATATCCCCAGATTCTGGGTTCAAACCTGGCTCAAATAATTGGATTTGAAAATCACCATTCTACATTCCGTAGTGCACGATGTAAGTGATCTGTTGTCAGATTGACGTTTGCGCGACGGAATTAATTAAAACTCAGCCACAGTTTGCGCAACAGAGATCTAGTTTGCTTGGTGTTTTAAGGGGCCTAACATCGAAGGTCATCGGCCCCAGAGATCTAGTAGAATGCGAAACGACGACTTTAGCACGCAGGCACCCAAAATGGTGTTAGATTAAAATATCTGCACACGTTTGCTCAGACTATGTTATTATTATTATTATTATTATTATTATTATTATTATTATTATTATTATTATTATTATTATTATTATTATTATTATTATTATTATTATTATGTCCGGATACACGGATAAGATAAAATATCTCCCCCAAAACAATAACTTAAATTACCAAAATCACCTGATAGGGTACACCCTACAAAAAATATAAATGTTATAAAATATATTAAAGACTGAACCACCCATCAATAATCAATTAAAAAACATAAAGGGATTAAAAATATGATCATAAATATAAATTTTAACATTGTAATACTCTAAATGTTTGAAAAAAATCATTGCCATGAGTACGTATGAGCGTCTGGGAAGACGAAGAATACTGGTAAGTAAGGGTTTAATGAATTTTATGCCTTCAATGGCTATATGATGATTTCTTCTTAGTTCTTCTAATATGGCTGCCCCCCCTTCTTTAAACTTAAGATAAATAAGGATGTAATACATCTAAGATCAGGTCGAAACTGATTGCAATTTATCGCTTCTTATTTAAGGTAGGTTTGTGTCCTGTCCTTCGGTCCAAGGGTTCCCATGTTTAATTCCCGGCTGGTTCGGGGATTTTAAACTTCATCGGTTAATTCCGGTGGTTTGGGGACCGGGTGTGTGTGCCGTCTTCAGCATTAGAATTCATTACAGGTAGGGCCACATTCTCACGGATACGTAGGTCGCCTTTGAGGCGTCAACTCGAAAGACCTCTACCAGGCCTCTCTGGAGGCCACACGCCATTATAAATTATTATTATTATTATTATTATTATTATTATTATTATTATTATTATTATTATTATTATACTTCCTTCACACTAGTGTACGAAGTTGATTACCAAAGATACTCTAATTAATAATAAGAAACGACATTGAAGAGTAATTTTCCCATCTTATGAGAAGGTTGTTTCCAAGTGATTTTCCTGTACGTAAAAAAACAGCGTAGTTAGGAGTTAAATATCATCTTTCTACTTCGTCATGAGTAGCAAATTTCAAACAAGATAGGGAAGTAGCACAAGATATCCAGTTTATAATAGTCTTCTTACTTTAAGTAAAAACAAACATCTACTTTTCGCCATGTAATGGATGACAATATACTGTAGCATATACTGTATTATTGCTTTTTATCTGCGTTTCGCCATGTAGTGGATGACAATATTGCATGCATTGTATTATTGCTTTTTATCTGCTTGTCGCCATGTAGTGGATGACAATATAGCATACATTGTATTATTGCTTTTTATCTGCTTTTCGCCATTTAGTGGATGACAATATAGCATACATTGTATTATTGCTTTTTATCTGCTTTTCGCCATGTAGTGGATGACAATATAGCATACGTTGTATTATTGCTTTTTATCTGCTTTTCGCCATGTAGTGGATGACAATATAGCATACATTGTATTATTGCTTTTTATATGCTTTCCGCCGTGTAGTGGATGACAATATAGCATACATTGTATTGTTACTTTTTATCTGCTTTTCGCCATGTAGTGGATGACAATATAGCATACGTTGTATTATTGCTTTTTGTCTGCTTTTCGCCATGTAGTGGATGACAATATAGCATACATTGTATTATTGCTTTTTATCTGCTTTTCGCCATGTAGTGGATGACAATATAGCATACATTGTATTATTGCTTTTTATCTGCTTTTCGCCACGTAGTGGATGACAATATAGCATATACTGTATTATTGCTTTCTTTCCAGGCCTGGTGGAGCGACCTAGCGGTGAGTGTGTGAGTGAGCCGCAGTGCCCGCACCCATGCCGCTGTGCAGATGGCATTGTTGATTGCCAAGAGAAGGCCCTGACTAAAGTCCCCGACCACTTACCAGAGGCTACAACTGAACTGTGAGTTTTATTAAGTGAATAGATTTATAATACGGACCTATTGACAGTTAACAATTGGTTAAAAGCATTTCTTTTTTATGTCGACGTTTGAAGAGTGACAATGTGAAAACCGAACGAGCTGGCTAAGCGGTTTGGGTCATATAGCTGTGAACTTGCATTCGAGAGATAGTGACGATGAGATAGGCAGACTCTGCGAAGGAGACGACTGTGGCCTTAATTAAGGGATAAAATTGGGAATCGATGGAAAATCATCTTCAGGAGTGCCGACAATGGGATTCGAACCCACTATCTGCCGAATGCAAGCTCACAGCTGTACGACCCCAACGGCATGGCCAACTTGCTCGGTTGGCGGGGGTTTCAATGCCGGCCAGGTCAAATGGGATTTACTGTATGAAAAGACACGTTCTTCAGGTTCGGATTCCACGTGAGATGGGAAATCCCGTGGTTATAACCACAGTATGAATAGTGAATTCCTAAGTGACTGTGTTGTAGTTATACAATATTACACTACAGGCCCATGTATGTATGTATCTTCTGTAAATTTCTTATGAATTTCAATGCTTATGATCGCAGTTTCTGTGTTACAGCACTCGTAAGCGATTTTTAATTGGCATCCATGTTTGTTTCTTGTTTTTATGTATTTACTATTATTTTTCTTCTTTCTTTCCTAATCCGTTTACCTTCGAGGGTTGGTTCTTCCCTCGGACTCGGCGAGGAATCCCACCTCTACCGCCTCAAGGTCAATGTCCTGGAGCGTGAGACACTGGATCGGGGAGTAGAACTGGGAAGGAGAACCAGTACCACGCGTAGGCGGCCTCACCTGCTATGCTGAACAGGGGCCTTGTGGGGGGGGGGGGGAGATTGGAGGGGATAGACAAGGAAGAGGGAAGGAAGCGGCCGTGGCCTCAAGTAAGGTACCATACCGGCTTTTGCCTGGAGGAGAAGTGGGAAACCACGGAAAACAACTTCGAGGATGGCTGAGGTGGGAATAGACCCATCTCTACTCCGTTGAACCCCCGAGGCTGAGTGGACCCCGTTCCAGCCCTCCTATCACTTTTCAAATTTCGTGGCAGAGCCAGGAATCGAACCCGGGCCTCCGGGGATGGAAGTTAATCACACTAACACTCCACCGCAGAGGCGGTATTATTATTATTATTATTATTATTATTATTATTATTATTATTATTATTATTATTATTATTATTATTATTAATATTAGGCCTATTATTATTATTATTATTATTATTATTATTTCGATGTCATGAAGTGCTATGTTTTGATGTAATTTCTTTAATATATTGTTTTAATGTAATTGGCTGTTGTAGCATACGCCCTAATTTATGTTTTTTAAAATTTAATTTCATTGTTGTAGGCCTACTACTGCTGTAGGCAGATATTGCTGTTGGGTAATAATTCTTCTTCTTATCCTTCTACCACATTTTCCCACATCTGTGGGGTAAGGGGCGCGGACTGTATCGCACAAGTGGATATGGCCCTGTTCTACGTCCGGATCCCCTTCCTACGCCAACCCTATATGGAGGGATGTAATCACTATTGCGTGTTTCTGTGGTGGTTGGTAGTGTGGTATGTTGTCTGAATATGATGAGGAGAGTGTTGGGACTGACATATACACCCAGTCCCCGAGCCAGAAGAATTAATCGGAAGCGATTAAAATCCCCGACGAGGCCGGGAATCAAACCTGGGACCCTCTGAATCGAAGGCCTCAACGCTGACCACTCAGCCAATGAGTCGAACTGTTGGGTGATAATTCCTATATTATATTATTATTATTATTATTATTATTATTATTATTATTATTATTATTATTATTATTATTATTATTATTATTATTATTATTATTATAGAACCGGGCGAGTTGGCCGTGCGGTTAGGGGCGCGTGGCTGTGAGCTTGCATCCGGGAGATAGTGGGTTCGAATCCCACTTTTGGCAGGCCTGAAGGTGTTTTCCCATGTTCACACTAGTCAAATGCTGGGGCTGTACCTTAATTAAGGCCACGGACGCTTCCTTCCAACTCCTAGGCCTTTCCTATCCCATCGTCGCCGTAAGACCTACGTGTGTCCGGGCGACGTAGTCACTAGAAAAAAAATAGAAAGTTACGTATAACTGCAAGCTTGTTGTTGTTGGTCTCCTTACTCTTTATAAAACTCTCCGTAATATTTCAGCCACATTCCCTAATGTCTTTTCTTTGTTTGGGTAGAAATCTTATGTTGTCAGAGGAGATGAAGTACCTGTGATTCCATCTCGCGTGACTCTCCAAGTAAAAGAAGATTTATGATAGAATGGTTCAATAAATGTGCAGTAAACTGATATTGTATAGGTTATGAGCCAGTTAAGTGTATAGAAATTTAGTGTTAGGAAGTTTTAACGAAAGCACCTAGGACGAAGTTTCATGAACAAAGAAAAGCAAAACGCATGTTAAACATCGCATACACTTCCAAGAGCGCGTTCATATTTTAAGAATGTTCACGCATGTATTTGTAATAATGCATGATATTGTTTCTTGTGTGGTCATTAATTCGCTGTGAAATGGTAGGGCTGTAGTATGGAATAACACTCTGAATATAGTACTTGTTCAATCGCTAAGTCTCAAACTGTATTGAAATTACTCATAATATTTCTTATAGTAGTGGTCGAACCGTTCATCACGAATAGGATCGTCAATAATTACCGTCCTTTAAAATCAAGTCCACACGATCGTTTCTCCATGGTACTCTCTCTTTCGTATAGAAAATCTCTCTCAAATTCTTTGTATCCTCTTTTGTTACCCAGCATCGTTTTAAGGTTTAATGTGTACTCATAAAATATTAAGCACCTTCTATGACTTTTGGTTTCATAAATGGTGTGTATTAATTTGTTTATATTGGTTGTCTGCTACAGGAGACTGGAGCAGAATGCTATCACAGAAATCCCGCCCAAGGCGTTTGCACCCTACAAGAGGATGAGTCGTATGTAAGTATAAGTTTTAATTTATCCACATATTGGTAGATTAATTTAATAATTCTATTACTGTCAAGTTGACAGTGAATTTCCAGACGAGTTGTATGAATACAGTTTAATCAATTTAGGAGGGATGCCTGAGGAAAAACGAGTAGTAGTAGTAGTAGTAGATCCAAACTTCAGACAGAAACAGTGGCAGAGTAACGACTATATCATTCAGAGGTCCTAGGCTCTAATTCCAACGCTACCAGGCGATCCCGAATGAGATTCTTATAAATCTGAGAAAACGATACATTATACGTAGTTCAGAGTGTCCTCAAACCTACTTCCACATCATTGTCGTTTACGTTTGTCTAACAGAGATTTTTTCCTAATTTAGCATACTGCGGTAGTACATGCATTTTTGATCTAGCTGATGCTTTTACCTGAGTGATGATGATAATAATAATAATAATAATAATAATAATAATAATAATAATAATAATATCCGGCTCCTTGGGTAAATGATTAGCGTGCTGGCCCTTGGTCCAGAGGGCTCAGGGTTCGATTCCCGACCGGGTCGGGGATTTTAAAATTAACTGGTTAATTCCGATGGTTTGGGGTGTGTGTGTGTATGTGTGTGTGTGTGCTGTGTTCGTAATTTAGTATTCATTTAGGTAGAGCTTCATCCTTATAGAACGCGCAGGTCGCCAGTACTGCCTCAGCTAGAAACACCTGCACCAGGCCTCTTCGGAGACCACATGCAATCTATACAGGGTGAATCGAAATTCGCGCACTCGGGCGTCGCAGCGCGACTCCTCACATGCCAACAATAAAAAAATGTCTCTCACAAAAGTTCGTCCTGCGAGTATATCTGGGAGAAAAAGGTCGTTTAAGAGTGGCAATCTGGCAACACTGTAAGCACATGTAGGGTAACTACCTCTGTCAGCATGTAATAGACCTGCTGTGCAGTTGGTGCAGGGGATAGAGTTTTGGGTTAGCATGCAGGAGGTCGAGGGTTCGATCCTGGGTTGAGGTGGTTTTTTATTTGCTAATTTCCATCGGACATTACATACTGTAACACAGTAAGACACCGTTTCTTAGGTCACATGTATCCTACATTTACAAAATTTAGTAACGCTGAACACGTTGTAACGCATCTAGTAGATGAAATGAAATGTCGTATGGCTTTTAGTGCCGGGATATCCCAGGACGGGTTCGGCTCGCTAGGTGCAGGTCTTTCTATTTGACACCCGTAGGTGACCTGCGCGTCGTGATGAGGATGAAATGATGATGAAGACAGCACACACATCCAGCCCCCGTGCCATTGGAATTAACCAATTGAGGTTAAATTCCCCGACCCAGCCGGGAATCGAACCCGGGACCCTCTGAACCGAAGGCCAGTACGCTGACCGTTCATCCAACGAGTCGGACATCTAGTAGATGAAATGGTGCGTATAAATTCACGCCCACGACGTGGAAAGGGCGTCTTTCAAAGCTGACAAATGAAAACGAATGTTCGTCCATTTCTAGAGAACCCGCTGCAATCGCTGTTGACAATTAAGATGCCAGATACCATACTACCTGGACTGCATTTACAAAGTTTAAAAAAAACATACGCCTCAACCCAGAATCGACCCCTCGAACTCCTGTATGTTAACCCAAAACTCTATCCATTGCTCCAACTGTACAGCACCAGTAATCGGTGCTGACAGAGGTGGTGCTGACATGTGGTTACAGTGTTGCCAGATTGCCGTAATTCAACCACTTTTTTCTCCCGGATATACTCGCAGGACGAACTTTTGTGAGAGACATTTTTTTATTGCTGGCATGTGAGGAGTCGCGCTCCGACGCTCGAGTGCGCGAATTTCGCTTCACTCTGTATATTAAGAGTTTGCTAAAAACAGCTTTGGCAAATCCGTCCGTCCGTTCTACAGGACCGATTTGCTTCAGTTTTGTTTTATTCTCTCCGGAATTACCTGCCAGTGAATCATGAGACACTGATAGGTCTCTTAAGTTCAGCAAACTTTTGAGTAATCATCAGATGTTTACTTCAATAATTGCAGGTGAATATATTCTGTACTTAGCGGGTTACTAAGCGACTAACACTTTCATTAATATTCTGATACATGTGAGTTTCATGTCATTGCATGCAGCCGGGGTTGATTACTACGTGTGAAGCTAGATAGTATACACTTCCTGTTAGGTACCCTCTGACCTTCCCTAGCTTCTGAATATACTCAAGAGATGACAGAACGTTCCTGATATGCTGCTGAAAGGAAACAGTCTGCGTACGTATAGAAGGGAAGGTATCAAGTCGACTAGCCTTCTTTTAATTTCGTGTGGCTATTTCTAGCCGAGTGCAGTCCTTGTAAGGCAGACCCTCCGACGAGGGTGGGCGGCATCTGCCATTTGTAAGTAACTGCGTGTTATTGTGGTGGAGGATAGTGTTATGTGTGGTGTGTGAGTTGCAGGGATGTTGGGGACAGCACAAACACCCAGCCCCCGTGCCATTGGAATTAACCAATTGAGGTTAAAATCCCCGACCCGGCCGGGAATCGAACCCGGGACCCTCTGAACTGAAGGTCAGTACGCTGACCGTTCAGCCAACGAGTCGGACGACTAGCCTTCTGTATGACCATAAATAAAGCGCAAGGACAAACACTTAAAAAAGTGGGTAGTCTTCTTACCCAAACCAGTATTCAGCTACAGCCAATTGTATGTTGCAATATCTGGGGAGAGATCGTTTGAAAATGTTTAGCTCCAGATACGGCGGAGTAGTCGAAGCACAGATAATATTGTATGGAAAGAAGTGTTATAAACTATATTACTGGTATGAAATGTTCATAAAAGCATTTAAAAGGTCAGGCAAAGCAATATGACCGCCTCTGTGGTGTAGTGGTTAGCGTGATTAGCTGCCACCCCCGGAGGTCCGGGTTCGATTCCCGGCCCTGCCACGAAATTTGAAACGTGGTACGAGGGCTGGAACGGGGTCCACTCAGCCTCGGGAGGTCAACTGAGTAGAGGTGGGTTCGATTCCCACCTCAGCCATCCTGGAAGTGGTTTTCCGTGGTTTCCCACTTCTCCTCCAGGCAAATGCCGGGATGGTACCTAACTTAAGGCCACGGCCACTTCCTTCCCACTTCCTTGTCTATCCCTTCCAATCTTCCCCATCCCCCGCAAGGCCCCTGTTCAGCATAGCAGGTGAGGCCGCCTGGGCGAGGTACTGGTCATTCTCCCCAGTTGTATCCCCCGACCAAGGGTCTGAAGCTACAGGACACTGCCCTTGAGGCGGTAGAGGTGGTATCCCTCGCTGAGTCCGAGGGAAAAACCGAACCTGGAGGGTAAACAGATAATGATCATGATGATGATGATGATGATGATGATGATGAAAACAATATGACTCGCATATCAAGACGAGTTATACAACCTGTTTATGAGGAATGCTGTGGAGCAGCACGGGTCCACTAGTTATGTAATAATAATGACGGCAATAATAATAATAATAATAATAATAATAATAATAATAATAATAATAATAATAATAATAATAATAATAATAATACGGCCGTGCAGTTAGTGGCGCGCAGCTGTGAGTTTGCATTCGGGCGATAGTGGGTTCTAACCCCACTGTCGGCAGCCCTGAATATGGTTTTCCGGGGTTTCCCATTTTCACACCAACAAGTACTGCGGCTGTACCTTAATTAAGGCCACGGCAGCTTCCTTTCCACTCTTAGCTCTTTCCTATTCCATCGTCGCTATAAGGCATATCTGTGTCGGTGCGACGTACAAGCAACTTGTAAAAAATTATATTAATCATAATAATAACAGGGATGAGTGGTTCAGATGCTAGAGCGCTGGCTTTCTGTATCCATGCTGGTGGGTTCGATCCTGACTCAGTCCAGTGGTATTGAAGGTGCGCATATACGCCAGCCTCTTGTCGATAAATTTACCGGCACGAAAAGTACTACGGGACAGAATTTCCGGCACCTCAACGTCCCCGAAAACCATGAAAATAGTGGGAAATAAACCAAATAATATTTTTATTTCAAAAATTTAGTTCCGAGAAGGGAGCCATAATTTAATGTCACCAATTGCGAATGTTTTAACAGCCTTCTTCTTCTTCTGCTTGGAGGGTGATTAGCTGGTGGCTTACTTACTGACTTTTAACTCGGAAGTCTGACGTTTCATCTCATGAATCACGTGGCGTCAGGGAGGGTGTCATGTCTTAAAACCTAGTCAAAGTAAAAACGAGCCTGGGTGCGACTCCAGAAATAACTGGGAAAAGCTGAGGGAATTATTTTAATAATAATAATAATAATAATAATAATAATAATAATAATAATAATAATAATAATAATAATAATGAGAAGAACAAGAAGAAGAAGATTAAGAAGAAATAGTATCTTTATTACGATAACAGAAATACAATTTTCCTGTTACTACTGACTTTTTTAGAATCGTCCTGTTGCTAGAATTGTTAAGTTGACTTTAACTATATTGACACTGTTGTATATGAACACTCCTAAATGGCGAATGACTGTACGGAGATCTGGTCCCTTTGTTTCTTGAGTTGTTGAAAACCAAAAGTTAATTTCATCATATTACAACCAGGTGATTCAATGCTCATCACGCTGTCAAGGAACGTGCAATGTGACATTCTCCTCCGCAGGTTTCATATTGTTTATTCCTTGTCCTGTGAATTTGTTAATCTGATTCAGTTTAATTTAGTATAGATAATGTGCACGTAACATAGCACGGAACTGAGTGTTATTAACGAAAATGATTAGTTTTTGGCTGTAAAATGTGTGAAGTATTTTCTTCGTTGTGTCATCTGTACGCTATCTTATCAAAAGTATCCGAACATGTATTACAAATTGTTTTCTGACTGTCCCTGCGATACAGTTCCCAATAGCGGACATTAAGCACATCAATACATTTCCCTTTGTCTCCGTGACACCACTAATTCTGACGAGGAGACTTTCTAGCCTATATCTTCTATTTATCCACGAACCAAGGCCTGTAGGGAGATATTTTCTGTCTTCATCTACCATAGTGCCGTACAATCGGTTAGTTGTAGTACTGTTCCGAAAAGAGCGGGTATCAATTTCAGTCAATTCTGATCTGCATTTAGAGCAGTCGCTGAGGTGGCAGATTCCCTGTCTATTGTTTACGTAGTCTTTCGAAAGATTTTGGATATTTATCGAACTTCGTTGCTAAATTATTCCAATCCCTAACTCATCTTCCTATACATGAATATTTGTCCCAATATGTCCTCTTGAATTCCAACTTCATCTTCATATTGTGATCTTTCATACATTTAAAAGTGCCACTCAAACTTCGGGTTCATTTCCGGCTGAGTTCGATTGCAATTAAAGATGGTAAAATGAGACAGTTCCAGTCGTTAGTCTCTGACACGTTGAAGAATTCCTGCGGGATAAGATTCCGATGGCCTGGTGGCTCTTAAAATCCACAGTACTTGAAGGCAAGATACGCAGCTATTATTATTATTATTATTATTATTATTATTATTATTATTATTATTATTATTATTATTATTATTATTATTGAGTACTCAGTACTATGGTAAATTGTTCTTGTTTGAGTTATTAATCCATAGACTGGTTTGATGCAGCCGTACATGCCAGCCTATCTTGTGCTAATCTTTTCATTTCTACGTAACTACTACATATGCTCAAATCATATTGATACCTCGGTCTACCCCTACCGTTCTTACCGCCTACACTTCCCTCAGAAACCAACTGAACAAGTCCTGAGTGTCTTAATATGTGTCCTATCATTCTATATCTTCTCGTCAAATTTAGCCAAATAGATCTCCTTTCACCAATTCAGTTCAGTACCTCTTCATTCGTGATTCGATCTATCCATCTGACCTTCAGCATTCTTCTGTAACACCACATTTCAAAGCTTCTATTCTCTTTATTTCTGAGCTACTTATCGTCCATGTTTCACTTTCCTACAATGCCACGCTCCATGCGAATATCTTCAAAAACAGCCCTCTAATTGCTATATCAATGTTCGAAGTGAGGAAATTTGTTTTCTTAAGAAAGGCCTTACTTTCTGGTGCTAGTCTGCATTTTATGTCCTCCTTACTTCTGCCGTGGTAAGTTACCCTAGTACCCAAGTAACAATATTAATCTACTTCCCTTAAGACTTAATTTCCTAATCTAATACAGAAGGTCATTCGGGATCTCTGGGGACGATGTTTGAAGGGAAATTAGCTTTTGAAAAGTCATGTCTCCACCAACGATCATGCTCGGTTGGAAAGCCAGCGTTTCTAGCTATAGCCCGACAACGTAATTTCCATTTCAGCAGACTTTTTGGCAGAGCTAGCTAGCATGTCTATCTTATCCTACTTCTCCTGACAGGCTTTCCACTGGCCATTGATAGTGCGTGGACGACTATTTCCTAAGGCCCTGTTTAGGAGTTCAAATGCACAGAATTCCATAGATGACAGACACATCGGGTGCCTTCACCTGAATGTCAGTAAAAGGAATTGCACGGATTCCAGTCTCCATCTCAATTCTCTCTAAGAACAGACGAGTCGAACGAGAGAAGTGACTGGATGCTTTATCTTGATGTACCCATACCTGATTTTTTGCCTTCCCATACAGTGTCGGGATATCTGTGTTTTAAATGGATGTCAAATCCACTTGCTGATAGTATATAGAGTTCACCTTCACATTATTAGCGACGCGACGAGTGGTTAACTTGCCATCGTAGCAGTATCCAGCGAAGATCGTGAAACCCCTCCGAAAACTTTCCTGGAATTCTTTATACAATATTTGATCACTTTTCTTGTATATAGCGCGGTATTAAATCGAGCGGGTGTGTTACACTCACTAAGGTACACTTATGCTTCGCCTTACGTCACCACATTTTTCCATCTGCCCCTGCCATATAGCCCTCATACACCTTTCTTGCGTTACTGCGACGTACCGAAATGTGACGAAGCAGCAGCTTGTGAACTCGGCGTTTATGCCGCTTTTCTAAATTCAGGTCCATGATGTTAATTGTTAACACAGACATCCCCAACTTACATGCCATAGTCCTTTGGGGGGGCAGGTTTACCACCTGTGACAAGGGCCTTCACTTTCCTCACCACTTCTGGTGTACGGCTGATGGCTGGTCATGGATTTGCTTGTTTTTCCCCTCTGGAATTAAGCCCAGTCGGCCTTTGCCTTTTTTAATTCAATACATCGCCGATCCCGTTCTTTGATATCAAGAAATCGCGCTTCTTACACATTCCTTGGTTTACAGAATAGTTATATGTAACCTTCTCAGTAAGGATCAATTCGCTTCGGCATCGTTGCAGTAAATATCACGACGTGTATCATCACTCCCCGTTTTGACGTGCTCGAGTTGATAACAGCGCCGCCAGCGGCCTTTAAAATAGTCACCAGAGATCCCGAACGATTTTCTGTATTTCCTGAATCACCTGACTTCGTTCGACTGCACACCATTACTTTGTTTTGGACTCATTTATTTTCATCTTGCACTCCTTCCCCAATTCTGCATTTACTCCAGATCTTCTGCGGTCTCAGATAAAATAACAATATCATCGCCAAATATCAGGGTTTTGATTTTCTCTCCTTCGATAGTGAAGCCCTTTCCAAATTTCTCCGTGATTTCGTTTACCACCTGTTCTATATACACAGTTAAAAGGAGAGGGGAAGGGGGTCAAACTGCGGCCGTGGCTCAATCCTTTCTGGATTGCTGCTCCTTTTTCAAAGCCTTCGATTCTTATCACTGCAGACTGATTTATAGACTAATTGTAGACAATTATTCTTTCTCGGTATCTGATCCTGATTACCTACAGAATCTCAAATAGCTTGGTCCAATCAACATCATCCAATGCCTCTTCTAGATCTACGAACGCAATGTATGTGGGCTTGTCCTTCTTAATTCGGTCCTCTAAGATCACACGTAAAGTCAGGATTGCTTCACCTGTTCCTGCATTTCTTCCGAAGCCAAACCGACTTTTCCCAACTCAGCTTCAACTTATCTATCCATTTTGTAAATAATACGAGTTAAAATCTTGCAAGCGTGAATGCTGAATTAATAGTGCGGTAGTTTTAATACTTGTCAGCACCTGCTTTATTGGGAATAGGTATAATAAAATTCCCTCTATAACCAGTGGCACTTCTCCTGTATCGTACATCTTACACACTGAATAACCTCGCCATGCTGGCTTCTTCTTTTTAACAACTTTATTTTACGTCACACCGACACAGATAGGTCATATAGCGACGATGGGATAGGAAAGGATGGGAAGAAAGCGGCCGTGGCCTTAATTAAGGTACAGCCAGTATTAGCCTGGTGTGATAATGGGAAACCACGGAAAACCATCTTCAGGGCTGTCGACAGTGGGGTTCGATCCCACTATCTCCCGAATACAAGCTCACAGCAGCGTGCCCCTGACCACACGGCCAACTCGCCCGATATGCTGGCTTCTCATAATGAGGTCAGTAATTCTGAGACTATGTCATCAATTATAGGTGCCTTGTTCCTATTTAGGTCTCTCAAAGCTCTATTGAAATCTGACCTCAAAATGAGTCTCCCATTTCATTAGCATCAACAGCCTTTTCTTGTTCCAGAATCTTGTCACCTACTTCTCTCCCGTGATACAGTAGTATAATATGTTCCTGCCATATTCATGCCTTGTCTTCCTTTCCTAGAAGTGATCTTCCATTTGAGCTTTTAATATGCATACACCTAGTTTTCCTTTCTTCAAAGGTTTCCTTGATATTCCTTTATGCAGCATCTACCTTTCCTACATCCATACAACCTTCAACATCCTTGCCCATCTCTTTCAGCCATTCTTCCGTAGCTGTCCTTCAGTTCCTATCTATTTCATTCTTTAATCTCCTGTATTCTTTTCTGCCATCCTCATTTTTTCTGCATTCTTGTGTTTTCACCGTTCACCAATCAGGTCTAATATATCCCGAGTTATCCACTGATTCTTACTTGGTCTTTCCTTTTTTCCTAACTTGTCTTCAACACCCCTACTGATCTCATTCTTCACGACTGTCCACACTTCATAAATTGTGTTTCCTTAAGCCTTTTCATTTAGTCCTTGTGCAACATGTTCCTTGAAACAATCCAACATACTTTTTTCTTTGAACTTATCTAGATCTCCTCTTCTCGCATTCCTTCCTTTTTCAATTTCTTCAACTTCTGATGGCATTTCATGACCAACAAGTTTTTTTTTGCTAGGGGCTTTACGTCGCACCGACACAGATAGGTCTTATGGCGACGATGGGATAGGAAAGGCCTAGGAGTTGGAAGGAAGCGGCCGTGGCCTTAATTAAGGTACAGTCCCAGCATTTGCCTGGTGTGAAAATGGGAAACCACGGAAAACCATTTTCAGGGCTGCCGATAGTGGGATTCGAACCTACTATCTCCCGGATGCAAGCTCACAGCCGAACGCCTCTACGCGCACGGCCAACTCGCCCGGTACCAACAAGTTGTGGTCAGAGTCTACGACTGCTCCTGGGAATGTCTTGCAATCCAAGACCTGGTTTCTGAATCTCTGCCTAATCACAATGAAGTCTGATTGATACCTTCCAGTGTTTCCAGGTCTCATCCGCGTATACAGCCGTCGTTGTGGTGTTTGAACCAATATTAGCAAAAACTAAATTATGATAGCTAGAGAATTCAACCAACCGACTTCCTCTCCCATTCGTTTATCCCAATCCGAATTCTCCTACTGTATTATCATCCCTTCCTTGGCCTACCACTGCATTTTAGTCTCCCATCACAATTAATTTCTCTTAACCTTTTACAAACTGTATTTAATCCTTTCTCTATTTTTATATTCTTTCGATTTGCTCATGATCCGCTGAAGTTGTAGGCATATAGACATGCACTCTTGTGGTGGGCATTGGTTTTGTGTCCATATTCACAACAATAATTCGTTTACTATGCTGGTCGTAGTAGTTTATCCGCTGCCCTATTTTCTTATACATTATTAAACTAACTCCTATATTTCCCCTGTTCGATTTTGTGTTGAAAATTCTGTAGTCACCTGACCAAAAATCGTGCCCTTCCCGCGAACGTAGTTCACGTATACTATCTACATTCAAATTTAGCCTATCCATCCCCATTTTCAGATTCTCTAACTTACCACAACGATTCAAAATTCCAACATTCCACGCTCCGACTCGCAGAATGTCATTTTCCAGCCTCCTGATGATTGCCCCATGTCATGTAGTCCTCACTCAGAGATCCGAATGGGGACTACTTTACTTCCGGAATATTTTACCCGATAGGAAGCCATCATCAGTACATCATTCATTCCCCTGTTGCTTTCAGCCGTGTAGCAGTATCAACACAGCTAAACCATATTCAGTATTATTACAAGGCCATATCAGTCAATCATCCAGACTGCCGCCCTTGTAACTTCCGAGAGGCTGCTACCGTCCTTTCGATTAATCATTCGGTAGTCTGGTGTCTCAACAGATACCCATCCGATATGGTAGTACCTGCGGCTCGGCTATCTGCTTCACTAGGAAGCACAAGTCTCCCCACCGCTGCAAGGTCACATGACCTGCAGGCAGGATGGTCAGTTATGGAAGAATACGTATTTAGAAACGAATACCTCTCTTTCCTAGTTCGGCTTCTTCGGTGAGTTGACTGCGACACGGCCTTCGTTTCAGAGGACTTCATGTTCGATTCCTGACTGGGCTGGAGTATTATTTCTGTATGGTTGATTCCTTGTCTCGAGAACTGGTTGTTCGTGGGCAGTTAGTACACATCTCTTCATCTACATACAAATCACCACAATAATGTCCAGCTCTGTGGCTAAATGGTTAGCGCGCTGGCCTTTGGTCACAAGGGTCCCGGGTTCGATTCCAGGCAGGGTCGGGAATTTTAACCTTAATTGGTTAATTTCGCTGGCGCGGGGGCTGGGTGTATGTGCCGTATTCATCACCATATCATCCTCATCACGACGCGCAGGTCGCCTACGGGAATCAAATCAAGAGACCTGCATCTGGCGAGCCAAACATGTCCTCGGACACTCCCGGCACTAAAAGCCATACGCCATTTCGTTTGTTCGCCACAATAATGAGTGCATCCCCCCACGAAGGGTTGGCTTCAGAAAGGGTTTCCGGTCGTCTGAGCTTCACATGAAACCAAATAACTCAAAGATTTCATAAACTGTAGTACAAATAGTAATTCCTGCTGTAAACAGAAAAGTGCATGCTGAACTATCTGAGTGAGTAAAAGTATACTCTTATTTAAGTGGCACTTTATCTCCTTAAGAATGAGTAGAATGTTGACCGTTCTGGACTACAACAGTCTAGGATGTAAATATATCCGAACAAACATATATCATTTGATATTGTTAATGCGAGTCTAATTTAATTTCTGATCCCGCATGTCCTTCAAGTTAAAGTGGTGATGCTCTGAATCACGTATATTACGCATAGTATGTGCCTCTTTCATTTTACTCTAGTAAAGCTGTTTCATATTCACGTTAGGGCCACCAGCCTCGTCTATTCCTGTGTATAGAGACTTTCTGATATCTATGTTATTCTGGGTATGTTCTGCTGTATTGTTATTTGAGATTACGTTTTGGGTAGGTGATCTTAAGAACTTCCTTGGTTTATCTGTGGGGATGAGGAATGAAGGTTGCTTGGATCCTCAACAGCTCCTCATTCAGCTATTGTAGATGGCCTAAGTATCACTGAAGAGGCATACTGGCATACTACGGAAATGAGGAGTGAGGTGGTTTCTGCGGGGAATATTGCGGGTAAAGTTATACAGTGGGTTCGAATCCCACCGTTAGCAGCCCGGAAGATGATTTTCCGTGGATTCCCATTTTCACACCAGGCAAATGTTAGTGCTGTACCTTAATTTAAGACCACGACCTCTACCTTCCCAATCCTAGCCCTTTCCCATCTTAGCGTTGGCGAAAGCCTTCGATGTATTTGTGTGACGTTAAACGACAAGCAAAAAATTTACAAAAATGAAAAATAGATTTCGGAACTGTTTAGGTTTCCAACCCTTTTGTTGACCGTGATTTAACAGGTAGCTGACTACCGTGGATTGATCAGCTTTATTCCCTGTTGTATTTTCGTATTTACTGGGACGTAAAAGAATCGTGTGGGACCAAATTCCAGCACCTTAGCGTTTCCGAAAACCGTAAGTGTAGTTAGTGGGACGTAAAACCAGTACCATTATCATTTACCTTAATTTTCGAAACCAACCAAAAATCCATGGCGCTACACCCTTGATGGGCCCTGGTCCACCAAGAGATCGCTGCTAGGCCTATGCCCGAAGACCTACAGATTACAAGGTGAGCGACGAATACATTCTGCCGTTAGTCTTGGTTTTCTAGACCGAGGTCGCTGTCTCACCATCAGATAATTGCTCAAGTATTCTCACATAGAGTGGCCTCGAACTATCCCTGAGGTTCAGGTAGAAATCGCTGGCCTAGCCAGGAATCGAACTCGGGGCCTCAGAGTAAGAGGGAAGCTCACTATTCGTAGATTGCAGTGCCGGCTTCCACCGAGAACTCGCGTTTGTTTATCTAACAGCTAAGCAAAATCCATGGTGCATACAGCATTGCTGCCCAAACAGATGACATGGAATGTCACGAGATCAGAATCATGCCTTCCTCATCCGTGTCACTTGAATTTCTGCACCACATTTCTTTGCCTCTTGCATTATTCAATCCCTCGTTGCCCTCACGAGAACCTCTTCTAAGCCGTAGAACAGACGTGCCAGGAATCGAACCCACGATTTTCTGATCAGATAGAAAAATGTTACCCTTACACCACGAGGCTGGTTGTTTCATCTACCAAGAAGATTTGAGTTCACTTCATTGGGACGAGTTTGCTATGTCTTCGTCCATTAACTGGTGTGTCCACGTTGCACTCAGTTTCTTTTCTCCCTTGCCCCCTGGAAGACTTCGTCGTAAGCGGGTTGGGGGAAGAGAAGCCATGTATAAACGTGATGTCACACCTTCATCTATTTTGCTCACCATAGTGGTGATACGAAGTGACAGACTGTCAGTGTAAGTTCATGTCTCGCCACCAGAGGCGTGATGGCCTCCGCAGGGGGCGGCCGACCAAATGAGATGAGGGAAGACGGGTGAGCCCTGGGGTCGGAAGTGATATGTCTGGGGAGAAAGGGGTTGCAAGGGGTAAGACAGCAAGTGATAGGCGTTATGAACAAAATCCCTAAGTATATGTAACACAGCGATGAGGGTATACATTCTATTTACGTCGGGGTGCTGTCCATCAAACAGAGATCAGATAAATGGAATTTCGTTTGATTCAACCTAAGAATCTCTGACAAGCATATTTCAGGACCAAGATGCGAAATTGTGGAATTGCGGGAGCGTCTTTTGAAAAATACTATGGGCTGAGTATATGACACGCGGACCATATAGGATATGTGCAGGTCGCTTGACTGGGCAGCAAGTGTCTTGACAAGGAATAGCGTGCCTGCCTCTTACCCGGAGGCCCCGGGTTCGGGGATTTTTACCTGGATGTGAGGGCTAGTTCGAGATCCACTCAGCCTACGTGATTACAGTTGAGGAGCTTTCTGACGGTGAGATAGCGGCCCAGGTTCAGGAAGCCAAGAATAACGGCCGAGAGGATTCGTCGTGCTGACCACACGACACCTCATAATCTGCAGACCTTCGGGCAGGGGACGATGGTGGTTAATGTCGTACTAACACATCGAAGGATGGGATAATAATGTTGTGTGGTCTGCTAAGGGGCCTGGTGCAGGTTTTTCTAGTTGACGCCGTATAGGCGACCTGTGCGTCTGTGAGGATGGGGATCTACCTGAGAAGAAATCTAATGCTGAATGCTGTACAAACACCCCGCCCCTGAGCCCTAGGAACTACCTAATGAAAGTTAAAACCTTCGACCCCATAAGGAATCGAATCCGGAACCTTTTGGGCCAAAGGCCAGCATACCATGGAGACGGATGGAAGGATCGGAAAGGGCTTGGATTGGCAAAGTAGCGGCCGTGGTCTTAATTACAGTACAGCCGCAGCGTTTAACAGGATTAAGACTCTATATGAGCTATATTTGTCTCCTCGCAGAAGTGTACCACCCACCGTGGAGTATTTCTTCATTCTTTGTGTTTCTCGCATTACCGTTAATTGTATCGTGGATTGTGGGCCACTCTCGGACAAAGGTTAATCTTCTCCAACTACATCCACGTTTCCCTTCTATCTTGCCTTCTATGATGAATTGTATCAAGCCACATTTCTCATTTCAGAAGATGTGACTGGAATAGACTGCTTCCAAGCGTATTGCGAGGATTGAAATTTCCCATGATTTCCCTCCCCACGCCAGAGTTGGTGACGTGGTCTGCCCATGGGACCTTCAACTGTAGGCCGTTGAAATGTGGATGTATATTTTAAAGGCCTACAGTCGATTCATTATAGCACCTTTAATGTCCATCGTTGGACACCGTAAGGTAGCGCCTAGAACATCTCACGACACGGCAACGAGTTTCGCAACGGAGGTCACTCATGTACACAAGATATTATGATTTCAGAAACTGCTCTAAGTAATACGCCCTCTTCACAGCTGAGATGACAACAAGCAGTGCTGCGTGAGTGGGAAAAATACACCCATGTTCATAAAAAACCTTGAAATACTAGAGATAGGAATTTCTTATTCACAGGACATGCTCGTTAGTTTGTTCTGCAGAAACGATTAGCATTTCGGTTACCTAGCTTCAGCATGTGTCCTGTTGCCTAGTAGACACTGAGTCCCCCATGGACACAGATAACTTGTTCCATACGTGATGGCATCGACGCGTATAAGGCGCGAATGGCGTCCAGGGGTATGGCCATCCATGCTGCATTCACCTGGTTCCACAGTTCATCTTTGGTGGTTCGCACTGGGTCACAGCGCCGCACCAGTCGTTTCACCATATCCCACACACTTCCGATTGGCGACAAGTCCGGTTATCGACCGGGCCGGGGCAACAGTCTGACATTCTGTGATAACAAGAAGGCACGTGTTTGTGCAGCAACATGTGGTCGCGCATTGTCCTGCTGAAATATGGTGTCTGGGGTGTCGTGCAGAAAGGGTATGGCTACGGGTCGCAGGATGCCATTCACGTAAGTCAAACTGGGCACAGTGCTCTGGACACGCACCAATTGTGATTTGTGGTTGTACCCAAGAGCACCCAACACCATAAGGCCTTGAGTTCGTGCTGTATGTCTTGTGCGATTGCAGTCATTGTGATGCCTCTCCCCTTGTCTGCGGCAAACCAAAGTGCGGCCATCACTTTCAAACAAACAGAACCTGGATTCGTCCGAAAACACTATCTTCTGCCATTCCTGTCCATACACCATTGCTTTCTAGCATATTTATGCACAATAGTCAAAGTCAGGCGGAGAAGTGGACGACGCGCCGGTAACCCGGACCGTGATAAACGGGACGGACTGTCACTCCTGATAGTGTACGATGTGTTTCACTGTTCCACTGTTGCGTCAGAGCCGAGGAGTACCCAGATCTGTCCTGCACTGCCATTCGGATGAGGTGTCGATCTTCTCTGGGGGTGGTCTGGGTCACAGTAGCTATAAGAGAGACAGTAGGTGTCACAAGACGGATGCGCACTAGACTTTCGTGGTCGTGACGTAACTGGACGGCCCTCCCATTACACTACGCATTGTTTGGCGCGCTAATATCAGTCTATATACACTTTGGTGTCGGTGATTTCACTCAAGCAGTGAATTTCGCTGCATTGCTGTTCGTCTGCGGTCTGCACATTGTTTCTTTAATTATGTAATTACTTTCGAGGATTGCGAATGTTTTGAAAGTCGTGAATTTGTGCGTATCGTCCGTGAGTGAAATGAATTCCAGTGTATATGTCGTGTTTTGCGCTGTTAAAATTCTGTGCTGTGCTGTTCCAGTCTGTACAAACCATCCCAACAACGCAAAGAATCGTAAGTTGTCCTTTTAGAGATTCCCAAAAGACCCAAGTCTACACAAACAGTGGATACAATTTTGTAAAAGAAAATATGTTTTAACTCTAAAATCACACGTGTATGCTCCGAACATTTTCTGTCCTCTGATTTTGAAAGAGATTTACAATCTTAACTGTTAGGCCTTCTCACTAATCGCTTGTTGGAAAAAAAAAGAAACAGTTCCTTCCCAAAACATACCCACGTTTTCTGCATCAGTAGAAAATTCAGAGAGAAATACACTCACCGAATGTGGGGATTATAAAATAGTTCTAGAATCGCTAATAAGCAAATCTGTAGAGAAATCAAGTCAGCTTGATGATCTTTCTCAGGAAGGACAAATTAGGGAACAATTACGCCAAAAGAAAGACAACTTGCCTTTGAAAGTATGAACTAGCTGGTGTGATGGTCGTAAATGAAGAATTAGAAGAAAGAATAAAATGGCTTACTGAAGACCTAAAAAGAGCCTAAACCAAAATAACGAAATTGGAGGCAATTTTAAAGAACAATGAGGATTTTTTTCTAAATGTCAAAAACAAAGTGCAAAACTGGTCACCTGAAAATGTAGCCAAAGCAGTTACAATTCGCTGTATCACCAAAAAATCTTTTTCATATGTTAGGGAAACACTAAAATATCCCCTTCCTAGTGAAACGACAATAACACAGTGGTTGTCACAATTTTCAACCCCACGTGGGTTTTTGGATATCAGTTTTATCTTACTAAAGGGTCAAGCAAATATTATGAATGATAATTTTAAAAGAGATGTAGTGATGAGCTTTGACGAGATCAAACTTAAATCTGATATACGCTACGATAGTGTCGATGTATTTAGAGGGCCTCATGTAAATATGTAGGTTATTATACTTAGAAGTCTATCGGGTAAATGGACACAGCCGGTTTACTATCAGTTCGACCATACCGTCACTACTGATTTATTGTATGACATGTTAGGTCCCTTTGAACAACAAGTATCATCATCATCGATTTATTGTAAGAAACGGTGAAACTTGTTGAGGAAACGGGATTTCTCCTAAGGGCTTTTGTGAGAGATATGGGTGGTTCCACCTAAAGTTAAGTATCGATTTGGGAATAAGTCCAGAGAAGTCTACCATAAAAAAATCCATGTACTGATGAACGTGTGATTTGGGCGTTTTGTGACGTTCCTCACTTCCTTAAGTTAATAAGAAACCATCTGTTAGACAAGGGTTCGTGCTTGCATCTGGATAAATGGTTACAAAAGACATCTTTGTAGACTTAGTGCAGTACAAGAAAGTTGGGGTCTTAAAATTCACTCACAAAATAACCGAACAACATTTGCTAGTAACTGGTAGTGAACGGCAAAACGTAAGAAAAGTTGCTGAACTTCTCTCTGGCACTGTGGCTAAGGCTATATCGTATATTTTTCCTGGGAATGAATATATAGTACAGTTTGTTGAAACTGTTAATGATGGATATGATGATCTTAAGAACAGAATCCATCATCAACCAACAAACGAGTTCAAAAAGTGCTTACGGAACAAGTTTAGAGAAACAGGATGTTATCCTGAATAAAATGTTCGACCTGTTTTTATCAGCAAGAGTTAATGGAAAGACCTACTTACTACCTTTTCAAATAGACTGTGTGGTTTTCATCCGTAGTTTGCAGGAATTATTTTGAAACCTAAACTCTGAAGGATATCAATATCTACTACCATCGAAGTGTTATCAAGATGTTTTAGAGTCATACATTTCTACTAGCAAGATACCCGTGCTTCGCTACGGTATTATACTGAAATTTATAATTAAATGCTTAACGTATTATATATAATCCTCCGATATTCGCGATCTGACTCGTTTTCTGAGAGAATCCGCCAAAATTCGGCATCTGACTCGTTTTCTGGGAGATTACGGCAAAGTCCCTCACATTTTACAATCTTTCTTTCCAGCAATCAATTTTGTACTTCCCGAGGTAGGTCCAGGTATTCCACGCGGTCCGTTCGGTCCCTAAATCTTTGCCATCTTTCCCTATAAGCATTTTTATTATGGATCAAATCCTGAAGGAGATCCGGCGTGGTGTCGTCTTGGGTGCCTTGGCGGTACTGAACGCGCGGCTTGACTGTATTCGTAGTCATTACCAGGCCAGGACCCGTTTCCAGCGCGGTCCGCACAATTTGACGACGGTCCAGAACATTATTATTATTATTATTATTATTATTATTATTATTATTATTATTATTATTATTATTATTATCATTAGATGTTCTGGACCCCACAGCAAGATGCAAGACCGCTACTTGGCGAGAAATTACATCTGCTACCAATGTCATTGTTGACAATGTGACCAGCACCATACTTCCGTGCATTACTGACCTTATTATAGAGGTGAATAATTTGACGGTCAATCTCATTCCTATCGTTTATTTCAAATGTGTTTAAATTTTTATTTATATGCCAGGAGAGTCTACTGTAATCTAAGAATGTTCTCCGAAGGAAAAGATGGCTGTTGAAATCGAACCCAGGAAAGATTAAAAATGATCGGTTTATGATCAGAATAAGTACATCGAAAATCTACAGCCTGTTTCCAGTCATTCGACAGGGTCAGGAATGGAATGAATAAAGCCCAATCTAGCGGCGAAAATAGGAATTGTGCCGGCTGCCGAAGCACTCCTCTGGGGCAATGATCGATGAATGACGAATGAAATTAAATATTGGACTGTGTTGCTGGAATGAATGATGACAGGGAAAACCGGAACATCCGGAGAAAAACCTGTCCCGCCTCCGATTTGTCCAGCACGAATATCACATGGAGTGATCGGGATTTGAACAACGGAACCCAGCTGTGAGAGGCCGGCGCGCTGCCGAGTGAGCAACGGAGGCTCCTTATAAGTACATTATGAACACTAAAATCAATTGGTCTCACCTCCTTTTACACACCACCGCCGTTAAATTTATTTACCGCCCCCCCCCCGCCCCCACCAAAGAAAAATTAAAAGAAGGCGTGTTTCTTTATGTTTAAAGGAGAATCCAAACACCAATGTTCACGTCTATTACCTTCAGTTTTGAGATATAAGTATCCTCATAAAAATAATTCACCTTTTTCCATTTCCTCCCCCCCCCCGCAGGTGAATTTTCCGACAAAAAATACTTGTTTCTTTAATAGTAAATGATCTTCTAAATACCAATTATCACGACTCTTAACTTCTTCAGGTTTTGATTTGTGCGTCCTCATGAAAGGAATTCAATTCCTTTTCACTCCCGCCGCCCAAGATGGTTTCCCCTTCAAAACGCGTTTTTCTTTGTTTTTAAAAGAGAGCCAAAGACCAATTTTGACGTCTGTAACAACTTTAGTTTTTATTAGATGTATGTATTCTCATACAATTAAGTCAATTAATATTTCAATTCTTTCACAACCCCCGCCCCCCACTACATTGGATTTTCCGAAAATACGTGTTTCTTTACTTTTAAAGCAGATTCCAAATTTCAAATTTCACGTCTGTAACATCTTCATTTTTGAGATATCAGTAGCCTAATTAAAAGAAATCTACACCATTTTTAGTCACTTTTATACACCCCCGCCCTTCCACCCGTGGTATTTCCGAAAACTAAAAATACACGTTTCTTTGTTTTTAATAGAGATAAAAATACTATTTTCACTTGTGTAACATGTTAAGTTTTTTGATATATACTGTAGAAATTCTCATTTTAAAATTTCACCACTTTTTATTTCCCCTTAAGGGGAGTTTCCAAAAACAAATCACCTACGTTTCTTTACATTTACAGGAAATTACAATACCCACTTTTTACGTCTGTAACATTTTACCTTTCTCAGATATTCTGTAGATATAGTCTTTCAAAAAATTCACCCCAGTTTGTCACTCCAGGTTCACTGCCATAAATTGGATTTTCCAAAAACAAAATATACCTGTTTCTTTATTTTTAAAGGAGATCCCATATACAAATTTTCAGTTCTGTAATATCTTCAGTTTCTGAGATGTATGTATCCTCATAAAGGGATTCAAACTTTTTACACCCCTCCTATTGGGATTTACAGAAAACAAAAAATACGTGGTCCTTTATTTTTAAAGGAGATTCTAAATACCAATTTTTACATGTGGAAACTTTTAAAGTGTTAAGATGATCAGGGACTTAGGTCGGTTTTATGACCTCCCCCTGCCCACAAGAGTTGCCCAGAGAATAAATTCTCTATTAGTGAGCAGAAGTGCATTTGACAATTAAAACTGGAAGCTGCAACAGGGAAGAGTGTGAAACATTAACTGTAGATATCCTCGACCGAGTAGGTTGTGCTGTTATTAATGATACCACAGAATCGGTCAAAACTAACTTGGAAATTTTTGATTCAGAGTATGACGACTTTAAATGTATAGTTGACTCATTAATATATCAGTTTACTGAGCAGAACAATCTCGAAGATTGCTTACATAATGAAAATAAGGACTTACTGAAATTGTCGGGGGGGTATATATTGACTACCCAGTTACGAAAAAGGACTCGCCACTAGCTAGAGGGGCTACCTGGCCGAGGTGGTAAAGGCGTGCTCAGTTCGCCTGGAATGACGTGGGTACGAATCCCCGCCAGGAAGTTGTAAAATTTAAGAAACGAGATTTTCACTTCCGGAGGTGCACATGGCCCTGAGGTTCATTCAGCCTACATCAAAAATGAGTACCAGGTTAATTCCTGGGGGCAAAGGAGGCCGGGCATAGAGCTAACCACTCTACTCCATCAAATGCCGAGGTTACGGGTAGTGGAAGCCTTTACCTTCAACCCATCCAAGGGCCTTCATGGCCTGTACTGAGATGACTTTGCTCTTTGCTTTGCATCAGGGTCTACAAATCTCACTCCCAGTTTCCCCCATATCCACTCCTTAGTCTTATTTAAATCTCCCGTTTCCTTAAACTTCTGCCGTGCTGTCATAACCAGACCCCGCACATCCCAAAGACGTGTTTCTCAATTCCTGCTTGCCTTACGGTATTAGTACGAACGTGAAAATCTATCATCTTCTCCTTATCGTCCTCTTTCCCTTCTACAATTCTTAACATCTACCTGTATCTACTTCCTGGATATCACTCTATCCTGGTGCCCTTTCCTCCTCCCACTTTCTCCATGTGCCTAACAACGAAGTCCCCCGTGAACAGAGCCTCAAACCTACGTGTATCATTAGATCCCCCTCACCTCCAGATTTCCCATATCTTCCTTGACGGATGCAAAATCTACTCCTTCCTCGTTTGTTGAATCCACAAGGTCGCACACAAAATGCTGTCAACTCGTGTACACGGATTTATTATAAATTATTTACAAATTAAATGCACATAACCTAAATCACTGCCGTCACAACAAAACATTTCACTCCGAGAATATCAACAAGCCGTCATTTTAACAATTGTCTATCACAGCACATAGAGATTACAACCTTGAAACACAGTTGAAACAGATGACTACCGACTGCCTACATCGGCATGTCAGCCTAACCACAACACGTGTTCACCAGTGAAACTCCTACTAAACAATACTCGTCTCTACCATCAAAATCACCTCTTTCTATAGGTGCCTGGCCTGGCTTCTAGAAGGATACGTTACAAAAAATACCTTCTCGTAAATTCTTGAGTGCCTAACAACATGGTTAGAATGTACAGAATATTCTACCATCATCTCGTCCGATCTAGAGCCATTCTGGATGTTACAGTGTGTTTCACAATTCTGTAGCGGATTACACATCATATACAGGTAATAATAAGTTATACATTAACTGAACTCATATAAATGTCTATATACAGTGCACGTTTCATGACATAACCTAACA
This sequence comes from Anabrus simplex, assembly GCF_040414725.1. NCBI lineage: Eukaryota > Metazoa > Arthropoda > Insecta > Orthoptera > Tettigoniidae > Anabrus > Anabrus simplex. The sequence continues at coordinate 429,278,302 of NC_090266.1, read as the reverse complement.
AATACTGTGATCATTAGACTACGTAAATTGTAATAATAAAACTAATACTAAATGGATGTAAACAGTTCATAGCCATACATTACAAGTAATAATAAAAATCATAATCGTAAAATAATAATAATTCGAGCTCGATACTTGCATTATTTACCCATGGGTGAGAGAATATTGTTTTCAACTTATATCAGTTTATCATACTTGCGTCACCTTTTCGTCCTCTCATGATCCTGCTCCACCTCCCTCTTACTATTCTATCCTATACCCTACGTTTACCTTTTCTCGTATGTTTCCCCTCATCTGTAACACTTCCCTGTTTCTTATCTTCCCTCTGCTATTCTACTTGCAGTGACTATACAGATTCCTCACAGATATCTCTCCAATGCTTCGCTCCAGACTGGACTCTTGGCCCTAAATTTTACATGATAGTCTGTGGTGTAATAGTATCACTTTTGTTCAAATGTTTGGGATTAACTGGGTCTAGGGTGAGGAAATAAGTGGCTGCGGTTTAGGTATACTTTGGAGACATGAAAACTCTCAGAAAAAGTGCTGAGAGTCGAATATCTTCGTTTTCCTTCGGAATGCAGAACGATGTTCGAGCTCTTGCAACACATATGGATAAGTTAATTTAAAAGAATCAGCGGCAACTTCGTAAGCCATAATGTAAATGTGTTCGGTCTACAGACTGCAACAAGGAATAATGACGTGGTTGGTCGCTCTCAGGCGAAAGCGTCTGGATTGTAATCGCTAGCGCACAGCCGGGATAAGTTCAGGGGGATTTTAGAAATGTTTATCCTATCGAATATTTTCATATGAGAACAGTTACTGAAAATTAATTTCTGAGGCGTTTTTCTCCTTCGATATTTCTTCCTAAACCCAATATAAAGGGAGCTATTTCGAAGTTTGTAAAGCCTCCGTGGCTAAGGCGGCAGAGCGTCGGTCTCTCACCACAGGGTTCCGTGGTTCAAATCCCGGCCACTCCATGTGAGATTTGTGCTGGACAAAGCGGAGGCGGGACAGGTTTTCCTCCGGGTACTCCTGTTTTCCCTGTCATCTTTCATTCCAGCAACTCTCTCCAATATCGCTCCGTTTCATCTGTCAGTCATTAATCATTGCCCCAGAGGAGTGCGACAGGCCTCGGCAGCCGGCACAATTCCTATCCTCGCCGCAAGATGGGGGCTTCATTCATTCCATCCCTGACCCGGTCACTGACTGGAAAACAGGTAGTCGGTTTTAATTTTCATCATTTCGAAGTTTGTAGTTCATGCTTACTTATGAGGTAGTGTTCAAATGTGAATGCCGAAACCCTAAATTTTAATCAAGGCATACCTTAGTCTGAATACAACGTTTCAACAAAACATTCTTAGCAGTTCTTGTGTTGTTGGAACATACATACATACATACATACATACATACATACATACATACATACATACATACATACATACATACATACATACATACATACATACATTCATGCCGGCTTCAGGGATAAATGGTTAGCGTGCTGGCCTTTTATCACTGGGGTCCCGGGTTCGATTCCAGGCATTGTCGGGAATTTTATCCATAGGCCTAATTGGTTAATTTCGCTGGCACGGGGGCTGGGTGTATATGCCGTGTAAGTGTAGTCATCATCATGTCATCCTCATCACGACGTGCAGGTCGCCTACGGGCGTCAGTTCAAAAGACCTGCACCTGGCAAACCGGACTTGTCCTCGGACACTCACGGCACTAAAAGCCATATACAATTTCATTTCACACACACACACTCACACACCACCCACCTCACGCATCCATCCATACATACATACATACATACAGACAGATATGAAGCAGTTTTTTGCTATTCAATTTCAAAAGGTCTGAAACGTGTGAAAGGCTGATAGTATTGTATAGTTTATCCTCATGGTCATTTTAGTCAATTTATTGCCTTTAAGTCAAATTTTTATTAAGATACAGGGATAGGTAGGTCATGACATCGGTCTGAATTTTCACACACATCAATAAATTTATTACACTGCGAGAACACATTGTATATACTCAGAGGCAATATAAGTCAGCACCATTTCTCCCGCTGAGCTCATGTTGCCTGGAAGTATGAATGTTTAAAAGAAGTCCATCTGAGGGAGAGCGAGTTCTTTTAAGACAACACTGATGGAAAGACCAGTAACTCATAATATAAGGGAACACTAAATTAACTCCTTTATTAAGTTTGACCGTTAACATCTGCTGAAACTAGGCGTGCTACTGTTACGACTTCAGCCAGTAACGCCCGGAACTTAAGTTATGGTTGCTATACCATGATAAAATTACGACAGAGAGTCAGTGCCAGAGAACAATGCATTATAGTACGTCCTATTAATATACTTCCCGCTCCATAAACCACCACTAAACCATGAAAGAGGAAGGCAATAAATTATACATATGAATGTCTCCATAAATTTCATCTTTGATTACTTCTCGCCTGTTGCGCTATCTCTACGGTTGAATGAAGGTGATATAAAACATATATAGGAATAAGTTTATATTAAGCTTTCGAGTATGGTGGCGACCTTATGGAAATTTCTCCCAGCATCTCCACATAACTTCAGGATTTCATACCAGCATAGTGGGTTCGATTTCGACTGTGGATCATGGCATTCGAGGGTGTGCAAATGTGACAGCTCCGTTTTGTTCGCTTCTGGCACGTTAACCGTACAACATTCAGACATAGCGGCATCTCTTAAAAACTACAGCAATGTGAGAAGCGTTAAGCATCATACTAACATTCTTTGTATACTCCATGGTGTGCATTCTAAGGTAATACTACGAAAAATGATTTGATCCTGAAACAGCCTTTATCGATTATCCTGAGCCTGGTTTTCCTCAGTACCATTTCGTTCTTACTTCAGGCAAATTTTGGGTCATCAGTTTATATGTTTTTTTAATCCAACATCATTCTCGATCCTATTATATCCGTATTAGTGTCATACAGAGCAAAGTCACTCCCGCAGTTACTACTAAAAAGGGGAGGCCACAGCTTTGGGGTCATCGATTTCGTTCAAACTTCAGTAGGTTGTTCTACGTTAGTAATAAACAGATACTTATTTTACAAGAAATTGGCCCTATACATTTAACAGCCTGCATACCTGTTGGCAACTTGTCTGTGAGTACGCCTAGCACCGCTGTTCGAGTGGTCAACGTCAGTGACTTCCACGCAAACTTCGCGGGTGCGAAATGCGCCAGGGTCTCGGTTACTCTTGTTCTTTTCTTCAACATTTTCCCTTCCTTTTATCTGCATTTCTCCTTGCCTAGTGAAGATGTTGTTTCCTTACAAGTTACTTCACGTCGCACCGACACAGAAAGGTCTTACGCGACGATGGGACAAGAAAGGGCTACGATTGGTAAAGAAGCAGCCGTGGCCTTAAGGTAGGCCTACATCCCCAGCATTTGCCTGGTGTGAGAATGGGAAACCACGAAAAAGTAACCCACTATCTCCCGAATACTGGATACTGGTCGCACTTAAGTGACTGCAGCTATCGAGCTCGGTGAGTTTATTGTTAGAAAATGCTTAGATTAAGTACAAGGTGTATCATAACAATCACGTTGACTAGAATAATAATAATAATAATAATAATAATAATAATAATAATAATAATAATAATAATAATAATAATAATAATAATAATTTGAGTGGTTCAGACGGTTGAGGGGCTGTCCTTCTGACGTCCAACTTGGGAGATTCGATCCTGGCTCAGTCCGGTGGTATTTGAAGGTACTCAGAAACGGCAGCCTTGAGTCGTAAAAGAACTCCTGCTGGACAAATAACCTTCAATAACCATCGAAATGGGCCAGGATCGAACCCGTCAAGTTGGGTTCAGAAGGCCCCGTTCTACCGTCTGAACTACTCAGTCTAATTCGTTTACTAGTATTATCAAATGCATTGGAAGGGGGAGATATTTCGGTGGCAACGCTTACTTATGCTAGTGTGACTGTGCGGCAAAATAAAAATATAAATTGCATGACAACAACAAAACACAACAAACAGTTGCATGGAAACAAAACATTACAAGAAATTATGTTGACAAAATACAATTCACAATAAAAAAGAATAAAAAGGAAGTATTTAACAAAATAAACATTAAAAAGCCTTAGCAGTAGGGTTCGAGCTCTTCAAACATACCGGGGCTGAAACAACATTTTCCTGTGGGTGTCAGATTGCATCCGAGGTCAATGATCTCTCACTTCATCAAGGTCACGGACTCGTAACGTCATCATGACGTCATAACCTAACAGTCGTAAACTAAATTCACAGGCTACATGGAGGAGCCCAATGGTCGCTCAATGCCGAGTTTTGTGGAGAGGGGCCAACCTCTCCTCCTGGGATCACTGCGGTCCCCCCAAAATTGCCAACTGCTGGCCCCTAAGGGGCTCCTAAGGCTCGGAGAGAGCCTAAGAGCAAATACACTAGAGACAATACGAGACACTTAGCGATATATCGAGGGACAGCTATTAGAGCTCTCTCTAGCGGGTAGACCTGAGAACTACTGATTCTGTCATAAGAGCACGTGTATTTGTCTGTGAAGTCTTTGGTGTTATGTATGCGTTTTCAGTGAGTTGACATCATTAGATAGTAGCGTGTGTCATTCCTTGATATCTCTTCTCAACATGAGGGGAAAGGTATGTGCTGTGTTTGGCTAGAGTAACTATGAAGTAGAGAAGAATGCGCAGTCTTCCTTTTGCTACTCTCGTGACAAGAAAATGTAAGTAATATTGTGTTTGCATATATATTCTTCCTGTGACAAAGAGATTTTTATAGTACTTCATAATCTTCCGACCCGCTCGACCCATATTTTAACTGGCTTAAAATATAATACGCATAATTTATTGTATATTGCAGCAGTTAACCTTCAATACCGATGTGTTGTTGTAGGTGTGATCTGTGGCTTTTGAAATGTCACAGAAGTGATTTGGATAAGGTGTACAAGAAAGAAGGGACGTTACGCTTATATAAGTGATAGGATATGTTCAAATCATTTCCAGGCCAGCGACTTTAAAAATCGTCGACTATACAGCCAAGTTTACATTTTTACTCTAATTGAACGTAAATATTCCTCAAAGCATCACTATCGACAACAATTTCATACTTTTCTTTCTTTTATCCCTCTTCTCAGATTAAAGCCGGGATTTTATAGATTTTCTTTCTGTTAGTACGCTTCATGTCAAGAGGAAAGTTGTCCAGCTTTCAAATGTTAAATCATTGCATCATGTGTGTAAGGAATGTGCCGATATTTTTTATTGAAAAGTGTCTTAATGTGATGATACAATGTTTTTTAAATGAGAAAAAAGACAAATCTAACCGTAAAAGTCCAGGCAGGAATGCTAAAGCAAAAAAAATAGTAATGCATAAATGAAAGATCAACCCATTTCACACCAGTCCATTTCACATCTTGTTTATATGTCTAATTTCAGTCTTTAAATAATAACCTTTTAAATAATTCTTCATTTATTGATCCAGAATTGCTTTCACAACTTCGAAGTTATTATCTCAATAATACTGTCTTTCTTGACGTAATTTATTTATCTATTTTCGTATATGCATTTCCATTGATATTTGAATTTAGCGCGACTTTTAAGGTCAAGTCACTAGGAGCGCCACCGTCGAATTGTCTCCCATTTTAACAAGGCTAAATCCGTAAGTGTCGCTTATTGTCTCTACTGTATTTGCTAAGAGCTGAGACTGCTTGAGACCAGCAGTCGGCTGGACCAGTGCGGTCCTTTCGAAAACTGCCAACCTCAGGCCTAGCTCTACCTGTAGCCTCTTTCGGGTTCTCATGAGTTGTGAGTTCTGGACTGGACTGATTTGGTAGTATCGAACGCGTAGAGGTACGTGGTAGTGAGTTCCGCAGCCAATCTGAAATCTCGTGCGTGGCTTCCCTTTCCTAAAGGGTAGGGTGAGAAAGCGGTTACCGCACATAGTGTTAGAACCGAACTCAACAATGACAATTTGTTTTTAAGATAGGTGTGGGGAACTTCCTTTCTGAAAGAGCTTACAGCACCTACGAAAAGTTTAAGACCACCAGCGAAAATCATTTAATGAACTTCTGGTCCTACATTTATTGTACGAATTTGTCTGCAAAATATTTTTTGGCTTGTACGTGTTAATATACACGTTATGAAAAACAACTGTTGAAATATCGAATAGAGTTTTATATTTTTTCAAACATTTTGTGGATCTATAAAAATACCGTACTTTTGGGTGTAAAGACCATCCTGTTCAATAAACTATGGAAGGTAGGCCTATATGGCTAATTTATTTTTTCTAAATAACTATCCGATAGACACAAAAGCTGCAAGATCGAAGTGTCATAGGCTCCTTTCTTCGGGGGCTGTTCTTTTTAAAATTCCGTATTTAAATAAATAAACTGACACGGTAATTGGAAATGCTTGAAAAAACTTTGCAATGGGCTACTGTCACGAACATTGCACTCCTAAGTAGTACAACCTTCGCTCAAGTGATCCTACAGGTCGAGATACATCGAGAATTATCGCGGATTGGCATCTTATCTTTGAGTTTACAATCACCGTACAAATTGGGAAGTGAGTGTCGTGAAAAATGCCGAAAGAACTACTCTGTGATACTTCCATCTTTCGACTTTTACGGAAACGTACGCCCTATTGGATAGGTACTTAGAAAAAAAGTGGTCATAATTTCTGCCGTAGTTTAGTGAACATTGTGGCCTTTACAGCCAAAAGAGGGGTGCGTTTGTAGGTTCTCAAAATATTAATATATATATATACAATTCATAAACATCATTCCGTATTTGAACGGTTCTTTTTCATACGTTGTACAGTATATCAACACGAATAAGCCACAATTATTTGCTGGGCAGTTCGTAGGACCAGGAGTTGATTAACTGATTTTCGCCGGTGATCTTAAACTCTTGTTAGGTAAAGTAATATCAGCCTGTTTATACTCGCCTGATATACCCCAACGTTCTTGAGACGTGTGGCTGGAACGTAATTTTCTAAGACAAATACGTATGTGAAAATGAGAAATCATAGAAAAGTATTTTCCAGACTGCTGATAGGTGATGCATGGTCAGCGCGAATCAGGAATTGAACGCTAGATCTCTGCTCTGCATAAAAGACAGCAGACTTATCAGATGAAACCGCTTGTACACATATAGGAAATTTTAAACGAAAACACTTCACGTGAAAACATAATGCTGTGCTGAAACATGCTTACCCATGAAAACACATGCATATATTGTTGTTTGAGACATCAGTCCATAGACTGGTTTGATGCAGCTCTCCATGCCCCCCTATCCTGTGCTAACCTTTTCATTTCTACGTAACTACCACATCCTACATCTTCTCTAATCTGCTTGTCATATCCATATCTTGGTCAACCCCTACCGTTCTAACTACCTACACTTCCTTCAAAAACCAGCTGAACAAGTCCTAAGTGTCTTAGGAAGTGTCCTATCATTCTTTCTCTTCTTCTCGTCAAATTTAGCCAAATCGATCTCCTCTCGCCAATTCGATTCAGTATCTCTTCATTTGTGATTCGATCTATCCATCTCACTTTCAGCATTCTTCTGTAACACCACACTTCAAAAGCTTCTATTCTCTTTCTTTCTGAGCTAGTTATCGTCCATGTTTCACTTCCATACAATGCCACGCTCCACACGAAAGTCTTCAAAAACATTTTTCTAATTCCTCTATCAATGTTTGAAGTGAGCAAATTTCTTTTCCTAAGAAAGCTCTTCCTTGCTTGTGTTAATCTGCATTTTATGTCCTCCTTACTTCTGCCATCGTTCGTTATTTTACTACCCAAGTAACAATATTCATCTGTTTCCTTTAAAACTTCATTTCCTAATTTAATATATCCTGCAACACCTGCCTTCATTCGACCGCACTCCATTACTTTTGTTTTGGACTTATTAATTTTCATCTTGTACTCCTTACCCAAGACTTCCTCCATATCATTCAGCAGCTTCTGGAGATCTTCTGTAGTCTCAGATAAAATAACAATATCATCGGCAAATCTCAAGGTTTTGATTTCCTCTCCTTGGACTGTCATTCCCTTTCCGAATTCCTCTTTGATTTCCTTTACTGCCTGTTCTATGTAAACATTGAAATGGAGGGGGGACAAACTGCAGCCTTGCCTCACTGCTTTCTGGATTGCTGCTTCTTTTTCAAAGCCCTCGATTCTTATCACTGCAGACTGATTTTTATAGAGATTGTAGATAATTCTTCGTTCTCGGTATCTGATCCCAATCACCTTTAGAATCTTAAATAGCTTGGTCCAATCAACATTATCGAATGCCTTTTCTAGATCTACGAATGCCATGTACGTGGGCTTGTCCTTCTTGATTCGATCCTCTAGGTTCAGACGTAAATTAAGCATTGCTTCACGTGTTCCTACATTTCTTCTGAAGCCAAACTGATCTTCTCCCAACTCAGCTTCAAATTGTTTTTCCATTCTTCTGTAAACAATAAGTGTTGAAATTTTGCAGGCATGAGATACTAAACTATTGGTGCGGTAGTTTTCACACATGTCAGCACCGGCTTTCTTGGGAATATGTATAACAGTATTCTGCCCAAAATCGGATGGGACTTCTCCTGTCTCATGCATCTTACACACTAAATGGAATAACCTTGCCATGCTGGTTTCTCCTAAGGCAGTCAGTAATTCAGAGGGAATGCCATCAATTCCAGGTGCCTTGTTCCTATTTAAGTCACTCACATCTCTGTTAAACTCTGACCTCAAGATTGGGTGTCCCATTTAATCAGCATCAACAGACTCTTCTTGTTCCAGAACCAAATTATCTACAACTTCACCTTTTGTCTTCTTTCCCTAGAAGTGGCTTTCCATCTGAGCTCTTAATATTCATACACCTAGATTTCCTTTCTCCAGAGGTTTCTTTGATTTTCCTGTATGCAGCATCTACCTTTCCCAGGACCATACAGCCTTCGACATCCTTGCACTTCTCCTTCAGCCAGTCTTCCTTAGCTACCTTGCACTTTCTATCCACTTCATTCTTTAATCGTCTGTATTCTTTTCTGCCCTCTTCACTTCTAGCATTCTTGTATTTTCGTCGTTCGTCAATCAGGTCTAGTATCTCCTGAGTTATCCACTGATTCTTAGTTGATATCTTCTTTCTTCCTAACATTTCTTCAGCAGCCCTGCTGACTTCATTTTCCTTGAGTATCCACTCTTCCTCTATTGTGTTTCCTTCAGCCTTTCCATTTAGTCCTTTTGCAACATGTTCCTTTGAACAATCCCTCACACTATTTTCTTTCAACTTGTCTAGATCCCATCTTTTTGCATTCTTTCCTTTCTTCAATTTCTTCAGCTGCAGATGACATTTCATGACCAACAAGTTGTAGTCAGAGTCCACGTCTGCTCCTGGGGAAGTTTTGCAATCCAGCACCTGGTTTCTGAATCTCTGCCTAATCATACTGGAGTCTATTTGATACCTTCCAGTGTCTCCAGGTCTCGTCCGCGTATAAAGCCGCCGTTTGTGGTGTTTGAACCAAAGTATTGGCAAGGAAAATTATGATCAGTGCAGAATTCAACCAGCCAACTTCCTCTTTCGTTCCTTTGTCCCAATCCGAAATATCCTACTGTATTACCGTCTCTTCCTTGGCCTACCACTGCATTCCAGTCTCCCATCACAATCAGATTCTCTTCACCTTTTACATATTGTATTAAATCTTCTATCTCTTCATATGTTCTTTCGATTTCCTCGTCATCCGCTGAGGTAGTAGGCATATAGACTTGCAGTATTGTAGTGGACATTGGTTTGATGTCTATCTTGACGACAATAATTCTTTCACTGTGCTGGTCGTAGTAGTGTACCCTCTGCCCTATTTTCTTATTCATTACTAGCAAGATACCCGTGCTTCGCTACGGTATTATACTGAAATTTATAATTGAATGCTTATTGTTTTAGATATATAATCCGCCGAAATTCGCGATCTGACTCGTTTTCTGCGAGAATCCACGAAAAATCCCGATCTGTCTCGTTTTCTATTAGATTACGGCACGTTTACTCCCATTTTTCAATCTTCCTTTCCAGCAATCGATTTCGTACTTCCCGGGCTAGACTCAGGTATTCCTCCTGGTCAGCTGGGTCCGTAAATCTATGCCATCTTTTCCTATAATCATTTTTAATATGGATAAAATCCTTCAGGAGATCCGGCGTGGTGTCATATTGGGTGCCTTGGCGGCACTGAACCCGCGGCCGGACTGCATTCTTAGTCATTACCCGTCCAGGAGCCGTTTCCAGCGCGGTCCGCACATTTGACGACGGTCCGGAACATTATTATTATTATTATTATTATTATTAGTATTACTATTATGTGTTGCTGGAGTGGCTGATGACAGGGAAACCGGAGTATCCGGAGAAAAACCTGTCCCGCCTCCGTTTTGTCCAGCACGAATGTCACATGGAGTGACCGGGATTTGAACCACGGAACCCAGCAGTGAGAGGCCGGCGCGCTGCCGCCTGAGCAACGGAGGATTCTTATAAGTACATTAAGAACAGTAAAATCAATTGGTCTCACCTCCTTCTACACCCCACCGCCGTTACGTTTATTCACCGCCACCCCCCCCCCCCTCCAAAAAAATTAAAAGAAGGCTTGTTTCTTTATGTTTAAAGGAGATTTCAAACACCAATGTTCACGTCTATTACCTTCAGTTTTGAGAAATAAGTATCCCCATCAAAATAATTTACTTTTTTCACTTCATTTCACACTACTCCCCCCCCCCCAAGTGAATTTTCCCGCAAAAATACTTGTTTCTTTAATAGTAAAGGATCTTCTAAATACCAATTATCACGACTCTAACTTCTTCAGTTTTTGATTTATGTGTCCTCATGAAAGGAATTCAACTCCTTTACACTCCGGCCCTCCAAGATGGTCCCCCCCCCCCCAAAAAAAACGCGTTTTTCTTTCACCACCCCGCCCTTCATTGGATTTTCCGAGAATATGTGTTTCTTTACTTTAAAGCAGATTGCAAATATCAAATTTCACGTCTGTAACATCTTCATTTTTGAGATATCAGTAGCCTAATTAAAAGAAACCAACACCATTTTCAGTCACTTTTACCCCCCCCCCCCAAGTGGTATTTCCGAAAACTAAAAATACACGTTTCTTTATGTTTAATAGAGATAAAAAATACCATTTTTCACTTCTGTAACATGTTAAGTATTTTTAGATATACTGTAAAAATTCTCATTTTAAAATTTCACCCCTTTTGTGTTCCCCTTAAGTGGGGTTTCCAAAAACAAATCACCTATGTTTCTTTACATTTACAGGAGATTCCAAACACCCACTTTTTACGTCTATAACATTTTACGTTGCAAGATATTCTGTAGATATAGTCTTTCAAAAAATTCACCCCAGTTTGTCACTCCTGTTTAACCGCCATTAATTGGATTTTCCAAAAACTAAAAAATACGTGTTTCTTTGTTTTTAAAGTAGATCCCAAATACCAATTTTCAGGTCTGTAATATCCTCAGGTTCTGAAATATAAGTAGCCTCATTAAAGGCATTCAACCCATTATTCACCCTTTTACACACTTCCTATTGGGATTTTCCGCAAACAAAAGAATACGTGTTTCTTTGTTTTTAAAGGAGATTCTAAATACCAATTTATACATCTATAAACTGTAAATGTTTTGAGATACAGATACACATTTTAAAAATTCACCCCCTTTTAACCCCCCCCCAATTAATTGGATTTTCCAAAAACAAAAAATACGCGTTTCTTTATTTTTAAAGGAGATCCCAAACACCAATTTTCAGGCCTGTAATATCTTCAGGTTCTGAAATATAAGTAGACTCATGAAAGGCATTGGACCCCTTTTTCAAACTTTTCCACCTTTCCTATTAGGATTTTCCGAAAATAAAATATACGATATACGTGTTTCTTTATTTTTATTTTTAAAGGAGATTCTATATACCAATTTTCACATCTATAACCTTTAATAGTTTTGAGATATCGATACACTCATTTTAATATTACCCCCTTTTCACCCCCCCTTAATTGGATTTTCCAGAAACAAAAAAATACGTGTTTCTTTATTTTTAAAGGAGATCTCAAACACCAATTTTAAGGTCTGTAATATCTTCAGTTCCTGATATATAAGTAGCCTCATTAAAGGTATTCAACCCCTTTTTCACCCCTTTACACTCCTCCTATTGCGATTTTCCGAAAACAAAAAAATACGCGTTTCTTTATTTTTAAAGGAGATCCCAAACACCAATTTTCAGGCCTGTAATATCTTCAGGTTCTGAAATATAAGTAGACTCATGAAAGGCATTGGACCCCTTTTTCAAACTTTTCCACCTTTCCTATTAGGATTTTCCGAAAATAAAATATACGATATACGTGTTTCTTTATTTTTATTTTTAAAGGAGATTCTATATACCAATTTTCACATCTATAACCTTTAATAGTTTTGAGATATCGATACACTCATTTTAATATTACCCCCTTTTCACCCCCCCTTAATTGGATTTTCCAGAAACAAAAAAATACGTGTTTCTTTATTTTTAAAGGAGATCTCAAACACCAATTTTAAGGTCTGTAATATCTTCAGTTCCTGAGATATAAGTAGCCTCATTAAAGGTATTCAACCCCTTTTTCACCCCTTTACACTCCTCCTTTTGCGATTTTCCGAAAACAAAAAAATACGTGTTTCTTTATTTTTAATGAAGATTCTAAATACCAATTTTTACATCTTCAAACTGTAAAAGTTTGGAGATATAGATTCACTCATTTTAAAAATTCACCCCCTTTTAACCCTCCCATTAATTGGATTTTCCAAGAACAAAAAAAATACGTGTTTCTTTATTTTTGAAAGAGATCAAAAGTACCAATTTTCAGGTCTGTAATACCTTCAGTTTCTGAGATATAAGTACCGGTATCCTGATTAAAGGCATTCAACCCATTTTTCCCCCATTTTCACCCTTTTTCACCCCTCCCATTGGGATTTTCTGAAAACAAAAAAATACGTGTTTCCTTGTTTTTAAAGAAGATTCTAAATACCAATTTTTACATGTGTAAACTTTTAAAGTTTTGAGATATAGATACACTCATTTTAAAATTTCACCCCCCTTTTCACCCCCTTAGCGAAGGAATATCCAAAAATCCTCTCTTAGCGAGCACCTGCATCTTAATATGAATCTATGCCCAAAATTTCATTTCTTTATGTCCAGTAGTTTTGGCTCGGCGATGATGAATCAGTCAGTCAGTCAGTCAGTCAGTCAGGACAAGCTACTTTATATATATAGACTAGCAATGTACCCGTGCTTCGCTACGGTACTATACTGACATTTATAATTAAATGCTTATTGTTTTAGATATATAATCCGCCGAAATTCGCGATCTGACTCGTTTTCTGCGAGAATCCACCAAAATTCCCGATCTGACTGGTTTTCTATTATTTTACGGCACGTTTCCTCCCATTTTTAAATCTTCCTTTCCAGCAATCGTTTTCGTACTTCCCGGGTTAGGCTCAGGTATTCCTCCCGGTCAGTTGGGCCCGTAAATCTTTGCCATCTTTTCCTATAATATTTTTTAATATGGATAAAATCCTTCAGGAGATCCGGCGTGGTGTCATATTGGGTGCGTTGGCGGCACTGAACACGCGGCCGGACTGCATTCTTAGTCATTACCCGTCCAGGAGCCGTTACCAGCGCGGTCCGATCATTTGACGACGGTCCGGAACATTATTATTATTACTATTATTATTATTATTATTATTATTATTATTATGTGTTTCTGGAATGGCTGATGACAGGGAAAACCGGAATAACCGGAGAAAAGCCTGTCCCGCCTCCGTTTTGTCCAGCACGAAAGTCACATGGAGTGACCGGGATTTGAACCACAGAACCCAGCTGTGAGAGGCCGGCGCGCTGCCGCCTGAGCAACGGAGGATCCTTATAAGTACATTAATAACAGTAAAATCAATTTTTCTCACCTCCTTCTACACCCCACCGCCGTTAAGTATATTTACCGCCTCCCTCCCCCAAAAAAATTAAAAGAAGGCTTGTTTCTTTATGTTTAAGGCAGATTCCAAACACCAATGTTCACGTCTATTACCTTCAGTTTTGAGATATAAGTATCCCCATAAAAGTAATTTACTTTTTTCACTTCATTTCACTTTACCACCCCCCCCCCCACTAAGTGAACTTTCCCGCAAAAAATACTTGTTTCTTTAATAGTAAAGGATCTTCTAAATACCAATTATCACGACTCTAACTTCTTCAGTTTTTGATTTATGTGTCCTCATGAAAGGAATTCAACTCCTTTACACTCCCCCCCTCCAAGATGGTTTCCCGCCCAAAACGCGTTTTTCTTTGTTTTTAAAGGTGATCCAAATACGAATTTTCACGTCTGTAACAACCTTAGTTTTTATTAGAATTATGTATTTTCATACAATTAAGCCAATTAATTTTTCAATTCTTTCACCCCCACCCCCCGCTTCATTGGATTTTAAGAGAATACGTGTTTATTTACTTTTAAAGCAGATTGAAAATATCAAATTTCACGTCTGTAACATCTTCATTTTTGATATATCAGTAGCCTAATTAAAAGAATTCAACACCATTTTCAGTCACTTTTACGCCCCCCCTCCACCCAAGTGATATTTCCGAAAACTAAAAATACACGTCTCTTTATGTTTAATAGAGATAAAAAATACCATTTTTCACTTCTGTAACATGTTAAATTTTTTAGATATACTGTAAAAATTCTCATTTTAAAATTTCACCCCTTTGGAGTTCCCCTTAAGTGGAGTTTCCAAAAACAAATCGCCTATGTTTCTTTACATTTACAGGAGATTCCAAACACCCACTTTTTACGTCTGTAACATTTTACGTTTCCAAGATATTCTGTAGATATAGTCTTTCAAAAAATTCACCCCAATTTGTCACTCCTGTTTAACCGCCATTAATTGGATTTTCCAAAAACTAAAAAATACGTGTTTCTTTATTTTTAAAGGAGATCCCATATACAAATTTTCAGTTCTGTAATATCTTTCGTTTGTGACATATATGTATCCTCATTAAAGGCATTCAGCCCATTTTTCACCCTTTTACACCCCTCCTATTGGGATTTACAGGAAACAAAAATACGTGTTCCTTTATTTTTAGAGGAGATTCTAACTACCAATTTTTACATCTGTAAATTTTAAAGTTTTAAGATGTAGACACACTCATTTTAAAAAATTCACCCCGTTTTCACCCCCCCCCCAATATTTGGATTTTCCAAAAACAAAAATATACGTGTTTCTTTACTTTTAAAGTAGATCCCAAATACCAATTTTCAGGTCTGTAATATCTTCAGGTTCAGAAATATAAGTAGCCTCATTAAAGGCATTCAACACATTATTCACCCTTTTACACCCTTCCTATCGGGATTTTCCGAAAACAAAAGAATACGTGTTTCTTTATTTTTAAAGGAGATTTTAAATACCAATTTTTACATCTATAAACTTTAAAAGTTTTGAGATATAGATACACAAATTTTAAAAAATCACCCCCTTTTCACCCCCCCCCCCATTAATTGGATTTTCCAAAAATAAAAAAATATACATGTTTCTTTTTTAAAGGAGATCCCAAACACCAATGTTCAGGTCTGTAATATCTTCAGGTTCTGAAATATAAGTAGACTCATGAAAGGCATTCGAAACCTCCTTCAACCTTTTCCACCCTTCCTAATAGGATTTTCCGAATACAAAATATACGTGTTTCTTTATTTTAAAGGAGATTCTAAATACCAATTTTCACATCTATAACCTTTAAAAGTTTTGAGATATAGATACACTCATTTTAAAATATTACCCCCTTTTCACCCCCTCCCTTAATTGGATTTTCCAGATACAAAAAGAGACGTGTTTCGTTATTTTTAAAGGAGATCCCAAACACCGATTTTCAGGTCTGTAATATCTTCAGTTTCTGAGATATAAGTAGCCTCATTAAAGGCATTCAACCATTTTTCCGCCCCTTTTCACTCCTCTATTGCGATTTTCCGAAAACAAAAATATACGTGTTTCTTTATTTTTAATGAAGATTCTAAATACCAGTTTTTACATCTGCAAACTTTAAAAGTTTGGAGATATAGATTCACTCATTTAAAAAATTTACCCCCTTTTCACCCTCCCATTAATCGAGTTTTCCAAAAACAAAAAAATACGTGTTTCTTTATTTTTAAAAGAGATCAAATGTACCAATTTTCAGGTCTGCAATATCTTCAGTTTCCGAGATATAAGTACCAGTATCCTGATTGAAGGCATTCAACCCATTTTTCCCCATTTTCACCCTTTTTCACCCCTCCTATTGGGGTTTTCAGAAAACAAAAAAATACGTGTATCCTTATTTTAAAAGAAGATTCTAAATACCAATTTTTACATCTGTAAACTTTTAAAGTTTTGAGATATGGATACACTCTTTTTAAAATTTCACCCCCCTTTTCACCCCCTTGGCGACGGAATATCCAAAAATCCTCTCTTAGCGAGCACCTACGTCTTAATATGAATATATCCCCAAAATTTCATTTCTTTATGTCCAGTAGTTTTCGCTCGGCGATGATGAATCAGTCAGTCAGTCAGTCAGGACAAGTTATTTTATATATATAGATTAAACCAACTCCTCCATTTCATATGTTTGATTTTGTGTTGATAATTCGGTAGTCGCCTGACCAAAAATCCTGTTCTTCCTGCCAACGTACTTCACTTATAACAACTACATGTAACTTTAGCCTATCCATCTCCCTTTTCAGATTCACTAGTCTACCACAACGATTCAATCTTCTAACATTCCACGCTCCGACTCGCAGAATGTCGGTATCCATCTTTCTGATGATCGCCCTCTCTCGTATAGTCCCCACCCGGAGATCCGAATGGGGGACTAGTTTACCTCCGGAATATTTTACTCGGGAGGAAGCCATCATCAGTACATCATTCATACAGAGAGAGCTGCATGTCCTCGGGAGTTAGTTACGTCTTTAGTTACCCGTTGTTTTCAGCAGTGTAGCAGTATAAACACAGCTAAGCCATGTTGAGTATTATTACCAGGCCGTATCAGTCAATCATCCACTGTCACCCTTGCAACTTCTGAAAGGCTGCTACCCCCCTTTCGATGAATCATTCCTTAGTCTGGTCTCTCAACAGATACCCATCCGATATGGTTGCACCTGCGGCTCGGCTATCTGCTTCATTGGGACACGCAAGCCTCCCCACCGCGGCAAGGTCACATGGATCGCAGGGGAGGTACACTTGCATATGCGGAAGTAAATATACTTGATGAAACCTAATATCGTTGTTGTTGCTTGATATCATATGAGAAATAGTGGTGCTGGTCTTGAGGAGGCATTAACAACCGCATCACTAGACCCTCGCAGCCTAACGGTACTGTGCATATAAAATGCTACATAACAATTGCACACACACACACGCAAAGATAAATCGGTGAAGGAAAGATACACTGATTTATGATATTAATCTTTGGATTTGGTTTTTAAAGGGGAGCAAGACAGCAGAGAAAATTAATGTGAAAGTGGAACAAAAAAAATAGACGTACCTAATAAAAACATCCTTTCTTGTACAAGTGCGTAGAAAATGGCTTTCGTGAAATATGTTCTTGTTGTTGCTTGATTTTATCATAGAGCACGTAAATGTAGAACTTATTTTTTTACAGTTGACTTTACTTCGCACCGACACAGATAGGTATTATGGCGACGATGGAAAAGGAAAATTCTAGGAGTGGGAAGGAAGCGCGTGGTCTTAATTAAGGTACAACCCCAGCATTTGCCTGATGTGAAAATGGGAGAACACGGAAAACCATCTTCAGGGCTACCGACTGTGGGGTTCGAACATGTTTTAACTGGTTACGTTATCACAAGCTGCAGCCCTCAAAAGTCCTAACTAGAACAGTTAGTGAGTATAATCTCGAAAAGAAAGAAAGACGAGTTTAACCTTGTGGTAGAGGCAGTCATACAAGTTTACTATCATTATCAGTCAATCAATAATTATTGATTTGCATTTGTGGTAGATTCTCGATGAATTGTTTAAATTATACTTGAAGATTTATATCGCCTTGATGTTTACTCAGACTACATTAAACATGAGCATTAGGTTAATTCTCATACGCACAGACGACTGAGATTTATGTTTTGTACACCGGGCGAGTTGGCCGTGCGGTTAGGAGCGCGCAGCCGTGAGGTTGCATCCGGGAAATAGTGGGTTCGAACCCCACTGTCGGCAGCCCTGAAGATGGATTTCCGTGCTTTCCCACTTTCACACCGGGCAAATGCTGGGGCTCTACCTTAATTAAGGCCACGGCCACTTCCTTTCAACTCCTATGCCTTTCCTATCACATCGTCGCCATAAGACCTACCTGTGACGGTGCGACGTAAAGCAACTAGCAAGAAAATATATTTTGTACAACATGGTCGGACTCACTAAGGAGAAACGTGGTTGACCAATGCACAGAACCAGAAACGTGGTCGGACTCAGTTAAAGATAAACGTTTTTGATCAAAGATAAAAAAACAAAAACATGAGTTAAGTTCATTTCACAATCGTACTCAGTCTAGCAGACTCATTCAGAAGGAGACGTAGTCGGACTCGGCCAAGGAGAAACATGGTTGACCAAACATCAATTTAAAAAAAAAATCGTCAGGTATGTTCACCTCACAAATGCCATGACGGGTTCGTATTAACACATATACACACAGTGATACAAGGCTCATTTATGGAGGCACGTGGTCGCTCAAATATTAATTTAAACATTTCGTGAGTAATGTGCACTTCACACATATTACAACATATGCGCATGGCTACAAGACACAGCTATGGAGAAACGTGATCGCTCAAACATTAATTTTGAAAATATTCATAAGTTCACTTCACAAGCATACGCTATAGGGCGGGGCGGAACACACGGAAGTTGCACAGTTTAGCACAGTATAGGAAACAGATTGATTCACACGCCTTACTTTAAATTTCAGCATGAGAGAGGAATCATAGTTGCCATGCAGTACGTGTACGGTAGAGGGATTTTACTCATTTAAAATTTTTAAAATTATTTCATGAAGCGAATAATGCTTTATCCTAGGTTGAAGAGTAAATGAACGAGCGATATGCACTGAACGTGCCTACCAGGAGCGGAAGTTCTTACCAAGTTCTGCTGATAGCGCACGCTGCATTTCACATTCCGAGATCTTTTCTGTAAAATTTACTTGAAGAGAGAAGACTTTTTCACCGTCTCCATTATTTGTAATATCAACTAGACGGAGTTGTAATGTTCTCGTGGTTCTTCTTCTCCTCCTATCGCTTTTCCCACACCTGTGGGGTAGCAGGTGCGAACTGTGTCGCACATATGGATTTGGTCTTGTTTTACGATCGGTTGCCCTTCCCGACGCCAACCCTGTATGGAGGAATGTGATCGCTATTGCGTGTTCCTGAGGTGGTTGGTAGTGTAGTGTGTTGTCTAAATATGAAGAGAAAAGTCTTGGAACAAACACAAAAACACAGTCCGCGAGCCAGAAGAATTAATCAGACAGGATTACAATCCCCGACCCGGCCGGGAATCGAATCCGGCACCTTGTGTACCGAAGGCCTCGACGCTGACCATTCAGCCAATGAGTTTTCTCGTGGTTGTTTTTATTTCTATTATTAAAATATCCAGAACCACTGTTTGACCATAACGACAGAAGTCTTACGTTATTCATATCCAGCTTTGCTTGTATTAACATGCTAAGCAAAGCAGTAAGCTAAAGAGTATAAACGCCTGTTGTTTTATTTGCTCCCGCGCCGAGCCGTAAAGTCACGCATATACCTATGGTCTGTAAGAAGCAGTGAGCCATAAAAACAAGTCCTAACTCATTTTACGCCCACATCCTCTGGTTGATATTTTAGGCTAGCGTTTTTAGCCGTACCTTAACGAGTAGTAACCCAACAAATAACTAAGGTCACAATGAAATCAATGACGATCAACATTAGCAGAATGAGCTGTACGGTCAAGGAGACCGTTCTTATAAATATCACATTCTACCTATCGTTACACTCATAAGGTCACAGGGAGTATTTGATTACAAGCGAATATTTAGTTTTCACGACCGCCTTGTACTTGAAATAAACCTTCAACTTATAAGCTCGTTGTGAGGTCATGCAGCATATACCGAAGATATGTTAAGTGTTGATGTTCGGGTCAGCAGTCCATAGAATGACTTGGTGTAGCCTTCCATCCCACCCTATACTGTGCTCACATTTTTATTTCTACTCAACTACTACATCCTGCATCTGTTTGTCATATTCGCACCTTGGTCTACCTTAACCATTTTTACCGCCTACGTTTCCCTCAAACACCAACTGAACGAGTCCTGGGTGTTTGAAGATGTGTCCTCATTCTATCTCCTCTTTTGATCAATTTTTTTCCAAATTGTTCTCCTCTCAACCAATTCGAATTAGTACCTCTTCATTCGTAATTCGATCTATCCATCTCACCTTCAGCCTTATTCTGTAACACCCACATTTCGAAAGCTTCTATTTTATTTCTTTCTGGGCTAGTTATCGTCCATGTTTCACTTCCATACAATGCCACGCTCCAGACGAAAGTCTTCGAAAATATTCTTCTAATTCATAAATCATTGTTCGAAGTCAGCAATTTTTCTTTGTTAAGAAAGATCTCCCTTGCTTGTGCTAGTCTGCATTTTGTGTCCTCCTTGACTTCCTCTCCTTCGATTTTGGTTCCTTATCCAAATTCCTCTTTGATATCCTTTACTGCCAGTTATATGTAAAGATTGAAAAGGAATGGTGAAAAAACTGCAGCCTTGCCTCTTTCCTTTCTGGATTGCTGCTTCTTTTCCATAGCTATCGAAACACTGCAGACTTATTTTTATATAGATTGTGGATAATTCTTCTTTCTCGGTGTCTGATCCCAATAACCTTCAGGACCCCAAATAGCTTGGTCTAAACAACATTGTCGAATGCCTCTTATAGGTCGACGAATGCCATGAACGTGGGCGTCTTTTCGTTAAATCGATCCTCCAAGATCAGACGTAGTCAGGATTGTTTCATGTGTTCCAACATTTCTTCTGAAGCTAAACTGATCTTCTCCCAACTCAGCTTCAACTTGTCTTTCCATTCTTTTGTAAATTATACGAGTTAAAATTTTGCAGGCGTGAGATACTAAACTAATGGTGCGGTAGTTGTAACACTTGTCAGCACCTACTTTCTTGGAAATAGGTAAAACAACATCCCGTCTAAAATCAAATGGCACTTTTCCTGTATCATATATCTTACACACTAAATGGAATAACCACGCCATGCTGGCTTCTTCTAAGGCAGTCAGTAATTCTGAGAGTATATCATCAATTCCACATGCCTTGTTTCTATTTAGGTCTCTCAAAGCTCTATCGAATTTTGACCTCTAAATGGGTCTCCTATTTCATTAGCATCAACGCCCTCTTCTTGTTCCAGAACCTTATCTAATTATTTACCCTGATACAATTGTTTAATATGTTCCTGCCATCTTTCTACCTTGTCTTCCTTCCCTAGAAGTAGTCTTCCATCTGAAATTTTAATATTCATACACCTAGTTTTCCTTTCTCTAACGGTTTCCTTGATTTTTCTGAATGCGGCATCTACTTTCCCTACAACCTTACAACCTTCAACATCCTTGCACTTCTCTTTCAGCCATTCTTTCTCAGCTGTCCTTCACTTCCTATGTATTTCATTCTTTAATCGCCGGTATTATTTTCTGCCCTCCTCATTTTTTCATTATTGTATTTTCGCCGTTCATTAGTCAGGTCTAATATATTCCGAGTTATCCACTGATTCTTACTTGGTCTTACCTTTTTTTTCCTAACTTGTCTTCAGTACCCCTATTGATCTCATTCCTCACGACGGTCCACTCTTCCTCTATTGTGTTTCCTTCAGCCTTTTCATTTAATCCTTGTGCAACATGTTCCTTGAAACAATCCAACACAGTTTTATGTTTCAACTTATCCAGATCCCACTTTTTTGCATTCCTTCCTTTCTTCAGTTGCTTCAACTTCAGATGGCATCTCATGACTACCAAGTTGTGGTCAGAGTCCACGTCTGCTCCTGGGAAGTTCTTGCAATTCAACACCTGGTTCCTGAATCTCTGACTAATTATAATGATGTCTCGCTGATATCTTCCTGTGTCTCCATGTCTCATCCACATATACAGCCGTCGTTTGTGGTGTTTGAACCAAGTATCAGCAAGGGCTAAATTAGGATCGGTGCAGAATTCAACCAGCAAACTTCCTCTTCTTTGTCCCAGTCCGAATTCTCCTAAGTTATTACCTTCTCTTTCTTGGTCTACCACTGCATTTCAGTCTCCCATCACAATTAGACTCTCTCCTCCTTTTACATATTACATTACATATTATATCTCTTCAGATTTTCTTTGGATTTCGTCCTCATCTGCTGAACTAGTGGGCATATAGACCTGCACTATTGTCAGGGACATATCCTTTGTGTATAACCTGACAACAATAATTCCTTCACTATGTTTATTACTATTATTATTATTATTATTATTATTAACAAATACACTGCAATTGGGAAACATCTCGGCGGCAGTGGTCACTTACAGTAGTGTGATAATAATAAAAAACCCATGGCGCAACAGTCACGAAGAGCCATGGCCCACCAAGCAACCGCTGCTCAGCCCGAAAGCCTGCAGATTATGAGGTGCCCTGTGGTCAGCACGACGGATCCTCTCGGCCGTTATTCTTGGCTTTCTTGACCGGAGTGTGATAATAGGATAGAGTTAAAACACAATTGCCCAACAACAAACAACAACAGCAAAACAAAAGTACAACAAGCAATTCCATGGAAAGAAAATAGTACGAGAAATATTACTAGTTCAATATGCTGAAGTATATCCAGTGTTTAACATTACGGCTTACAATACTATAGGTTGAGCTTACTACAAGCTTAACATCACAAGTGATAATAAAGTAAACTTAAAACATAACTACCCAACAACAACAGGAGTACAACCAGAATCTCCATGGGAATAAAATAATACAGGAAATACTACTACTTTAACATTCTAAATACAGCATGATCATAGCTTACCGCTGTCCTATTTTCTTATTCATTTTTAAACCAACGCCTGTATTTCCCATGTTTGATTTCCTGTTGATAATTCTGTAATCGCCTGACCAAAAATCCTGCTCATCCTGCCAGCGTATTTCACTTAAACCAACTACATCTAACTTAAGTCTGTGCATGTCCCTTTTCAGATTATTTGACCTACCACAACGATTCACACTTCTAACATTCCACGCTCCGACTTGCAGAATGTCATTATTTAATCTTCCTGATGATTGCCGACTTCCGCGTAGTCCCCACCTCGAGATCCGAATGGGGGACTATATTGCCTCCGAAATATTTTCCTCTGGAGGAAGCCATCATCAGTACCTCATTCATTCATACAGAGAGAGATGCATGTCCTCGGGAGTTAGTTACGGCTGTAGATTTCCGTTGCTTTCAGCCGTGTAGCAGTATCAACACAGCTAAGCCATGTTAAGTATTATTACAAGGCCATCCACATCAGTCAATTATTCAGAATGCCGCTCTTCCAACTTCCGAAAGGCTGCTACCCCCCTTTCCATGAACCATTCGTTAGTCTGGTCGCTCGACAGATACCCATCCGACATGATTGCACCTACGGTTCGACTATCTGCTTCCAAGGTAACTAGAATATAAGGTAGGCTACTCCGGCGGTTGAAGCTTCCATTGGCTGGAGCGCTCTGACATCACGCGGTATGAACGATAGCGAGTAAGGAACACAGTCGCAGTACAGCAAGCCTGTGAATTCTCGTGCCTGTGAAACATCTCAATCTTTCATCAAATAATAGTCTGGTTTAGTCCGATTCGATAAGTAACGGCACTTCCAATAGATTTAAAGACGTGAAAATGCGTTAAATTTCGTCACATGCTGAGCAGGTAGAACATCAACTATCAAATACATGACATATAATACGATAAGAAATAAAATATTGCCATGCAACTCAAAATAATTAATTTATTTCCTGATGAAGTAAATATTTAGATTAAATGGCATAGGAAAATATGCATCATATCGACATCTTTATGGAATTATATTAAATTATTAAAACGTACCTGTCAAGAGACTTAATTACTTGATGAACCAGCCCAAAGCTTAGCCTTCTTATTGGCATATTTTCTCAGTGCTAGCTCCTTACTATTTGCATTAAAATGCCATATCCTAATAAATGTACTGGTCTTTACGTAGAGACAAATTATTTTGTCATGGAATACTGGAAATTTTGACTTAATAATAGAAGTAAGAGTTTTCACTTTTTTGCATCTGGATACAGTCTTACCGTGAAACACACCAAATGAAATTTCGAACTGGGCTATATTTTTTAACCACTCATGACTGGGATGTGTGAGGCCCCCTTTTGAAATAACCGAGATCCAGTAACAGGTCTCTTCTCGCACGACATTTTTGTCTCTTTCTTCGAATTTACTGTATATCGGATCACGGATACTGTATTATTTCACGAGCTTCGAAATATATTCAGAAATATAAGTTATTAGCACATAATAATGTTAATGTTATTGGATTTTACGTCCCACTAACTTTGTTTTGAGCACCTTCACCACCGGACTGAGACAGGATCGAAGCTGCCAAGTTGGGCTAAGAAGGCCAGCGATCTACCATTTGAGTTGCTACTCAGCCCGGCTATTAGCACATAACAATAATTATAGAAAATATGATTTTCATTCAGTCATTTATATCTGACACCTTTTTACCGTACGAGCTGTAATAATGGAGATATTCAGGAGTTTATTACAAAGTGTTTCAATAACCAAGCATTGCTGACGAGGAAGTATTGTTATGCCATCACAGTAGCAAACTAACTGGCTATGATGGTTGTTGTCGTTATTGTCTTTATAATATGCGAAATAATAATAACGTTACTTGTGTTACGTCTCACTAACATTTACGGTTTTCTGAGACTCGAGGTGCCGTAATTTTGTCCCACGGCAGTTCTTTTACGTGCCGACAATTTATAGCGCCACACACGTTTCCATAATATGTTGACTGCATTTTAATCAGTACAGTGGTTCTACTTCAGATACTGACAACACGAACACTGTTCACGTAGTGAACCACTATAAAATTACTATATATCCGTGATCCGATAGACAGTAAATACGTAGAAAGAGATAAAAATGTCGGTCGGTCGGTCGGTCGGTCGGTCACTTGCTTTCTTGGCTTACGCTGCGTGAACCATCAACGATAGACCCCAAGTGTAAGCGTACGAAATGTAGAGCATAGAATCCTCTACAAAAAAGTCCGGGATGGCACATACCTATTTCCAACCGGTTGCCCTCTAGAAGCGATTTTATGCTACAGTCCGCGTAAAAAATGTAACTCCTTAAAATTAAATAAATATTTCGATATTATCCTCGAGTTTCTCATCAAAATAAATTTTTTGACCTCCTCCAGTATTTTATAAGGATTACAATAACCTTGTGAGGACATTATTTGCATGAATAGTTCAGAAGTTATAACCATTTTAGACTGTAGTGGTAATACGTGTCAGCAGGACGGGCGACCGCTGTTTCATACCACATGACGTCACGCAGAAGGCGGACAGGGAGAGAAACAAGTGAGCGCGATGCGGGAAGAGACCCCTGTGATCTGCTTCAATGGGACGCGCAAGCCTCCCCACGGCGGAAAGGTCACGTGGTTCACAGGGGAGGATATACAAAACAAAAATGGCCAACCCGACACCAGTGGGAACCCAACCCATAACCTTCCGATTTTGCGTCTGTTGCTGTACCGCTTGAGCTAGGATGGCTTTAGTCATATTTATTCCGTTGACTTTCAGATTTCGGGTTCAGTTCCAACTGCACTCCGGTTGGCCATTCTTGTTCTGTACTTAACATCTCTTCGGCATGTTCTTTATGTAGGCCTACTCAAGACGACCTAATAAGATGGACATTCATTTCATGTATCTGTTCATAATTGTAATTGTCAAAACAAGGTCCATTTCACTCTGATCAGTTTGGGTAGACCTTAAGTTCCATTTCCTATCCTAATAGAGTGCCGTACTTGCCTGTTTTGCAAGTGATTCTGTTCCTTATTCTCAGCTCAAGCGAAGATTTCATGAACATCGATGGCGGATTGAATCGTCGCTCGTAAAAGAACGAGCGCATGGTGTTGTATCATTTTCTTGCAGGAACAATTTTTTCAGAAGTGGGCTTATAGATAGAATGTTTGTTGTGGGTATCCACAGGGTTTGCATCTAAACAGAAAGTGAATTATATTTTGATAATAATTGAATTGAAGTTTTTTAAAAATAATAATTGCTAGGAACGTACAAAACCATGGGCTCATTCTCTTATTTTGAACACCCCACTGTTGGCAGCCCTGAATATGGTTTTCCGTGTTTTCCTATTTAACACCAGACACATGTCCGGCTCCATGGCTAAATGGTTAGCGTGCTGGCCTTTAGTCACAGGGGTCACGGGTTCGATTCCCGGCAGGGTCAGGAATTTTAAGCATCATTTGTTAATTTCGCTGGCATGGGGGCTGGGTGTATGTGTCGTCTTCATCATCATTTCATCCTCATCACGACGCGCATGACGCCTATGGGAGTCAAATCAAAAGACCTGCACCTGGCGAGCCGAACTTTTCCTCGGACACTCCCGGCACTAAAAGCCATACGTCACTTCATTCATTACCAAGCGCATGTTGGTGCTGTACCTTTAATTAAGGCCACGGTCGCTTCCTTCCGACTCCTCTCCCTTTCGTATCTGTCGGTGCGACGTAAAGCAGATTGTAAAAAAAAAAAATTCTTATGAACAACTGTTCATAGTTCCTTCTTATTTCAGAGCATCGATGTTGTTGATTTTATGTCAACTAACTAATTTGTATTTAGGATGTGTATTCCTTCGGAATTGTAGTTTAACTAAATGAAATCAAGTGAAAGTGTAGCAGAGGTAAAACTGAGAGCTCGCAGTTCCAATAACGATATTCTGTAAGAAGGAATTGGGCTTTGGTATGAAATAATCTTTAAAACGATCTCTTTTCAGACCTACTTTGCTGTACTGGAGTGAAAGCTGGGTGGTCTTAGAATATCTTATGCATCAGTTGAAACCAACAGACATGAAGGTAGCGAGAATGATTTCTGGAACAAAGAAGTGGGAACAAATACGGGAGAAAACCTCGAATGAGGAGGTAAAGACTAAGTTGGGAATGAACTCAGCGGATGAAGAGGTGTGTATAAACCGGCTTCGGTAGTGGAGTCATGTGAGACGGATGGAGGAGGATAAGCTTACCTAGAGGATACTGGACACGGCCGTGGAGGGTAAAAGAAGCAGGAGGTGATCAAGTTTACAATAGCTGTGCTCAGTATTTTTGATGATTTAGAGATAAGAGTTGTGGAACTAAGCGAGGCCACAGACCCAGTGACAAATCATCGTGGCGCATATTTAATTCACAGGAGCTTGCTGATTAAACGCTGATAATGATGAGAGAAGATAGTGACGATGTATGGATGCATATTACGCACTTAGAAAAGCCAAGTCCGTGCGGTTAGAGGCGCGCGGCTGTGAGCTTGCATCCGGTAGATAGTGGGTTCGAATTCCACTGTCGGCAGCCCTAAAGATGGTTTTCCGTGGTTTCCTATTTTCACACCAGGCTAATGCTGGGGCTGTACCTTAATAACGGCCATGGCCGCTTCTTTCCAACTCCTAGGCCTTTCCTATCCCATCGTCGCCATAAAACCTGTCTGTGTCGGTGCGACGTAAAGCCACTAACAAAAAAAACAAAACACAAGTGAAATAACACTATAAACAGTTCACGGGGTCAGCAATAGAAACGAAGACACCTAAGAGTTGATTATTCAGTTGATGGACGGAGCACTCTGAGGATTGCCAAGGCATGTAAATATATTTTTGGGTCCAGAAATATAATTTTTAGGCTAATATTTATAGAAAATTTGGCCATCCTAGCATAACCACGACGATGGAAATACTAATTTCGTGTGGCTACTTCTAGCCGGGTGCAGCCCGTGCAAGGTAGACCCTCCGATGAGGGTGGGCGTGTTAGTGTTATTTGTGGTGTGTGAGTTGCAGGGATGTTGGGAACAGCACAAACACCCAGCCCCTGAACCAATGGAATTAACCAATGAAGGTTAAATTCCCCGACCCGGCCGTGAATCGAACACGGGAGCCTCTGAACCGAAGGCCAGTACGCTGACCATTCAGTAAACGAGTCGAACGACGATGGGGATGGTTGTTACGTTACTGAATTAATCAAATTACATCCAAATATCATCAAAGCAAAATTATGCGGTCTTAAATAAACGTTACCTAATTTTCTAAGAAATGAATATTGAATCTTCTCTCGAAAATAATAAGTTAATGTTAAATTTATTGGAAAACGCTCTTCCCTTAAATGGCAAAAGATGTCCTCAAACTCACAAGCTTAATATGAATGAAGTAGATAAATTACCTCATTGAGATCTCAAATATTATATTAATCACATCCAAAACAAATTTACATTTATCTTTACTTGGAAACATTTTCAGTTTAATGTATTTAACAAAATTTCCTTCTTATAGCATCCACTTGGTTATTTAAAAATAATTCGACTCATTCCACGAATTTCGCATCTTTTCACCCACTAGTTATTTTGCCAGCAACTTCTGATAAATAAATCAATGAAGCGCTTCATCAAAAATCACAACTCGGACATGACAACGTTAAATAGAACCACAACAACGTCAAAATTATCTGAAGAATTTACGAGTTAATTACACTAAATTTGCATCCGGGAGTCAGTAGGTTCGAATCCCACTATCGGCAGCCCTGAAGATGGTTTTCCGTGGTTTCCCACTTTCACACCAGGCAAATGCTGGGGCTGTACCTTAATTAAGGCCACGGCCGCTTCCTTCCAACTCCTAGGCCTTTCCTATCCCATCGTCGCCATAAGACCTATCTGTGTCGGTGCGACGTAAAGCCCCTAGCAAAAAAAATTACACTAAATAACAACATGTACGTTAAAAGATAATTTTGAGAAAATAATATTTGATGAAGATTAAAATCACGAACTATAGCATTCAAAAACTCAGCGATGTAATTGACATTACTTAACTTTACATTTGTCTAATATTTTACAAATAATATATAAATTAATGAGTCGGCTTATCTTATTTTCCCGTGTTGTACTGGAAGTTGGTTGTCCGTGGGATTGATGACTGTCTTGTCTAATATCTTCATATCCTGGTTCTTGGCGGTGTCGGTCCTGATTTTTAAGTTGTCTTGGTGATGGCTTCAAATTCGGTGGTGAAATACGTGTTAAATCTCCAACATCCCACGTTGAAATAATGTACCATGAAAACTCCACATCATCTTAAAATTGTAGTAGGTTCTCCAATTGTCGAAGTAATCTTCTTAAGATATCTGAAACTCGTAATGTAAATGTTAGTGCTAGTGCAAATGAGTATGAGCTTTGAGCGATATCAACAGTACGTAACTTACGTCCAGCTCGGTGATGTCTACGTCGGTCTATGGTGAAGCCTTGAAACAGGTAGAAGTTGATTAGCTGACGTCCTTATAGTAAGCGAGTACGAATGTATACTCATGTGCATAAAAACGAGAACATTTTGAAAGACTGCAGATAGGAAGTACATATTAACAGGACATGTGCTTTAGTATGTTCTGAAGAAAATGATTAGCATTTGAACCATGTCGGTTAAGGTCCACATCGATATCTCGGCGCACCACCACCGACGTGTAAAATGTGCCTGCGGATCTCGTTGACGTTATAAACCGAAGGTAATGGATCACTGTGACTTGAGCAGACATGCAGGATGCCTCGCAGACGTATGCGAGAACCGTACCGTCAAATGAGTGAGTTTGAAAGAGGGCGCATTATTGGCATCAGAGAACGTGATGCATCCATCCAGGTCTCGTCGCACCACCCAGACCATATTCCGAGAAGATAGACACCTCATCGGAATGGCATTGCAGGACAGATCTGCATCCTCCGCGGCTCTGACGCAACAGCGGAATGGTGTAACACATCGTACACTATCAGGAGTGACAGTCCGTCGCCGTTTATTACGGTCTGGGATACCGGCACGTTGTCCAATTCTCTGCCTACCTTTGACTATTGTGCATAAGCATGTTAGACTGCAACAGTGTATGGAACGACGTCACTGGGGACAGGAATGGCAGCAGATAGCGTTTTCGGACGAATCCAGGTTCTGTTTGTTTGAAAATGATGGCCGCGTTTTGGTTCGCCGCAGACAGGGGGAGAGGCATCACATTAACTGCATTCGCACACAACATACAGCACGAACTCAAGGCCTTATGGTGTGGGGTACTTTTGGGTACAATCACAAATCACACTTGGTGCGTGTCCAGGGCACTGTGATCAGTTTGACCTACGTGAATGACATACTACGACCCGTAGCCATACACTTCCTGCACGACACCCCAGATGCCATATTTCAGCAGGACAATGCGCGACCACATGTTGCTTCACGAACACGTGCCTTCTTGTTGTCACAGTGTGTCAGAGTGTTGCCCTGGCCTGCCCGATCACTGAACTTGTCGCCAATTGAAAATGTGTGGGATATGGTGAAGCGACGGGTGCGGCCCTGTGATCCAATGCCAAACACCAACGATGAACTGTGGAACCAGGTGAATGCAGCATGGATGACTATACCCCCAGGACGCCATTCGCGCTTTATACGCGTCGATGCCATCACGCACGGAACAAGTCATCAGTGCCCATGGTGGACCCACTGCCTACTAGGCAACAGGACACATGCAGAACCTAGGTGGCAGAAATGCTAATCGTTTCTGCAGAACATACTAATGAACATGTCCTTTGAATATGAGCTTCCTATCGCGTCATTCAAGGTGTTATTTTTCTTATGAATATGAGTGTAATATCACATATTCATTTGTATGAAGTGTCAGGTCACATCACCTCTAAGTAATAAATATGGCATCCTAAATACAAATTCAACCATTTTATCACACGCCACTGCTGAGAAAAATGCATCTTCATTTATAATAAATCACTGTTACGTTCATCACCACAGAAATAATTCCATGCTCTTCTTTTACTTTCTTTTACGGCATATTCTTCCGAGCTGGATACGCGGTATTCGAATTATGTCAAGTCAAGGCTTGTTTTTGTAAGGTTTAAAATCACCTGTATATCGCAAGGCATCACAGCTGGTCGGTTACAAATAAACAAGTGAACCAATATAAGCAAGGTCAAACGGGGATTCGTGCATGAGAATAAAAATAATCTGGTCTGACGGGTCTGTCACAAGCGAACCCTGGCCCACATCTCACACACCACTGATGCCAACACTCCGGCACTCAAAAGGCTTCTCAAGTATAAAAAACTGAAAACCGGCACTGGTGTAAGGAGTCGCCAATGTGCTGGATTTTTTTCCCATCGGAGTTCTTTCACCTACGAATAAATCTGTCGATACAGGACTGTGCGTATTTGAGTACTTTCAAATCACCGGACTGAGTCGGGACTGAGCCTGCTAATTAGGGCTCAAGCCAGCACTTTATCCTCTGAGGCACAGAACCCAGCACTTGTTCTTCACTGTACGGTTACAGTTGATGTAGCTTCTGATAACCATGACTGAGTACTTCAAAACAAGCCCAAGTTTGCTGCTGTACGTTTATCCTGAGCTGAGAAAGAGTTGCTTTAGAAAAATGATAAGAACTTTTTTCGGGGTGGTTGAAAAAATTGTAACTTGAGTATTACACTACACGTACATGTGGTTATAACGTACACAAATTTAATTACCATCAGATAAGTAGTTTTCTTTGTGTATATTCCTAAGTGAGCGCTTCCTGGAGAAGAAGCCAAAAACCCGGGCAATATTTATTACAACCACAAATTAAAAAATATTTAATGAACGTCGAAAACAATGTGTCTTATATACGCAAATGTAGAATTAAACAAGGAAAATATTGGTATAACTCGGATTGCAATAGGCCTATTGGTTCCTTTGTAATTAAGGCCTAAACTTGAGTGTCCATAAGAAAAAATCCGACAGTAGAGTAATTCATTTCTCTAATGCAATCATACCAACTAAATATTGTATATAAAGCATGTACGATAAATGTTTCACTTTTTAACCAATTTAAAAATGAACTCGCGGCTCTTAAATTGCTTTTGGCTGCCAAGGAGGTTGCTGCCCAGTAAGATGGTCGGCAGATATTGCCATGCCAAGTGGTTATCACGACGTTTTCCAAATCCGTATTGCTTGGCCTTTTTCTTCATCAGATCCGCTGCCTGTAATGTAACTCCTTATTTTTAATGATTTTAAAGTACTGTAAGTCAGTAACTGATAAATTTCCGCGTTAGAAATGACCGTGAGCGTGCAAAAGCGTTACGAGTATGTACTGTACGCGCACTTTTTAGTGATAGATTTTTGTACCTGGAGAGGAGTAAGAAGGGAGCACTGCCGGTTCCGGTAAATACTGCCAACTGAATGGAAATGAAATCTGAATTGAATCGATAATATGATCGATCGATATGAATTTTCTAAACCTTTATTGTCTTAACGCCAACAACTGTGTCACACACACACACAATATATAATACTATATAATATTTCCCGATGCGAAACGTGTTCATAGCATGAATTCTATAGTTTGGCTTTGCTGTGTAAACAACAACAGTACTAGTACGTAAGGTGTACGCCAGATGTCGCACAGCGATGATAAGCTATTCTTAGTTTGTGTTTCATAGGTTGCCAATACGAATCTCGAAAGATAACCGAAGTCGACCGATTCAGCACTAGGGTGTAAATCAACGAGCTAGAATAACATAGAGAGGCGGAAGCGCTGCCTGGGTGAACTTAATAGAACGAACGTCCGTCATGTTTCCTGTTGTCACACAAGCAAGGGGGCATGGCCTTTTAATGACGAAAAGTGTAGAAAATGCGCATTTTAGAATCGCTGGGGGAGAATTAAAGTCCGTTGCCGAAAGCTTGAAGCATATTGCGGCACGAGGCCAACATCACGATCAGTTGATTGTAGGGTAGTTCGAAATCATCGCACAGTGACATACGAATGGGCCTCGAAATCGGAACAAGAGCGTTACCCTGATTGGTTGTTGTGGTTAAGCGTAAATTAGAATAGAAACGATGGACATAAATATTTATGACAAGAAACCTTAAAATCATAGGGACCTATAATAGGTTACAACTTCATTCTGTTAATATTTTTAAAATTATTGCATCCTCATGAGTACTGTGTTCCTTTCTTAATCTGTTTACCCTCCCGGGTTGGTTTTTCCCACGGACTCAGCGACGGATCCCACCTCTACCACCTCAAGGACAGTGTTCCGGAGCGTGAGACATTGGGTCGGGGGATACAACTGTGAGGGATGGCAGCACCTGCTATGCTGAACAGGGGCCTTGTGAGGTGGGGGGAGAAGGAAGCGGCCGTGGCCTTAAGTTAGGTACCATCCCGCCATTTGCCTGGAGGAGAAGTGGGAAACCACGGAAAATCACTTCGAGGATGGCTGAGGTGGGAGTCGAACCCACTTCTACTCAGTTGACCTCCCCAGGCTGATAGAATCCCGTTACAGCCCTCGTGCCCCTTTTCAAATTTCGTGGCGGAGCTGGGAATCGAACCCGGGCTTCCAGGGGTGGCAGCTGCTCACGCTAACCAGTGCACTACAGAGGCGGCCCATGAATACTTTACCACAATAATCGTTTAGTGCATATCATGTTTCTCCCATTACCATATCATACTGGGATTACTAGCTTGAAAGTTGTCCATTATGAAGTGTGGCGTAGTTTTAAAAACCAAGGCAACAGACATCTACAATAAAGGCTGTATACATTTCAAAAATAGCAGTAAAATGCTGTATTTATCATACTTGGTGTACGTTTGAACGAAATAAGTGTTTTTTTGGTGGTTACGTTTTCTTGGTGGTGGGCGTTCCATTTCCTTTATTTGTAAATGTGAATGAAAATTAAATAGGGCTGGAAATGTACAGAGCATAAGCAACTGAATTGAGTGGGATACCATTTATCTCTTTTCGCCCTCACAACGCATTGTTCAGTTAATTCCTTGTTCTTTAAACGAAATCTGAAACAAAATTCGACAAATAATTACCGTGGCTATCCGTACTTTCGCTAAGTAAACAATAAAATGGATTTAATTACAAACAGAAATTATAAAAAGGAATCTCGGCTATAATTCAGTAATACTTACTTAAAGTACGATATATCCTTGGTTTTATTACTCCGATTAGTACAACCATACGCTGAGCTTACGGCTGGCATTCTTGAAAGCGAGAATCTATGTTTTCACTTCTTAAAACGTAGGGAATTAAATTGGCATGCACGATCTCCCCGTTACCTCAACATATGCTCTCGCGCCAATTCGCTTTGTTTTGACAACCGTTAACATGGCTGCCCCTTATCAACTTGCTTCAAGCAGGGAGCGCTGATGTCAGGTATACAGCCCCTCTATGTTATTCTAGCTCGTTGGTGTAAATCTATCGCTAAAAAGTGCGCAGATAGTAAATATCGTGCAATGAGTACAGGACCCTATGTAGAATGCGCACTACGGAGACCTGACACTTTCGAAAATTCATTCACATTGGTGAGAAACTAGGATCGCCACTAGTTTCTCAAAAGCTGGTAGTGTTATCAGTCCAGTCAAGGAATGTGTGATTTCCGAAATGGAAATACACGTCCGTGTGGTTCTGATTGCACATAAACCTGGAGGTCCCATGGCTGTGCTCATGATGATGATGATGATGATGATGATGATGATGATGATGATGATAATATAATAATAATAATAATAAATGTTAACAATAGTGAATGTTTTAGCATGAAATAATTAATCTGACCTAGTGATATTAGAATATAATCGTATCATATATCCAAACCAAACACCATGGCGCAACAACCCCGAAGTGCCATGGTGTATCGAGGGACCGCTGCTGAGCCCGAAGACCTGCAGATTAAGAGGTGTTGTGTAGTCGGCGCGACAATTCTCTCGGCCGTTATTCTTGGCTCTCTAGGCTGGGGCCGTTATCTTACAGTTAGATTGCCCCTCAATGGAAATCACATAGGCAGACTGAACCTCGAAACCAACCCTCAGATCCAGGTAAAATTCCCTGACCTAGTCGGGAATCGAACCTGGGGCCTCCGGGTAAGAATGAGGCATGCTACCCGTATACCGCGGGGCCGGCATCATATATACACTCATCAAAAAGTGTCAACATATACCAGATTTTAATGTGCTGAGATGGAACCGATTTCATATTATATAATGTGAAACTCAGAATTACTTAGTAAATACAATGAAAACGCACGATTCTCGGTAACTTTGGTCCTAATTGTGGAAAGCAAAACACCCTGTACCGGTATGTGACTGAACCAAACAAATTAAGGAACCTCTTCAGTTATAACATCACAAATTAGACAATTTCCAATGCAGTCACTTGAGTCAATAACATATTGGTCCTCCACGAACTCTGTGACACTCTTAAATGCGACTGGGCATGCTCAGTACATAGAGCATTTCTTCAGGCAAACGGTCCCATTCCTAGATAGCTGCAGCTTTTAGGGTCTGAATCGTGAGTGGAGGATGTTAACGGCTGAAGAAAATTGCTCTTTTAAAAAAAGGTCCACGCATGATCTATGCAGTACATATCCGGAGAGGATACCACGTCCCTCCAGGTGATCATTTACAGCTGCTGCACGATGTGGACGAGCGTCGCTGTGCTCTAGAGTAAACTCATCTCTTACAGCCTCTGCAAGACCACTTACTGTTTTTCGGAGAATTCTGTGTTCATACACTGCGACCTCATGTTTCAGTGATGTGAACCAGTGGTGTATGGCGGCCGAGCATGATGCCTGCCCAGAATGTTGCCGAACCTCCAAGCTGTTGATGACGTACTGAGAACAATTCGTTGCAACGTTCCCTTCGTACCCTCCCTATGCGCGGAGAATTGTCATTAGGGTGTATATCAATTCGCACTTCAACACTAAACAACGTTGTGGACGATTGAACTCTTGTCCAAGTCTGATTACTATAGACCGGAGGTGCTCAGCTGGACGCCCGTCGAGGCTAGCCCAGTGCGGCCGGGCTGGCGTAACGTATATGCGGGCAGCTCCCGTAACAAGCATACGTCACAATGAAGCAAGAGAGTGAACACACTTTGCAGGGAGGAGAGTGGGAGCGTTGACGTCCACTCGTGATTACGAAGCTTTCTTCCACTACTCACCGAAATTCCGATTGGGGTGCAGTATTTAAAACAAAGCTCTGTAATCAGAAAAAGAAAAAAACATCTTTTCAAGATATTCCGGATTGATTTATACAGCGCTCGATATAAACAGTAAGTTTTATTTTCTTATATTTATTAATTCAAAGAAAACTGACACGTTATAACTTTTTTGTTACAATCTACAAAGGTACAGGATTTAAGCGTAGGCCTACAAGCTACGATTTACAATTCCTTGGATGGACATGACAGTACCATTTTTAAGAAAAGTAAAATTCCTGTTAATCATGAAGCAAAAAAGTAATAAAATTACTTAATTCGACAAGTTTACTGCGTGATTTTGCACAGTGTTGTAGTATTGTGTGACTTTCTTTGTTCACTGAATTTCTGAATATAGTTTTTAAAAGTGAACAGGCGTCCAATGATAATAGCTAGCCTCTAAATGGAGAGAGGGAGTTTCATCACGAGTGAGGACATATACTGTATATGTACTGTACAAGATTAAAGTACAACAACAATGTAAATATATCTACCAGATAGATAGTACAGTATGCCTTCAAGTAAATAACCTGACTGATGTTATTCGCGGTAAGCATGACTGGATCGTTGGTGAGTTTATCTGATAATTTAAACCCAAACACCACAAACCATAGCTTATCCACCTTAATTCCGTGTTACATAAGACATGTTTCTAAAGCAGGTCTTAAAATTTAATAGTGAAAATTGTAATTCATTACCTACCGGTACATTATACAAATATTTGAGATTGCAGGCCTAACTCTTTATTGTATCCCGTTAAAATACATAAACGGCAATGAACGAAAATACAACGTAAATTGAAAATGACGTGGATTTCTGCCACGTGTCTTTCATTATTTTCTGCCTCAATTTCAAACTAGGGTATCGCCACGGTGGTCGAGAGTGACTGGGAGAACTTCGCCCAACCTTCACGGCCTGTGACGTAGCCACAACGTCACTGTGCTTGAATAGCATACGCTCATCGCCTGCCAGCCCGCCCTCTTACGGTGCTGGGCGTTCGCGGAACGGATTGCCCAGCGTGAGCACCTTTGCTGAACCCTATCGACGCAATGCCCCCTGCGAAGTCGTCGATGTGCAGGCTCCATCATGGAGTGTTGTGCGTCTATGTGCAGATACGCGTATATACCGGTTTTGAACTGCTGCTGTTATGCGTGAAAGGCCCGCGCGATGTCGATCAGCTACTGAATGGGTAACTTGAAACTTTCATCACAACCTGGAGACAACATATTGATTCTCGTTAACAATGTTAGCAACGGCAATTGTCTCATGTTGTGTTGCATCAAAGTGATGATTTTGATGCGATCTGCCACAGAAAACTTATGACGAGGCATTGCAGTGTAAAGTGCCTTGAAGCGAGCCACACTGACAAGCTTGCTTGGACGTTACCTCAGCTCTAGTGTAATGGATTTGTTTGCCAATTGTGAGTCGAATGCCCCTAGCTGTGAAGAATGCAAGATTGCCATGATTTGAAAAATGTACTTACTATCTGTCATAAGTCAAACATAAATATTGTATATTGGTGGGTAAATTGCAAATATGCCTAACATCTTTTTATGAATACATATATAAACACATACTGTAAGTACATTATGTACATATGAGCATTAAAATTCTAGTTAGGGTCACGTAGCTATCAGCTTGCATTCGGGAGATAGTGAGTTCGAACCCCGCTGTCGACAGCTCTGAAGATGGTTTACCGGGGTTTACCTTGGTTTACCTTTTTCATATCAGGAAAATGCTGGGACTGTATCTTATTTAAGGCCACGGTCGCTTCCTTCCCACTCTTAGCCTTTTCCTATCCTATCATCGCCGTAAGACCTACCAGGTGTATGCATAAGTCTTTTCCGGTTTCAGTAAGAGATGGCGCCAGCGAACAGTACGCAACGTATGAATTTGACACATATGTCAGTTTGTTCATCTGATATTAACATATCAACACACACAAGTTGAGTCCGCCAAACACTAGGGTCTGTGTTGTATCGTTCAGTGAACATGTCGACGTTTGTGTCTGAAAAAGAACATTTGCGGCGCGCATTGCTTTCCTTATTTAATCAAAAGAAAAAGAATGTGGAAAGTCTTTGTTTGCCGGTAGAAGCATATGGTGAACACGCTTCATCGATTAGAACATGTGTTTCAACAATGTAAACGTGGTGATTTCAATGTGAAAGGCAGTGCGCTCTCTGGTAGACCACACAAATGCGGTGACTCTTGAAGCCTGGCGAAACCGTTAATGCACAACGCTATCGCCAACAAATGATTAATTTAAATCACGCATTGATCGAAAGACGACCGGACTGGACCAGAAGATATGGCAACGTGATTTTGTTACACGACAGTGCGCCCTCTCGCTCAGGAAAACCAGTGAAAGACACCTTGAAATCGCTTGGATGGGGCATCCTTCCGCACCCGCCGTACTTCTCAGACCTGGAGCCATCTATCACCTCTTCGCAGAAGTGGGGCACGCGCTCGCAGATCAGCACTTCAGCAATTTCGAGGAAGTTGGAAAATGGCTTGGCGAATGGTTTGCCGCAAAAGACAAGCAATTTTTCTGGCATGGTATTCATAACTTACCTGAAAGATCGGCGAAGTGTGTAGAAGTCGATGGCCAATATTTTGAATAAACAAAAAATGAAATTCCCTTGATAATTACGTGTTTTCTTTACCACAAAACCCGGCAAAAACGTATGCATACACCTGGTATCTGTGTTGGTGCGATATAAAGCAGAGTGTAAATAAAATTCGAGTTAATGTAAAGGACTGGCATGCTAAAATTCTCGAAGAGAACTAATTTACTAATTAAAACAAATGAAAGAGAGAGACATTTCAAGAAAATACCGAAATAGCACATTTAGTGGAGAAGTGAAGCGAAGGAAAAGTAGGAAGAAGAGGGATAACATGACCTATGAAACGAAGAGGGAAATAATAGTGAAGATGGAGAATAAGGTTTAGAGGTCGCAACTAGATGATTCTTTCGTATTTTCATGGTGTTTCGACCCGTCCGAGAATCGAACTCGGATCCTTCTGAAAGGATGGCCTCAATGCTGACCATTCAGTCAAGGAGCCGAACCACTAGCATCGCTTATATATCCGTCTTATTGTCGAAAACAAAAGTCAGATTGAGACTGGTTCATGAATCTCATTTCTTGTCGCTTGCGGCTCTAAATCCACTCGCTCTATTACCAGCCAAACACAGGATGTTGTAGTCAGTTCTGACGGTGGAAATACCGATGTACAGGGGATAACGATGTGTTAGTTCAGAAAGTTCTGAAGTGTGTCTATTTTCTCTTATTCCAGTTTAATGAAACGTGCACGATGGTGATAATTTAAGAGAGGTTAATGTTTCATCGTTCGAAAGTAATAGTGAGATTGCGGTTGATTTAGTGAAGCCACAATTAAGGCATGTAAGAAAGGCGGAATGTGATTAGATGTGGGTAGCAGAGGAAAACAGTCCAATTGTTCATTCACTGAAAACTGTGAGGATTCTGAAATGCATTTATTCTAGTGATTTGGTGACTTCAGATGGAAATGTGGGTGATAGCCTTAAGCGTCCAACAAAAGTATAACGTCGATGCGGGTCACCAAGACAGTCGCTGTTCGAATCCCTGCCAATACAAGTGCTTTTAAAAATTAAAATTCACGTCTTTGTGGTTCGGATTCCACGTGAAAGTAGAAAACGTGAGGCTGTTAACACAACATCAACAGTAACTTAAAACTACAAGCTTGTTAAGTTCCACGTTGATCCAGGTTACTTTCCGATACCAAGTGACCTTGAAGAGAGGAATTAGTGGCCGTATTCTTGATATGTTGTAGATTGTCTGCAGTTGGATATGCTTTACGACGGAATACATTGTTTTAAGTAATACCTTTGAATATTCAGAAAGTATCTCGTTGTTTGAATAATATCATAAATTTACGATTCACATGAGAAAAATCGCCTTCTTCCCAGGATTCATAACTCTTGCCTCATCTATTTCATTGTAATGAAATTATCATTCATATATGCAAGAGAAACTGATATTACTGGTCCTAGAGAAGACGGGAGATGGAACAGGAATCTCATACATTATTAGTTATGTGCTACGCCCTGAATGTGGAGGCGAGATTCCTCCATGTTTACTCAACGTGAGGTTGAAAAGTTTTGCGTCAGTCTTAAGACATCGACACCCTTATTCGGTTCCAGAAACTGGATGTCATTGTGGCACTGACTCTTGAATAACCAGTTTCTTAATCTAGGTTTAGTTTAATAATAATAATAATAATAATAATAATAATAATAATAATAATAATAATAATAATATTTTACTTCCCACAACTAATTGTTGACGATATTCGGAGACGCCGAGGAGCCGGAGTTTTATCCCGAAAGAGTTATTTTACATGCCAATACATCTATCGATACGAGGATGACTTATTTGAGCACCTTCAAATACCAGCTGATTGAGCCTGGATCGAACCTCCTAAGTTGGGCTCAGAAGTCAAGCGCCTCCCGGCTGGTCCAGTAATGAAGAAGGTGCTGGAGTATACAGCGTGGTGAGCCGGGTGGATGTACGTTAGAGGGATGCTCATACTGATGAATAATTTAAAAATAATTCAATATCTCGCGCCGTTGAAATGTTATCAGGTGTTGAAGTTAGCCAATCAGATCACTTCGCTGGGGAATTCAAATGGGCTTTGCGAGGCGGTGTTGCTAAGTGTTCGCGTAGCTTAAGAACAGCTTGAGGGCTTTAGAGATTACTTGTAAAACTGGCTGATGATCATGAGATGTATTTGCAACTTACTGATCACCTTCCATCTCTAGCTTGTGGTTTCCTAACCAAATTGGCACTTTTGATATGATGCAATTTAAATTTGTGGTTGTGTACTTGTAATTTTTGATCAAAACCGGCTCCGTAGTTTAACGTTCTCGCTAGTTTCTCTCCAAGTTGATCGTAATTTAGACCCAGTAAATTAATTATAAATATTGCTGAATAGGAAATGATGATTTTGAGGTTGGCATTCCATGAATAACTTTAGGTTTTATCATCTAAGGTCACAAGATTTACTTATTTCCTTGCCAGATTGCGGGTAAGAAAATAGGAAGATCACCTCTTTAGTACAATGGTTTTGATGTCTTCTAATTTTCGTGTGTTTGTGATACTAGGATGTTTCCAAATATTTCTAGTGCGGAAGCTACTATTGGTTTTGTGTTCGGGAAAAATATCTTTAGCGCTGTGCCAGTACGAAGTTTATCTAGACCCTTGATTTCTGATTACTTTAACTGTCTTCATTAAGTAATTAATTGTTACGATTTTCCCCACCAACATCCGTTGCTGAATGTAGGTATACTGTTATCAACAGGGTCTAAATTGAGATTTACCCCTTTAAGACAAACCTAATTTATTCCTGACCTAAACTTTCACCTTCCTTCTTCTTTTTCCTTCTGTACATATTTAACGTCGCACTAACACGGAAACCACGAACCTACTAATCTGCCGTAGCAGGGGGAGAGGTGATACTCTCACGTGGTGCGTCCCAGTTGGCGGATAGGTGGGTTCTAACTGGCTTGCCGGCGAACTTGAGCGAAATAAAATAGCTCTCGCGGACCGGACCAAACACACAACCCCCTGTTGGTGGGGGGACGCAGACGAAGAATAAACCCACGGTGTCTCCTGCCTCTCGTAAGCGGCGACTAACAGGGGCGACCAAGGAATGATCGACCGTGAGACTACTTGTAATTAGTACCATCACGCGGAGAACACCATGGGTAGCCTTTACTTGCGAGTAGTACCACTATGTTAGGTACACAATAGATTTGTTATTAGTAACAACAATGTGTGAATCAGGTAGGGTTTTACAGTACCCGTGATTAGTACCACTACATGCAGAACACCACGGGCTTACGTTGCCTGTAGTTAGTACCATCATGTGAGAAACACAACGGGTCTGGTCGTTGCCTGTGATTAGTACCACTATATGAGTGACACCGTGGGTCTGCGTTGCCTAAGATTAGAACCCAGTATGTGAGGAACTCCACACGGGATAGTACGCGTCCCTGTGATTAGTACACTTATGAGGAACACCACAGATTTGCGTTGCCTGAAAGTGGCGCCGCAGTGTGAGAAACACGATAGATCTACGTTACATGTGCGTATTACATTACCTGTGAGTAGTATCATAATGTGTGAAATACCGCAAATTACGTGACTTTTCATTAGTACTACAACATGACAAATATCATGGTTCTACTTTAATAGTGATAAGTACC
This sequence comes from Anabrus simplex, assembly GCF_040414725.1. Lineage (NCBI taxonomy): Eukaryota > Metazoa > Arthropoda > Insecta > Orthoptera > Tettigoniidae > Anabrus > Anabrus simplex. The sequence goes on along the minus strand of NC_090266.1, from coordinate 429,235,713 downwards.
ATTATGCGCGGCCGATGACCTGGATTTTGGACCCTTTTAGACAACAAACATCATCGATTCAGAATTGTGCTTTAGAAGCAGTCCCTTGGTCTGTAATACTACGGTTTTACGCCAGTTTCCGGGAATGTGTGGCATTGCGGGTCGGATGAACTGATTGTTTTAAATTCATATTCATTCATTCATTCTTCGTCATCACGTTTTGAATTCTGGTCAGTGGATGATACTGGGTTTTTTAATTGTCATTACATTTCCTCTCATTTCGTACCATTAGGGGCCGATGACCTAGATGTAAGGCCCCTTTAAACAACAAGCATCATCATCATAACACGGAAACGTATTGACGGTTCCGTTATAGCAAAGTGCTAAGACTGGGAAGTCGATGGTTTTGCCTTTAATTAAGGAACAACCTGAGCAATTACCTCGTGTGGAAATGAAAAGATCATTTGGGGGGCTGCCGGCGGAGTGTTCAGATGTGCTGTCTCCCTGTTGCAAAATTACAGCTACACGACGTGTAGAGCGTAGTCAGCTTACTCAGTACCTTCCATGCTGACTGTTGATTTTCGCAAGTATTGAGAGCCATCTACAAACTTCAAGTCCCATGTCTCTTTTTCTGATCCTAGCATCAAAAACTGTAGTTTCAAATAGATACGCACAGTTATATGGATATCAGTCCAGTGTTGTAAATTAGAAGGGAAAAGCACTATTTTGGCATTGTATTATCCGTAGATCGGAGGTTAAAATCCGGACGTTGAGAGTGATCATCTTTAAAGTGGTTTTCCTTCGATGTTTCTGTGCTTTTTCTTCATAGGACGTAATTTAAATTGAGATTTTGTACATTGTAATGCGTGATCAGATCGGACATCAGTGAAAAAGTTCCTATTTTCTCACCAAGAGGACTTTGATGCAGATCCGTTCAAATCTCTAAGCCCTTCGATGTTAGGCCCCTTAAAACAACAAGCATCATCATCAAATCTCTGAGCACTTTTTTCCTATAAGAAACTCAAAGTTATTTCGGTTTCGATGGCTCTTATTAACACAACTACTGAAGTAACGCGTTGTTGTTGTTGTTGTTGTTGTGTTTGAGTCATCACTCCATAGACTGGTTTGATGCAACTCTCCATGCCACCCTATCCTGTGCTAACCTTTTCATTTCTACGTAACTATTGCATCCTACATCTGCTCTAATCTGCTTGTCATATTCATACCTTGGTCTACCCCTACCGTTCTTACCACCTACACTTCCTTCAAAAACAAACTGAACAAGTCCTGGGTGTCTTAAGACGTGTCCTATCATTCTATCTCTTCTTTTCGTCAAATTTAGCCAAATCGATCTCCTCTCACCAATTCGATTCAGTATCTCTTCATTCGTGACTCGATCTATCCATCTCACCTTCAGCATTCTTCTGTAACACCACATTTCAAAAGCTTCTATTCTCTTTCTTTCTGAGCTAGTTATCGTCCATGTTTCACTTCCGTACAATGCCACGCTCCACACGAAAGTCTTCAAAAACATCTTTCTAATTCCGATATCAATGTTTGAAATGAGCAAATTTCTTTTCTTAAGAAAGCTCTTCCTTGCTTGTGCTAGTCTGCATTTTATGTCCTCCTTACTTCTGCCATCGTTAGTTATTTTACTAACCAAGTAACAATATTCATCTACTTCCTTTAAGACTTCATTTCCTAATATAATATTTCCTGCATCACCTGCCTTCGTTCGACTGCACTCCATTACTTTTGTTTTGGACTTATTTATTTTCATCTTGTACTCCTTACCCAAGACTTCATCCATACCATTCAGCAACTTCTCGAGATCTTCTGCAGTCTCAGATAAAATAACAATATCATCGGCAAATCTCAAGGTTTTGATTTCCTCTCCTTGCACTGTGATTCCCTTTCCAAATGTCTCTTTGATTTCCTTTACTGCCTGTTCTATGTAAACATTCAAAAGGAGAGGGGACAAATTAAAGCCTTGCCTCACTCCTTTCTGGATTGCTGCTTCTTTTTCAAAGCTCTCGATTCTTATCACTGCAGACTGATTTTTATACAGATTGTAGATAATTCTTCGTTCTCGGTGTCTGATCCCTATCATCTTCAGAATCATAAATAGCTTGGTCCAATCAACATTATCGAATGCCTTTTCTAGATCTACGAATGCCACGTACGTGGGCTTGTCCTTCTTGATTCGATCCTCTAAGATCAAACGTAAAGTCAGGATCGCTTCACGTGTTCCTACATTTCTTCTGAAGCCAAACTGATGTTCTCCCAACTCAGCTTCAACTTGTTTTTCCATTCTTCTGTAAATAATACGTGTTAAAATTTTGCAGGCATGAGATACTAAACTAATAGTGCGGTAGTTCTCACACCTGTCAGCACCGGCTTTCTTGGGAATAGGTATAACAACATTCTTCCGAAAATCGGATGGGACTTCTCCTGTCTCATACATCTTGCACACTAAATGAAATAACCTTGCCATGCTGGTTTCTCCTAAGGCAGTCAGTAATTCAGAGGGAATGTCATCAATTCCAGGTGCCTTGTTCCTATTGAGGTCACTCACAGCTCTGTCAAACTCTGACCTCAAAATTGGGTCTCCCATTTCATCAGCATCAACAGCATCTTCATGTTCCAGAACCAAATTATCTACATCTTTACCTTGATACAACTGTTGGATATGCTCCTGCCATCTTTCTGCTTTGTCTTCTTTCCCTAGAAGTGGCTTTCCATCTGAGCTCTTAATATTCATACACCTAGATTTCCTTTCTCCAAAGGTTTCCTTGATTTCCCGGTATGCAGCATCTACCTTTCCCAGGACCATACAGCCTTCGACATCCTTGCACTTCTCCTTCAGCCATTCTTCCTTAGCTACCTTGCACTTTCTATCCACTTGATTCTTTAACCGCCTGTATTCTTTTCTGCCCTCTTCATTTCTAGCATTCTTGTATTTTCGTCGTTCATCAGTCAGGTCTAGTATCTCCTGAGTTATCCACTGATTCTTAGTTGATCTTTTCTTCCTTCCTAACATTTCTTCAGCAGCCCTACTGACTTAATTTTTCATGACTCTCCACTCATCCTCTATAGTGTTTCCTTCAGCCTTTTCATTTAGTCCTTGTGCAACATATTCCTTGAAACAATCCCTCACACTCTTTTCTTTCAAATTGTCTAGATCCCATCTTTTTGAATTCTTTCCCTTCTTCAATTTCTTCAACTTCAGATGGCATTTCATGACCAACAAGTTGTGGTCAGAGTCCACGTCTGCTCCTGGGAAAGTTTTGCAATCCAACACCTGGTTTCTGAATCTCTGCCTAATCATAATGAAGTCTATTTGATACCTTCCAGTGTCTCCAGGTCTCGTCCACGTATACAGCCGTCGTTTGTGGTGTTTGAACCAAGTATTGGCAAGGACTAAATTATGATCAGTGCAGAATTCAACCAGCCGACTTCCTCTTTCGTTCCTTTGTCCTAATCCAAATTCTCCTACTGTACTACCTTCTCTTCCTTGGCCTACCACTGCATTCCAGTCTCCCATCACAATTAGATTCTCGTCACCTTTTACATATTGTATTAAATCTTCTATCTCCTCATATATTCTTTCGATTTCTTCATCATCCGCTGAACTAGTAGGCATATAGACCTGCACTATTGTGGTGGGCATTGGTTTGGTGTCTATCTTGACGACAATAATTCTTTCACTATGCTGGTCGTAGTAGCTTACCCGCTGCCCTATTTTCTTATTCATGATTAACCCAACTCCTGCATTTCCCCTGTTTGATTTTGTGTTGATAATTCGGTAGTCGCCTGACCGACATTTTTTTCTTCCTGCCAACGTACTGCACTTATACCAACTACATGTAACTTTAGCCTATCCATTTCCCTTTTCAGATTCTCTAACCTACCACAACGATTCAAACTTCTAACATTCCACGCTCCGACTCGCAGAACGTCAGTATCCATCTTCCTGATGATCGCCCCCTCTCGTGTAGACCCCACCCGGAGATCCGAATGGGGGACTAGTTTACCTCCGGAATATTTTACCCGGGAGGAAGCCATCATCAGTACATCATTCATACAGAGAGAGCTGCATGTCCTCGGGAGTTAGTTACGGCTGTAGTTTCCCGTTGCTTTCAGCCGTGTAGCAATATCGACACAGCTAAGCCATGTTGAGTATTATTACAAGGCCGTATCAGTCAATCATCTAGACTGCCGCCCTTGCAACTACCGAAAGGCTGCTACCCCCCTTTCGATGAACCATTCGTTAGTCTGGTCTCTCAACAGATACCCATCCGATATGGTTGCACCTGCGGCTCGGCTATCTGCATCATTGGGACTCGCAAGCCTCCCCACCGCGGCAAGGTCACATGGTTCGCAGAGGAGGGAAGTAACGCAATCTATCAAATAACTTCCAGACGATCACAGTATAAGCGTTCTATAACCATTGAACTGGAGGCAGCAGAACATATCATATTCTTAACACTAACGTAAGTACATAGTACTGAAGACCACTACAGCATGTCTATAGCCTTTAAAAGAAGAGTCAGCAAGGAAACATATCGTTAATTTCCACATAATAAGTACATTAAAGAACGTTGTTCTGAGCTGTTGAACATTCATTAGATCACAATGAATAGTATGTTTTGGAGTACACTTTAATTGCTAATATTGTCATTTTATTACATTTTTATATATATATATATAAGTCGACATCAGACACACGACTGTCCTGGTCTTCAATATTTGACCGACCGCCGGCTGAATTACTCAGGTTGTAGAAGCCCAAGTTGGCGGGTTCGATATCGGCTCAGTATGTTGGTACTTGAAGGTACTCATATACGCCAGCCTCGTAAGTCGGTAGATTTACTGGCACGTAAAAGAACTCCTACGGGGTGCAATTTCTGTACCTGGGCTTCTATGAAAACCGTAAAAATAGTGGGACGTAAAATAAATAACATTATTATTACGCGATGTTAGACCGCCTTGTGTGTCATTTCAAGAACATTGAGCTTGCAACCAAGTTAAATGCAGAGTTGTCCACCTTAAAATCCATGGAGGTACTCAACCAACCTAACACTTTTAGTCCTTAAGGTCGATATTGAACTACTTGCCACCTGCATGCCAGCAATAAAAACGAGTCCAATTTGCACAGGAAAACGAAATATAAGCAGTCGTCACACGAAGATGGAAGGGCAATTCCACACAAGAATATGCTTATTGTGTGCTATTGTAATACAAATACCACTTAACATTATCTTATTGATAGGTTGTGCAAAATTATCTGTTCTGGTTGAACATAAATGAATACTATAAAACATGCATGAATGGCGTGGAAACGCAATGTCGAGGTGAAAGGGGCATGCGTTAAAAATGCGCCTGCTGCGAGCCAGGAGCGTGTCGTCAATGTGGAGGAATCGACAATATCCTTGAGATCTGAAAATGGAACCACGGCTCCAATCCTCTTCTGTGCTGATACTATTGAAGTAATTCGCAACTTCATTTTACTTACTGAACAGAACGTTTCTTTTGATATGATAACTCAGTGTTATGTTAAGCATGTATTCGATCTGAACTCCACACCTCTAAAGAAGGTCACTACACAAAACTTCGGTTCATTCAGTCGTGTAGCCGAAGTAAACACAACTGTCCTTTCCGATCTACACTCGCAACGTATGACAGTGACAAATACGATGATATGTGTCGTACATTCGGAGATATATGGCAGAAGTCATTACAGTCGCATCACAAGCGACTTCCCGATAGAAGTACGATATGTGTGTTTACGGGCTAGAAGACTGCAGAAATCGTGAGCGCCACTATTTTCATTATGGGTACCTCGAATGAACCCATAAAACGAGTACAGATACGCAGAACACGTCTCTAAAACAGGAGGTGGACGCACAGACCGGGAGCATGGTACTGTATAGGCTGGGAAGTGGGCGGTTTGGGTCAAGTGTCACAGTAGCTCACATGGCAAGCGGGCGGGGAGATACGTGGTAGTGGGCAGTGCTCGAGGTAGGAGGTTCGAGTCCCACACACGAATTATTTTTAACAGTCAGTTGCCAAGGATGTGGTAAGGTTACGAACCTTATATTTTCCAAGGGCTGATTTGTTTATTTGACCCTGTGAAAGACCGTATGTATCGTTGCGTTGGGTATGGCGGTGCTGGGTTGGATGAGGATGTAGAGATTATTGTCTGAGGCCAGTATATGCTCGGAAGTGGGTGTCGTAGGTCAAGTGTCGCAGCAGCTCACATGGATAGCGCGCGGTAGGATGTGTGATAGTTGACAGTGCTCAAGGGTTAGAAGGTTAAATCCCTATGCAAGTATTATTTTAAAGCCAGTTGCCTGGGATGTGGCAAGGTTGTATACTTAATACCGGTATTTTTCACAGACTGATTTGTTTATTTGGCCCTGAAAAGGGCCGTTAATATGGAGCTGGGTTGATAGAGGCTAGGAAACATATGACAGGATTTCAGTAATCCACGTCGTTTAACGCAGCACCTACTCGAATTGACGACCTCCGTGGACGATACAGAGCTGCGCGCGATGTTGTAAGGACCGTCTGGCCCGTTGCAGCATCTCTGGCGTAATGGATCGGCATGCCTCGGTGATGAGTTGTCTAAGGTGACAAGGACTGGCCGGCTCCTGTGCACACACCAGTTATTTTACATGGCCCCACAGAAAAAGAACCCAGGGGCGTACGATCGGGTGATCTGGTGGGCCAGGGGACAGGTCATCCCATTCCTATCCATTTATCAGGATACGTCCCATGGAGATGGTTCCGGACGACCACCGTCGCGTGCGGTGGAGCTCCGTTATGTCGAAACCACATCGTGCAGCGGTCAAGGAGTGGCACATGTTCCAGAAATGGTGGTAGTTCATCTTGGAGAAGCCGCCGATAGCGTTGGCAGGTCAGATAGTCCTCATAGAAAGGGGTCCGATGAGGTGACCACCCATGGTTCCACACCATACATTCACGCCGCACTGTACCTGAAAAGCTGTCTTTCGCACCCAATTCCAGTAATGCATATTATGGCAATTAACGGTTCCATTGTTGTGGAATCGTACTTTTTCCGTAAATACGAGAGTCGCTAGAAAATCGGGATCATTGTCCACATGCTGTAGGATCCATTGACAGAACGCCACCCGGACATCGAAATCATGACCATGGAGCTCCTGGTGTAAGAGCAGGTGATACAAGTGAAACGGGTGGTATGCAATATCCGCATAACAGACGCTCGGCTGACGTTCGTCTCATGTGCAGTGGCCCGTGTGCTTGTATGAGGGTTGCGCTGGATACCGTCAAACATGCCGCGTCCTTCCCAGGGATGCAGTATTCCGCAGGCGTCTTTCCACACTCCGAAATGTCATGCCCGTCGGTTGTCGTCTATCCGGATAGCGTTCTAGGTACAGGCGTTGTGCCTGTTATGCATTCTGTTTAGCTTCTCAATAGATAAGTAACTTACTGAATCTTTTAAGGTCCTTCGTCGGATACCTACATTTCTTACCTATCAGCAAATCGTCATAAGATCTTTTTCTTGAGTCGTCTATATGTTCATCGTCACAGCTTGGGTAAGAGGCGGGTTTCAGTAATTTAAACTATTGTCTAAAATGAGACGTCTCCAGTTAAAAGAAAAGGCTATTTTATTTATCATTGGCGATGAAGTGGAAGAAACTTGTGACACTTTACCACCTTTAAACAACGAACTCAGTCTTGCCCGTTTTAAAAACAACAATAATAACGATGATGAGAGACGCTAGCTTTGGAGACCTTAATTCAATTGCCTAATGGGCATCCTTACTGGAAGCCACCGTCTTAATTTAAGAATGAAATAAAGGAAGTATGGAGATCCCTAAGATCGGTTTCCATGTGAGACTACATGTACCACCATAATGATTCGTGATGATCCAGCCCGCGTAACATGAGCTCTGGATCTTGGTATAATTAGGGCAGTCTAATCGGTATGTGCCACACAGTGGTTGTACGGGATGGACCCTTAATTGAATCGATGTGACCTGCGACTGTCATGGGCCGACATCTAACTTTGTGATTTACGTTAAAGTAATTGTGGGTGATGACCGCAAGGAAAATGACGCTATAATGGCAGATGGCTCTAATCTAATTCACTGAGTTTGATGACCCCATGACCATCCAAACTTCTAAGCTGAAGGCTGAACAGAATTAAATTACAGTAATTGATGACCAAGGTTTCCACTTTAATAAATCCCCAGCACATCTGTTGCTCAAAAAATCAAAATCAAAATAACAACAACATACGCTCACAACACATGTGGCAATAAAATACCATGCCATCGGACATGTTCCCTTATTCCTTACGTTTATAAGTTGAAATTTCCCAGCAAATAAAACTAAGATTTCCAGAATACATTTTTCAAGTTAGTCACTTGGTTTTAAGCTAATTATCAATATACGATTCCACTGAATTTAATACATTAATAAATGAAGTAATCGCATAATCCTAATTAACAATTTTTTTATTTATCCCGGACGAATGGTTCCTCTGAAGTCCTTAACTGCTTAATGGTATTTTGTTATCATTCGAACCTGTTTATCAGAAACATTCTTTTGACGAAAATATTGATCTAATATTGTTTATGTTCCAAGTGTTCTTCACCGCAGCTAAAAAGCGGAATATGATGTCACTCAACAAGTTTACATTATAACACTAATAATCATTAAGCAACTAGCTTGTATAATCCTAATTTTACACCCTATATTATGCATAAATTTACACACAACCCAAAAGAAAACAACCCATGTCAAATCGCTTATAACGCCTACGGTTATCCCTTGGACTAATTCCGGCGTCAACAAGCATCATCATCATCATCATCATCATCAAAACAAGCTTTAAACAACAAGCAATTCTGGCACCACCTCCGATCTGGTTTCAGGTCTATGCGACTCAAGCGTCGTAATGCAACTCACCCAACTCTAGGGTGGATGGACTACTGCACTCCACGTGCTCCACAATAATCGCAAAACTTTGTACAAACCTCAACAACACCAAACAACATCATTACCGATTCTCAAATGTTGGCATCCCTGAAAATGGCTATTTCCAACATAACGTACCATCGTGTCATTTCCGTCGCTTCGATAATGAACTCAAGTCTCTACTAAAACGAATCTCTTCTAAAATAATGAAATCAGATTCCAAACATTTACTACCAATGACAAAATTCTCAGTTACAGTTTCTTTCTAACAATAAACTGGCTCGACCGCCCAACAGCTGGCTTGGTAACGGGAAAACGACCCATCCTCCCTATCACTTAACAAAACACACATGTTATCTTGAAAATGAAATGAAATGACGTATGGCTTTTAGTGCCGGGAGTGTCCGAGGACAAGTTCGGCTCGTCAGATGCAGGTCTTTTGATTTGACACCCGTAGGCGACCTGCGCGTCGTGATCAGGATGAAATGACGAAGACGACACATACACCCAGCCCCTGTGCCAGCGGAATTAACCAATTACGGTTAAAATTTCCGACCCTGCCGGGAATCGAACCCGGGACCCCTGTGGCCAAAGGCCAGCACGCTAACCATTTAGCCATGGAGCCGGACACATGTTATCTTAACCTGCATCGAATGAAAACCTCGCCTCGCTGGCAATTCGCATGAAATACAATTCTTGTCCCACACAGAATTTGCAAAGAGATTTAATTTAAAACGTCACTTGAAATATTCTTATCCATCACGGTCCTACGGGTTTAAGTGGAATCCTAACTATGGAACGACCTTATTCCCATATCATTAAATTACGCAAAATTAAATCCTCGGGTTCCCTACAATGAAAATCCTGGCATAAAGTCTCTTCAACACTACACGATTTCAACAACCTGATCCACATTCCCTCCGAATGTATGTATGACAATGTATTCCACTTACTACTTCAAACACTCTACACGACAATAATATGGAATATCTCTCTTGGGTGACCCACTATATTCTTACATAAAACACTCTGTGACAATCTAACCATCTCTCCTCGCATATCTGAGATTGACAACAACATATTACGAAATCGAAACCCACAGCTTGACTTACAACAATATTACCGTTATTTTCTTCTCATCAGTTCAACACAGATTTTAACAGACTTTTGGAATAGCCCTCTCCTTTAACAAATTACGCCGGTCGCGCCTCGTAACTTCCTTGACAAAATTTTACAGCGCTGAACACACGACGGTGTGCATTCCGCAACAGGTGATCTTCCATCGTTATCCTGCACTCGCTCTGAATGGTAAACCACGGATTACACTTACAGGAAATTCATCTTTACACTGAACAGAATTTTATGATAAATTAATGTCTTAACTTTGACAAACAACAAAAATAGGAAATAAAAGTACGGAAATGATACTTTGCTCTAAACGTTATACTGCATTCGTTTCACCACCATCAGATCTACTACTGTACAACACTTCACACGCTATCTTCGTGACTTTCCGGTTATCCAAGAAATATAAAAATGCCTTTTTTGTCGTATTCCTCTGACAAATTTACGAAATAAAACGGTGACCGAAATGCGTCACACATACACAAATAAAATGGTGACATCGTGAAATAAATACACTTTATGACAAAGGTAATTCACCTATCTGGAAGTCGTACGTGATATCACATCTTTACAGGCCCACCAGCCTCTCTCATTCTTTATCTAGCCATCTCCACAGATAGTGGCTTTACAAAACATATTTTTCCCATCTCTGTTTTTGGTATCATTCACCTGAAAATAATGACATGAACAAAAAATGCCCTTCACACGTTCTCTTCCTCGCGAACCGAACGCGTTCGTCAAATCACCCATCCGCACATGAAGTACAGTTAAATAAATGATACTAGATAATGTAACTGCAGGACTTCGGCATTATAATGACCGTCTGTTGCCTGGAATTTACATGACGGTTCCACTTGGGAATACCGTTAATTTTGACTGACAATCTCTGTCCATTTGGAAAAATGAAATGTGATATGGCTTTTTGTGCCAGGAGTATCCGAGGACAAGTTCGGCTTGCCAGATGCTGGTCTTTTGAGTTGACTCCCGTAGGCGACCTGCGCGTCGTGATGAGGATGAAATGATGATGAAGACGACACATACAGCCAGAGCCCGTGCGATCGAAATTAACCAATTGTGGTTAAAATTCCCGACCCAGCCGAGAATCGAACCCGGGACCCCTGTGATCAAAAGCCAGCACACTAACCATTTAGCCATGGAGCCGGACGCTGCTGAAGTATGGGTGATGCTGAGTAACGCGTCTGAGTGTTGTGAAGAGTGCAACTTACAGATTCAGTTATGCTATAGTAGCACTTTCTGGTCTAGTGAGGAAAGCAGTGCCAAACTACTTCATCCTCATCTTGCCTATTACACCTCATTTTGGCGCTGCCGTCGGATTTTGCGGTTTCCACCTTACACATAACCTTTGGTGGTGCTATATGACGATCCAACCAACCTTCAGGCTTATGACGAACAGTCAGTCGCGGATACTTTGCGAAGACTTTATCTTCAAGTAGCTTATGAAATCGTGATGGGAACCTTCAGCCATTTACTGTCACCGCCAGTTGTCACGTTCGGAATTTAAAGCACAGATGTATACTCTGTTGACAGGGCATTGTTTGTGAGTACGATAATTATATAGCCCAATGAGGAATACATGAAGACACGATCGATTTAGTGAAGAAATTATTATTAAAAACAATGACTTAGTAATACTGTACGAGACTCCCACATATTGGCCTGGAAAATATGTTTTGTGTCCATTCAAACAACACAGGGCTGGAAGAACGTCTGCCGGAAGAAATCATAACATTTATTCTTAGCGACTTAGGAATCAGAGCATGACAACAGTCATTATTTGTTTATCATTGCCTTGAGTGTATTCTTTACCTGAGCGCTGCAACTTGAATGAGGATGCCTCTCCTGAAACGAAATATTTGAAGCTAATATGAAGCTCCTTAGTAAAAGGTATCTGATAAAAAGAAAGGAACGGATATGACAACGGATCGTAGAACCATAACATTCTTCAGTCCTGACCTTCGCAAACTGCACACGTTTAGTGAATCCTTGAGAGGGGAAGATTTTTTTTGGCTAGTTGCTTTACGTCGCACCGACACAGATAGGTCTTATGGCCACGATGGGACAGGACAGGGCTAGGAGTGGGAAGGAAGCGGCCGTGGCCTTAATTAAGGTACAGCCCCAGCATTCGCCTGGTGTGAAAATGGGAAACCACGGAAAACCATCTTCAGGGCTGCCGATAGTGAGGTTCGAACCTACTATCTCCCGAATACTGAATACTGGCCGCACTTAAGCGACTGCAGCTATCGAGCTCGGTGGAGAAGTTTATAAGAATGTACGTCGCCTGCTTCATGACCGTACAAATCAATATGAAATTGACCAATGTCGACAGGACATGGATTCGTAATCAATATTCCATCTACTCATAACCCCAACAGTTATAAAGAGTGTATGATATAAGTAAATTTCTTTGCTTGCCATATTGTGTGTACACTGAGAGAGAGAGAGAGAGATGTATGAGATTAATATAGTCTACGCCAGTTCAATCTACCTTCAAATTTACAGATTATAAGTAAAGAGAATTGTTATTGATGACACTGTTCGCTGAACGATCATCATTATACTGTTAAGTGATCTGATACCGTCAGCTGTTGCAGCGTGAAATTCTGCGAAGGCGTTCAAGCGGATTGCCTTTGTTTAGCTGCTAGACGGGGAGATACATACAGACATCTATTTTTGGTGCATATTAAAGCTGCAGAGATCGGGTCTCTGGACAAGCTTCTAATGCCATCAAGTGTAGCGCTACAAGCCTCTGCACACATGAATATTTAAATCTGCTCACAAATACTGAAGTGGAAACTATTTTGTGTTGCACTTAAATTATATTCTTATTATTATTAGTATTACTTTGTAACATGTTACGAAGGAACTAAGTTTATCATTCCACCCATTTCGCCTTCGTTTATGCAACTATTCTCTGCCTAGACGGTATTAGAACCGTCGTAGAGAACCAGATATATAATACTACTGAGAGAAGGAGGTTTTAGCGCTATTGTAGTTACCGGTACTTCATTTAGGAGCTTGGGATATCTTCATGAGTCTCTTGTGCTTCATTATGTAAAAACTATCTGAGAATCCTCCTTTATATTTTATTTTTTGGCTAGTGGTTTAACGTCGCACTAAAACACTGATTTTTTTTTCTGCGACGTTGGCATTAAGGTACAGCCCCAGCATATTCCTGGTGTAAGAATGGGAAAGCACGGAAAACTATCTTCAAGGCAGCCGACGGTGGTGTTCGAACCCACAGTTTCCCGAATGCAAGCTCCACAGCTACGCGACCCTAACCGCACGGCCAACTCGGCTTGTGGTGAGAAGCTAATATTATTGTCAGAGTTGAGAAGTAATTGCGTAAAAGCAATCGGATTACTTGTAACGATTATATTCTTGGCCAATTTTACTTGTGATCGTTACTTTTTACAAAAAACTTCCAATTTCTTCTTCTTCTTCTTCTCTTCTTTATCCGTTTACCATCCAGGGTCGGTTTTCCCCTCGGACTCAGCGAGGGATCCCACCTCTGCCACCTCAAGGGCAGTGTCCTGGAGCTTCAGACTCTAGGCCGGGGATACATCTGGGGAGGATGATCAGTACCTCGTCCAGGCGGTCTCACCTGCTATGTTGAAGAGGGGACTTGCGGGGGGATGGGAAGATTGGAAGGGATAGACAAGGAAGAGGGAAGGAAGCGGCCGTGGCCTTAAGTTAGGTACCATCAAGGCATTCACCTGGAGGAGAAGTGGGGAAACCGCGGAAAACCACTTCCAGAATGGTTGAGGTGGGAATCGAACCCATCTCTACTCAGTTGACCTCCCGAGGCTGAGTGAACCCCGTTCCAGCATCGTACCACTTTTCAAATTTTGTGGCAGAGCCTGGAATCGAACCCGGGTCTCCGCGGGTGGCAGCTAATCACACTAACCACTACACCACAGAGGCGGACACTTGTTATTATTTACTTCTTGAAATACAATTTTAATCGTTACATTCTAATGTTATCTATTTTTTAGTCATTGTTATAGATAGCACGGAAGCAGAAATTGAAAAAATGATGAAGATGGTAAACATAACATTTTTAGTCCTACAACAGCAGAACCAGTAGCTTCACCAGTTCTGGATGAGGTACTTTCTTACCTCTCCAGTACTTCTAAATACATCATACTGTGCCCATAAGTGCAAAGGGTGCAATACCTATACCAACGATGTTTTGTTAAACACAGGTGTTGCCGCGCTGAGTGGCTCAGACGGTTGAGAAGCTGGCATTCTGACCCCAACTTGGCAGGTTCGTTCCTGGCTCAGTCCGGTGGTATTTGAAGATGCTCAAATACGTCAGCCTCGTGTCGGTAGATTTACTGGCACGTAAAAGAACTCCTGCGGGACAAAATTCCGGCACCTCGGTGTTTTCGAAAACCGTAAAAGAGTAGTTAGTGGGACGTAAAGCAAATAGCACTATTATTATTATTATTATTATTATTATTATTATTATTATTATTATTATTATTATTATTATTATTATTATAAACACAGGTATTACTCCAAGTGCTAATGTACAGTGTACTTTTACAAAGTACTTCCCCCCGAAGAGATCGAGGCTTACTGTTGAAAATAACCAGTCATTTGATGTGCAAAGTAAATGGAAAATTATTTGAAATGCTACAAGTCATTAACTAAAATATAAATGGTAATAACAATAATGTTATATCGTTCATGTACCTATGCGTGTGTGTAAAGGAAAATAAACCTTAAATACATCATACTCTAGGAGCGGGAATATGTGTAATGAAACATACATCCCTACAGTACGGTACAGTAAGGTTCATTTTTCCTTACACATTCTTATAGGAAAATGAACTCAACGAAATTTGTTCTGATGGACTGCATATACATAAGTGGCTGGGAGGCTTAACCAGTCTTAAGGGAAATAATGGATAGGAAGAGCATTGCCACATTCGCTGTTTTGTAATAGGAGCGACGATATGACTATTTCTAGCCTGGTAATTCAGACGCTCCGACAAGGGTACGCGGCATCTGAACCGGTGATGACTATGCTTAGCTTTCAGCAAAGAAGCCGGACATAAACAATGATGAGGGAAGATTTTCTTCTTCTTCTTCCTCTTCTTCTCCTTCTCCTTCTCATTAATCCTTTTACCCTCCAGGGTTGGTTTTTCCCTCTGATTCAGCGAGGGATTCCACCTCTATCGCCCCAAGGGCAGTGTCATGGAGCGAGAGACATTGAGTCGAGGGATACAGCTGGGGAGGAAGACCAGTACCTCGCTCAGGCGGCCTCGTCTGCTTTGCTGAACAGGAGCCTTGTGGGGGTATGGGAAGACTGGAAGGGATAAACAAGGAAAAGGGAAGGAAGCGGGTGTGGCCTTAAGTTAGGTACAATCGCGATCACAAACATTCCGGATGGAAAATGAAAGAGGTAACGTTTGGGCGACGATTTTGGCCAATCCTGAGGATGAAGAGAAGTAACCAAGCCAGCGTCACACATGTTCCTCTTCCAGGAGGTGTGGCTTGCGACGTTGTGCACTCAGAGGCCACTCCCAACTCCATTTTCTCGGAAACTGATTAAAATGTTTCTATGGTTAAACATTCTGGTTATACTAGCCATTTCTAATTAAGGAATACAATTAATTAACTGTAATTTAATTGCGATGAAGTGTGCACGATGAATCCAACCCCAATATATGGCATTTAATTGTTTGATCAGCGCTGAAAATAACTTCATAGGAACGGTTTTCCAAACGCCCTTGCGTCTCTAATTTACATGCATACATAATTATTATAGACCGTTATACCTTTCAGCGTTCAGTCTGCAAGCCTGTGTGAATTTAATAAACGTCGCCACAATCCTCTACTTGCAACTAGTGCTGTGCTCTCATTTAGTTCTGTACCTCTTATCTTTAAATCGTTAGAAACTGAGTCCAGCCATCGTCGTCTTGGATTCCCTATACTTCTCTTACCCTCCATAACAGAGTCCATTATTATCCTAGGTAACCTATCCTCCTCCATTCGCCTCACATGACCCCACCACCGAAGCCGGTTTATGCGTACAGCTTCATCCATCGAGTTAATTCCTAACTTAGCCTTTATCTCCTCATTCCGAGTACCCTCCTGCCATTGTTCCCACCTGCTTTTACCAGCAATCATTCTCGCTACTTTCATGTGTGTTACTTCTAAATTATGAATACGATATGCTGAGTCCACCCAGCTTACGCTCCCGTAAAGCAAAGTTGGTCTGAAAACAGACCGATGTACAGATAGTTTCGTCTGGCAGCTGACTTCCTTCTTACAGAACACTGTTGATCGCAACTGCGAGCTCACTGCATTAGCTTTACTACACCTTGATTCAATCTCACTTACTATATTACCATCCCGGGAGAATACATAACCTAAATATTTGAAATTATCTACCTGTTCTAGCTTTGTATCACCAATCTGACATTCAGTTCTGTTGAATTTCTTACCTACTGACACAATTTAGTTTTCGAAAGGCTAATTTTCAAACCATACTCATTGCACGTATTATCGAGTTCCAAAATATTAGATTGCAGGCTTTCGGCACAATCTGCCATTAAGACCAAGTCGTCAGCATAGGCCAGACTGCTTACTACATTTCCACCTAATTGAATCCCTCCCTGCCACTTTATACCTTTCACCAGATGATCCATGTAAACTACGAACAGCAAAGCTGAAATATTACAGCCCTGTCTAACCCCTGTAAGTACCCTGAACCAAGAACTCATTCTACCATCAATTCTCACTAAAGCCCAATTGTCAGCGTAAATGCCTATGACTATTTTTAATAATCTACACTTAATTCCATAGTCCCCCAGTATGGCGAACATATTTTCCCTCAGTACCCTGTCATATGCTTCCTCTAGATCTACGAAACACAAACTTAACTGTCTATTCATCTCGTAGCTTGTTTCATTTACCTGGCGCATACTGAAATTCTGATCCTGATAGCCCCTCTGTGATCTGAATCCACACTGGTTGTCATCCAGCTTTTCTCAATCACTGATCGCACCCTTCCTTCCAAGATGCCAGTGAATACTTTGCCTGGTATACTAATCAATTAGATACCTCGATAGTTGTTGCAATCCTTCCTGTTCCCTTGCTTATAGATAGGTGCAATTACTGCTTTTGTCCAATCTGTACCTTACCAACACTCTGTGCTAATCTTACTACTCTATGAAGCCATTTCATTCCTGCCTTCCCACTATACTTCACCATTTCGGGTCTAATTCCATCTATTCCTGCTGCTTTATGACAACGGAGTTTATTTACCATCCTTTCCACTTCCTCAAGCGTAATTTCACCAACACCATCAGAAAGATTTCCTTTACGTCTCTGATAATCGTAATTATTTAATGCCAGGTTATTTTTACTTTGGTGTTTGAGGATAACAATTATTATTATATTGATATTATTATGTTGATGAAAATAAGGGCCTTTCATTCTTAATGTGATTGAGCGCGATGCCATTTAATAATTAATTCATAGTCGAGACCCCTAACATTTCAGCCAGAACTCGCACACAAGAATTACAAAGAAACTGGAGAATTTGACCCTCGATTAGTTGACATACATATTACGTCTGTTGCCTTGAAGGAGGCGTGTGGTTCTTCCCTTCATTCCCCTCCCCCTTCATTGTCGAGCCAGTAGGACGTGTGGGCAGGAGGGGAAGCAAGTACCTTCCCCTCTGCGTGTATTTCGTTCATGCTAGATATCCTCGTTCTTCCGTTTTCTCCACCTCCCCACACTCTTCACATGTGTGCATGTGTTAACGCATCTGATGTATGTGACCAATGAGAGAATGTGTGTAAGCAAGTACTGGGTGACTCTGAGGGCTGTGCTGAATTTCTGGCCACGATATAGTAAATATTTCGAGTGTACCATCCCGGCATTTGCCTTGAGGAGAAGTGGGAAACAATGGAAAATTACTTTGATGATGGCTGAGGAGGGAATCGAACCCACCTCTACTCAGTTGACCCCTCGAAGCTGAGTGGATCCCGTTCCAGCCCTCGTACCACTTTTCAAATTTTTTGGTAGAGCCGGGAATCGAACCGGATCCTCCGGGGTTGGAAGCTAATCACACTAACGACTACACTACAGAGGCGGATATGAGGGAAGATAAATTTGAAAATTCCAAGCTATCATGTTTAGCCTCACCTAGTGGCGATCTCTATGTTGAGGAAAACTACACAAATGAATAACATGTTGTCCTTGTAAAATTTGGTATTGTTACAACCCTGTGAAAAAATATCAGTGATATTCTTAAGACCACCGTTCCGTAAAGTCACTGTAACTTTACTGACTACCTGTTGAAAAAGTAATTTGTAATTGTAATTGAGTAAAATAATGCTCAGGTAACTAATTATTCAGGCCAATTACTCTTTTCCCGTACTCTTCCTATCACTGATTATTGTAATGTCCGTAGTAGCGCGTAAAAGGAATTGTGTTCAATTCGGACTAGTGTTCCGGTACATGTTTCGGCCCCGTGGTGTAGGAGTAGCGTGCTTGCCTCGGGTTCGCTTCCCGGACAGGTCAGGGACTTTTACCTGGATTTGAAGGTTGGTTCGAGGTCCACTCAGCCTACTGAACCCTTGGGCTACGTGGCCCAAGGGTTCACTATGTGATTACAATTGAGGACCTATCTGATGGTGAGATGGCGGCCCCGGTCTAGGAAGCCAAGAAGGACGGCCGAGAGAATTCGTCGTGTTGACCACACGACAACTCATAATCTGCAGGCCTGCGGGCTGAGCAGCGGTCCCTTTGTAAGCCATGGCCCTTCGGGGATGTTGCACCATGTTGTTTGGTTTAGTTTTGGTTCCAGTACATAAGATGCAGTATTTTCTCGGGCACGGTATTTATTATTGACGCGTGCGCAGGATGCAGCGTCTCAGATCTGTATATTCTGCGAGCCAAGCTATACCAATGTAGTGATGATCTTCATATCGAAATTTAACATGAAGACAGTATTCACCTTTAGGCACCTTCCCCTCATGGAAATTGTTTTCATCCAAAGAATATGAGTTAATATCTTCAGTGTGAGGAACTGTGTCAACACATTGTGGTAAGTCTACAGGGACGCTGTTGTTTCAGATTTTCCCCCATGTTTCTTTCATATTCCTGGCTATGATCAAGATATCAACAATGGCGCAAAACTACAATATGCAAACTTTTATATGGGCGACAAATGACCTCGTTATGAGTCTTTAACAGTTAAGAGTATGACGAATTCTACTGGTACAGACGGCACGGCACACACACACAGCCATTGAACCATCGGAATTAACCAATGAAGGTTAAAATCCCCGACCCAGCCTGGAATGGACCCCGTAACCCCTTGGACCAAAGGCCAGCACGCTAGTCATTTAGCTATCGAGCCAAGCACACATGTTGATGAAACTAATCTCAACTCACATAGACTTTTATTATGATAATATTGACTTGGAACGTTTTTTAGAATGGATACGATATAATGAACTTATATTAAGACGAATTCAAACACCTAACCGCAGATCTAGAGAAATTAACCAGATGTGGCTAATATCCTCATCCCGGTCTGGAATCGAACCCTGAGCCTTCTGAACCGAAGGCCGCTATGGTTCATAGAGTTGGAAGACATACTTTGAATGGCCTCTCAAATCACCTTTGAAACCTAGCGAGTGGCCGTATGGTTAGGGTTGCACAGCTGCGAGCTTGCATTCGGGAGATAGTGGGTTCGAAACTCCCACTGTTGGCAGCCCTGAAGATTGTTTTCCGTGCTTTCCCATTTTTACACAAGGCATGAGGTGGGGTTGTGCCTTAATTAAGGCGACGGCCGCTTCCTTCCCACTCCTAGTCCTTTCTATCCCATCATCGCCATAATACCTGTCTGTGTCGGTGTGACTTAAAGCCAATCGAAAATTTTGTTATGGTAAATGTGTTAGTTACCTATTCAACACATAGCGAAATATGGTTTTAAGTTATCTGTCATAAATAATAATAATAATAATAATAATAATAATAATAATAATAATAATAATAATAATAATTCTAAATATTAAAAGTGTATTAGTCAAAAGGAATTGTCGTTTATACGAACTATTCTTCTTACGTAGCCTTTATTTTAAGAAGTGACAATTTAAACTAACATAGCACATTCAGAATACTCGGAATACGATATAGGAGCTATACCCAGCTACATAATTCATAACGAGGAGCGGGTACTTTTCCAATCTTGGCTAAAATACTATTTCTCAATATACAGATAACCGAGTCGCCCTTGAACCTTTGATTAAGAATTCGCTGTCTTAATTTGAGAAGTACTTAAAGGTATTACGCACGACGCACCTGTGTGGAAGTAACTAACTTCTCTGATCAGATCATTTCAGTTATTCAAGAGTTAGTGAATCGTAAGTACCACTCCTTTTATTGCTTACCTCTTAAACACGACAAAGTAGCTTGAATATATCGAGTTTATTTGCCATATTATTTCTCTCTTCCCGTTGTAAGACGAGAAATCCAGGATGAGGTAGTTAAATCCGGCCCATCAAGCCAACCAGCACAGACCAGCCATAGCACGCGCCAAGCGACCCGGTTTCAAGTTTCTCTCTCTGTAATCGTCCGTAAGTGTCACCTTAATGTATTCACAAAGACGCTCACGAAATGCTGTCAGTTGGTACAGTTATTTATTCACATCTATTTACAAACTAAACACACACATAACCTTAATCACTGCTGTCACAAACAAAACACTCACATCACAGACCGCCATTTTGACAATTGCCTATCACTGCACATGGAGATTGCAACCTTATAACACAGTTGAAACAGATGACTGCTTAAAAGCATGTCACAACACGTGGTCACAAGTATAACCTGCTACACCATAACTCTACTAAACAATAACTCGTCGTTACCATCAAGATCGCCTCCCTATATAGGTGCATGGCCAGGCTTCTAGAAAGATACGTTACAAAAAATATCTTCTGGAAAATTCTAGAGTGCTTAATACATAGATATAATGTACAGAATATTCTCCATCGTTCTCATCTCTCCAGTACCATTCTGGAAGTTACAGTGTGTTTCACTATTTTGTAGTGGATTAGAAATTATACATACAGGTAAGAATAAATTATATACAGGTTCTTACATTAATTGAACTGATATAAATGATTATATACAGTGAATGTTTCATGACATAACCTCACAAACAACGCGATCGTATCGTATGTACATATGATGTAATATTAATACTAATACTAAATGGATGTAAACACTTCATAGCTATACATTACAAGTAATAATAATAATAATAATAATAATAATAATAATTCTAGCTCGACACTTGCATTATTTACCCATGGGTGAGAGAATATTGTTTTCAGTTTATATCTGTTTATCACACTTGCGTCAACCTGAGAGAGGTCCACGCATCACCGTTTTAAAAGCAGTGCGGTATACTGTGGGGTGTTACAAATGTAGGAATATTCCCTTGCCTAATATTCATCTACAGAATAAGGACCAACTGGCCAGCAGACGCCGTAATTACTTTGAAGAATTTCAATTAAAACTTTTCCTGTGAGGAAGTTAGCTTCGATATAATTACAGCTCTCACGACTCCAATTATAAGCCAAGGTTTATCATTATCTTCTGCGCTGATAATAATGATGAGAAATGTTTACGGCAGGCTTCAATATATGCATATTTTAAGGTCTGAGCTGAACGTAGACATTGAACTTGATGGTAATATGATGTGCCATGATCGCCCTCCTCACATACTGCACTCAAGAGTTCATCACGGGGTTATCATAGCCTCTTCCCTATGCAAGGGTCTCGAAGTTTTATAAAACTGTTTCAGTTAAGATATAATAGTCCCTAGTTTACACCACTTATTCTAGTTTTCAATTCCATATTCCAGTTTTCTTACATTTACAGGTACATTCTCTCATCACCAATACAAGACTTAAGTATCAGGAAAAGCACTATCAGATTCGAAGTGAATACATCAATTACTGAAGTTTGTAAATACTGTTATACAAATCTTTCAAGTTACAACATTAATTTTTTGGAAGAGAAATTTGAGGTACGCCGACCGTTAAACAGTATAAACATACGTAAACTGGTATTAACCACCGAGTTATGTTACCTGAGTCCTGGAGAGATAGTTTTTCCATTGTCACTTTAACTCATAAACCAATATTACGTTAGATTCCGCATGTTTGCTGTACCCTGTACTGTTTGACAAACTATTACATTGGATTATATTTGTTAAACAAATGTTGCGTGGGTCTAATGTTTTTCCTGTGGCTTATGTGGCTCATTGTCTGCAGTCAGAAGTTTCCGGACTGCTTATATTTTAATTAGCTATTATTAAAACGGGCACTTGGACTCTTACGGTTGGCATGTTATCATACAGCCAGTCGGTGTCCCAGATGATGCAGCATTAATAATCTTTGAGTTGTCACTGGAGGATACATGTTGAAGCATTCTGTCCACTAGATGTACATTATAAAATACACGAAAACTCCAGGTAAGAAACTACTCGCTTTATTAAGAACGTGAGAGTACCTTTCATTCCTCCAGGAGATGTCCTAGCGGCACCATTAGACAGGATGTGTTTAGTGCCTTTATGTTCGTGGGTTTCTGGCTGGAGCCAGCAGTGACCATTCCATAAAATTCCTGGGCGTAAAACCAATTTGAACACAAACGACTTGCTGTAACTTCAACCACTGCAACTATCGAGCTTGTTACTACTATTACTACTACTACTACTACTACTACTACTACTACTACTACTACTACTACTACTATTACTACTACATGATTTAAATTCCGTACCCTGAAGGGGTACGGTGGGCCACCTAGAAGGTTAAGCCGTCTCTCAGGCCAAGGAGATTTAAATCGGTGGTTTGAAGTGCGGATAAGATAGGAGGTGGGGGGGGGGGTGGATTGGCCGTGGCCTATAACAGGACCTGTCCCGGCATTCGCCTTAGTGCAGGAGAATGGAAAACCACGGAATAGGACAGTCGATGGCGGGGACGAGCCCCTCCGCCTCCCGAACGCAGACCTGCGAGGCTAGTAAAACCAGCCGCTGTGAACCCGAAGCCTACCCTGCTCGGTGGTCCAAGCAAAGATCTGATGAAGATGGTAATACGATATACTGTGTGCAAGAAGTTGCACTTATTAAGTGATCTAGCCATTGAAAGAGACATATAAGAAGGTGTAATTAATTGCCTTACACTAAACTCGAAATACTTTCGTCTTCCATCGAGTGGTACGTAACTGAATGCTATCACTGTTCGGAGATTACTTATTGAAACTTCTACAAGAATTATGGCAGAAAGGATTTTTTTAAATTTATGATTTTATGAAGAGGCACCAGGACCTCCACTTGAGGACGACTAAGTCTACCAGCTTGCAGCGAGCAGTAGGCTTCAACAAGGAGCACATGGATAACTTTTTTGATAAATTAAATGATCTTATGACCAAATATTTGTTTAGTCCATCAAGAATAGTCAGCGCTAATGAGTGTGATATTTGCGAAATGGCTGAACGTTAATTTGTTTGTATTTTGAATGTGAATAAATCTCTTTTTGTTAAAAAGATTGACCGTCCGATACCACCCTCCACTTTCAAACTTACGAAAGTGTAATGAACTCGTAATTCGTTAATATTGTTCGTGTTTTTAATTGTGATTTAATATGTCCTAGTGAGTACGTTAATATAAGAATATAGATGCTTATAAAATGTATTACATGATTTTTTTTCGTATTCCTTAAAAAAATTATGGCAGAAAAGTTAAACTGTCGAATACCTCCCTACATTCCCCCAGCGATTATAATTAAGGTGGTACTATATAACCACGTACAATATTTAGTTACCTGGAATGAAGTAACGTCAGAACGCTGAAATGATATAAATTTAAATCAGCTACACTGCAGATATGCTACAGTATTCATGAACTTATCAACTAACAGACGACCCTGAACTAACTGAACGTATAATGTGCTTGCACTCTACCAAGCGCATACGATACTCATTGCGTGCACCAACAAAGATCGTTCCCTCTGTATTCATATTTTAATCCCATTAACCAGAGAACTTAATCTCCTGTGTACATTCTGTGGTGGACGGTTGAGAGTGCATATTGTATAAATTACCACCGTGAATTTCTGGCTTTGTAGACCGTTGATGTTACAGCTTAAGTAAGTTTGATAGACAAGGACTGGATTTTGGTGGACAATGAAAATCCACAGCCTGTTTCCAGTCATTCGACCGGGTCAGGAATGGAATGAATGAAGCCCCCATCTAGCGGCGAGGATGGGAAAAAATGTGCCGGCTGCCGAAGCCTGTCGCACTCCTCTGGGGCAATGATTAATGAGTGATTAATGAAATGATATTGGAGAGTGTTGCTGGAATGAAAGACGACAGGGAAAACAGGAGTACCCGGAGAAAAACCTGTCCTGCCTCCGCTTTGTCCAGCACAAATATCACATGGAGTGACCGGGATTTGAACCACGGTATCCAGCGGTGAGAGGCCGGCGCGCTGCCACCTGAGCCACGGAGGCTTTTGGTGGACAATGATGTTATAAAATATCGCAACTGTTCTGTACTTATTTCAAAGAGAAAATATATAGTGTCCTTTCTTAATTTGCTTTATGTCGCACCGACACAGATAGGTCCTACGGCGACGATGGGACAGGAAAAGGCTAGGAGTGGGAAGGAAGCGGCCATGGACTTAGTTAACGTACAGACCCAGCATTTGACTGGTGTGAAAATTGGAAACCACGTGAAACCATCTTCAGGGCTGCCGACAATGGGATTCGAACCAACTATCTCCCGACTGCAAGCTCACAGCTGCGCGACCCTAACCGCACGGCCACTTCCACAGTATCTTACTGAAGAACTAATGCAATATGAGAGTGCCTTTTTGGTAGTGGAGAGGGTATTAGTTTAATAGCTGACTTGGAAGTCGAATATTTATATATTTCAACTACGTAGTCAAATAACATCTTCTTCTTTTTCTTCTTCTCCCTGGACATTTCCTAGTTATTTAGGGTCTATATCCCATGCGAACTTGGCCGAGTTTTACGGTCAGATGACCTTCCTGACACCAACCATATGTGGAGAGGTGTGTTTACTATTGCATGTCGCCGCTCCTATGCCAAAACCGCGAATGTGACAATGCTCTGCCTATCCATATTCCCCGAAAACTGTTCAGGCCTCCCAGCCACATATTGATATACAGTCCATCAGAACAATTTTCTTTGAGTTCATTTTCCTGTGCGCGTGTTAAAGGAAAGTGAACCGTTTGCTTGTGTTGATGCTTGTTGTTTAAAGATGCCTAACATCTAGGTCATCGGCCCGGAAAATGAACCTTAAATGCATCATAATCTAGGTGCGGGTAAATATGTCATGGCTGTGAGTTTGCATCCGGGAGATAGTGGGTTCGAACCCCACTGTCGGCAGCCCTGAAGATGGTTTTCCGTGGTTTCCCATTTCCACACTAGGCAAATGCTGGGGATGTACCTTAGTGAAGGCCACGGCCGCTTCCTTCCCATTCCTAGTCCTTTCCTATCCCATCGTCGCCATAAGACCTATCTGTGTCGGTGTGACGTAAAGCCACTAGCAATTCCCCCCACCTACCCAATCCGTCGACCTTGACTACGATACTCCTTAAATTCATTGCAATTAAGAAAAACAAGACTTTATAGAACATCGTTTCTTGTATCTTGTATCTCCGCAGTATTTGTTAAATATTTAATCTGCTGAGAAGAGATATTTACAAGCTGAAATGAATAAACAGTAATTCAATAAGTATACTTCAAATATTACATCTGTGAGATTCAGTATAGGACTGAGGAAATTCATTGGAATGTTCTTTTCTTCTTCTCCTCTTTCCTTTACAAAATGACGATAGAACACAATAAAGGTGCTTGTGCGTATGTGGTGCGCGCGCACATGAGTGTTATAAGGGCACTGATACCAGTAAATTGCGTTGATATTCAGATTGCAGTACGATACATTACAAAATCTTATATTAAAATATAGAACAGGAACGATATGATCAATGTGAATAGTTATACGGTGAATGTTATGTTCAGATTTCAGTCTAAAATCTAACTTTTGAGGCTTCTAGAAAATAGATTCAAGAGATCTGTTGGTTTTACAGTATTTTCTCTGTGAATATTCAAAATAGCCAAACCATTTGAGACCATTTTCACCTGTTTATTATCACTTTCTGTTCATTTTGTTTTGTAAAAATTCCATGGGGTTGTCTAACCCCTACTAACCCCTCCGCCCCTTTGCTACGCCCCTGAATTTAAGTATATACATTCTTGATTCAAATGTTGAAAAAAGATGGCACGCAATATTCGTGTTGTTACAATACACTATCCAAACCTTACGCACTTCAATTATCCTCGTATCAAAATAATGGAAATTCGTAAAGTATGAATAATAGATTATTCACTAATGTAATCCGTGTAACTTCATCCTACATCATAACAAGAAATTATTATTATTAATATTACTATTATTATTATTATTATTATTATTATTATTATTATTATTATTATTAAAATGAGATACTGATGCCATACTCATATCCTAATTATTGCATTTTCTTTGCAGTGACCTCAGTAAGAACCAGATTAGCAAGATTGCTGCTGACGCATTCCAGGGCCTCAAGTCTCTTACATCTTTGTAAGTACCTGTATTGCAGTCTTTCTGTTACAACCATATGTGAGTGTCGTATATTAATAGCAGTATATTATGTCCTTCGTAGCCCGCCTGGTGGTCATGGTCGCTAAGGTGTCAAGTCCTTATGGTCTGATAACGTGGTTAACCGGTTCGAGTCCCGCTGGTGAAAAAAATCACGGTGGCCGGCAGGGTATTAGAGGTGGTGGTACCGGTATAAAATGTCTAGTCACTAGATTGCGTGTCATAAGCCTGAGTTCAATGTCAAGCCTCCCCGCAGTATTTGTATTGAATTGTGGGCATATGACGCTGTTGATAGTGATTCGTCCGGCAGGCGGGGAGGACAAGCCTTGAACGGGCCCGTTGGTGTTATGCGATAGGGTTAGGCTGTATGCCGACACCGGGTTTCACTCTCTTTTTACCTCGTTTTTACACATTGGGCATCAACTAGAAAGGCCTGCACCAGGCGTCTCTGTAGGCCACAAGCACCCCCACCACCACCACCACCACCATCATCATCATCATCATCATCATCATCATCATCATCATCATCATCATCATCATCATCATCATCATCATCATGCCGTTCGTCATAGAATAATTTTCGCTTATACAGAGTGTTTTTAAAAATGCAGGCATCATTTCAGGGTTGGATTCCTCACACACATAGAAGGAAAACCGTGTATATATGGGTCCGGAAATGCGTACTTTCTTGGCCTCCACAATCACCTGATTTAAACCCGTTGGACTTTTTTTAGGCAAAGTCTTTGGGGTACGCGACTGCTGTGGTGGATGAAGCAACACTTCATGGCACAATAGTAAGATTTGTTTCAAACAATACATACAAGACCGGGCATATTCCAGCATGTCCGTAACTCTGTGCGACGACGAGCACAATGGCAGGCATTTTGAACACCTCTTGTAAGTTAATGATCGGAGAACATCAGTACATGCAAACTAGACTTCAACACCCGAGGTCATCCCACGACACAGTCTGATGTCTCGGAAATTACGCATTTCCGGACACACGTTAGTAAACACATTTTTCTTTCTCTATATGTGACGAATCTAACCCTGAAATTATGCCGCACATTTTAAACACTCTGTATATTATGTATCTAAATCAGACCAAGAGTGAGAAAAGGTAAAGAAAACTGGGGTATGGTTGCCAGGTTTACTACTCTGGCAGCGAGAATATAAAAGAGAAAAAGTCATACTATTTTGGTTTCGGAAGAAAGCGAAATCATTCTGTAACTCCAGAAAAAATCAAAAGATAATAGAGTATATGGAATCTTACAAATTTAAAGTTAATTTTGCTGCAAAAGAGTAATGTATTTTTTCTTTCCTTTTGGTTACACAGTAGAACTAATTCAGCATATCATAGAGGATTATGGATACTTCAGCAATATGTCTTAGATACAGTTGCTTTCACCACCACCTCTGTTTAGCGTGTTGTATATTATCGGACCCTTTCTCTGCCCAGTAATTCTACCTAATGATGTTACCCTAATGATACCTCTTGATGCAGCCAAGTTCCCAGGCCTCAGAGCTCCTGGTAAGCGTTCGAGAACTTCTCACTCTTGCAAATGTCGTTGCTTGACTTTGGGTGCATATTCCATTTAGACGGCTTCTTTTTATGTTCGAACGATGGGATCGGGGCATCATTGTCAACAGACCCGTGTACATACTGCATATTAATTTTGTTTACATCGGATGTCTAGCATACATGCACACCTACTCGCCTCCTATGCTTGAGTTTGTGAGATCGAATCCCGACGCCGTCAATTGGTAATTCCGAAAATTATATATGTTAGGCCCGTGTCAGTAGGTTTAGTGGCACGTCAAAGATCTCCTCTTCAGAATGAAATTGTTATTATTCTCATATCCTACAACCTGTATCCATATTGACTAATACCTACGATCAAAAAACCTGGGAAATATGTTTGAAATTATACCCTAAAAATACCAAAATATGACATAAAGACTTGGAAATATGACGGAAAAGAAAACATTGTTTAAAAATTGCTTGGAACACATTTTGGGGGAATATTAAGTTCTTGTAATTGGCCACAGCCGTATAAAAATGAAAAGCATTTTCCCCCGCGGGAAAAAGAACACGAAATTATTATTAGAAAAAAGAGAAAAGGTACAACACGTGTCCTCTGCACAGTATGCCTCCTAGTGTTGGGCAGCAAGGACAGATGCTGAGAGCTGTGTGCATGCCATGGAGATGCGAATGCTCCGATGGATACTGGGTATCTCTCTTCGTGAACATGTAAACAATTACACCATTCGGAAGCAGTTTAGTGTGTCATCAACTACAGAAAGTATGAGAGAAATCTGGCATCGCTGGTTTGGACATGTCCTGAAAGCAGTATCCTCCACTGTTGTAAAGACCACTCACCACCAGGAAATCGAAAGCCAACGACCACGTACGCGGTCAAAGCAGAGATGGAAGTACACTACCAGCAAGGATTTACAGATAGTTGTTCTGCACCCTGAAGATGCATTTGATCGAACGAAGTGGCTTTCAAATATTCGAAGAGTGGACGCTGCACCTGTGGGAAAAAACTAGGAAGATTATGTCCTCTGCACAATTATTCGTTTACATTATAATTTTGTTAGCAGAGTCACTGATCGATTTGATCATAATTACTACTTGGTAACAACGGGGTTAGAACCATTTAACAGAGAATATTTGGGAGGGATGAAGAGGATGTAAGCGAGGCCGACCAGCAGCGAACAGGTCACAATCCTAACATTCATATTTTACTCTTTCATTTCGACAATTTTTTGCTCATGAGACGTTTTACATTCAAATTTCATTTAACCACAAAATATTTCCAAGGAAAGGAAATTTAAAAAACGCAAAGGAGCTCACTTGGTACAAAGCATATTAATAGTGCTTGTAGAGTTGCTATTATAATATGAAAAAAGCATTAGATTTGACCAAATATGACCTAATGATAAATTATGGTAAAATAAGCATGTATATGGCCAAAAAAACAGTGTTATTATGTTCACAAAGGCTAGAAATATGTTTGAAGTCAGGTTGTATGGAGAGGCCAGGATAAAAGTTTGATGTGTCACAGAAATCTACTCCCTACTAATAACATAACATAGGGTACATTGCAATTTCTTTTTCAGTTTGTTTTACGTCGCACCAACACAGATAGGTCTTATGGCGACGATGGGGTAGGAAAGGGCTAGGAGTGGGAAAGAAGTTGCCGTGGCCTTAATTAAGGTACAGCCCCAGCATTTGCCCGGTGTGAAAATGAGAAACCACGGAAAATAATCTCCAGAGCTACCAACAGTGGGGTTCGAACCCACTACCTCCCGGAGGCAAGCTCACATCTGTAAGTCCCTAACCGCACGGCCAACTCACCCGGTTCACATACTTTGAGAGTTCATGAAACATACATGCATAAACACCGATAACTCCTGGTTTTCAACTTGGTTAATTTCTAGCTGTACAGACTCAAGCGTCCGCCTCTGTGGTGTAGTGGTTAGCGTCATTAGATGCCACCCCGGAGGTCCGGGTTCGATTCCCGGCTCTGCCACAAAAATTGAAAAGTGGCACGAGGGTTGGAACGGGGTCCACTCAGCCTCGGAAGGTCAACTGAGTGGAGGTGGGTTCGATTTCCACCTCAGCCATCCACGAAGTGGTTTTCCGTGGTTTCCCACTTCTCCTCCAGGCAAATGCCGGGATGGTACCTAACTTAAGGCCACGGCCACTTTCTTCCCACTTCCTTGTCTATCCCTTCCAATCATCCCATCCCCCCACAAGGCCCCTGTTCAGCATAGCAGGTGAGGTAGCCTTGGCGAGATACCCGACCCAGTGTCTGACTGTCCAGGACACTGCCCTTGAGGCAGTAGAGGTGGGATCCTTCCCTGAGTCCGGAGGAAAAACCAACCCTGGAGGGTAAACAGATTAAGAAGAAGACAGACTCAAGCGATACGGACTTTATTCCTAAATTTAAATTATATGTAACTATCTCAGTGGTGAATGTTTCGATAATCAATCCCTTCACCGTAGTAAAATAAAGTTAGGTGCACACACAGGCAATATCATAGCGCACGATAACAGTTGACAACATGAGTGATTCATTTAATCGTCGTAATGTTGTTTCTTCGTAAAATCTGTGAGACTCTTCACATTTTTATGCAAGATTTTGGGAGATTCTTCCATTTAAAATTTGAGAATTGTCGTTTCTTTCTTTCTTAATCCGCTCACCTTCCAGGGTTGGTTTTTCCCTCGGACTCTGCGAGGGCTACCACCTCTACCACCTCAAGGGCCTTGTCCTGGAGTGCAAAACTTTAGGTGGTGGGTTACAACTGGTAAGGAGGACTAGTACCTAGTCCAGGCTGCCTCACCTCTATGCTCAACAGAGGCCTTGATGGGGGGCGGATTGGAAGATCCGAAGGGATATAGAAGGATGCGGGAAGGAAGCGGCCGTGGCCTTAAGTTAGTCACCATCCCGGCATTTTGCTGGAGTAGAAGTGGGAAAGCACGGAAAACCACTTCGAAGATGGCTGAGGAGGGAATCGAACCCCCATCCCCCTCTACTCAGTTGACTTTCCGAGGCTGAGTGGACCCGTTACAGCCCTCTTACTACTTTTCAAATTTCGTGGCAGAGTCGGGAATCGAACCCGGGCGTCTGAGGGCTGCAGCTAATCACACTAACTACTACCACACAGAGGTGGACGTTGTTTCTTTATGACATAGAATATGAGGCAGATTACTGCAGATATAACATAATGCAGCTTACAAGGGAACTATTGGTTTGCACCAGACAGATTTCAATGAACCCTGGGTGAATAGTCAGTTAACTTGTCCTAAATGTATTGGTAAAAATAATTTTGGCATAAAAGTGAACGACGGTGTATGTTTATTTGTGCCTGAGCAATTCGGGCGGTACAGCCCTGGCTTTCTTGGGTGAGACCCATTCTCTCACAAATAGGTAACCCAGACCACTCCCCCATAAACGGATAGACTTATTCCTTCACACGAGGAATATTAACTTTGAAGGTCATAGTCAAGATCCATCTCGAAACGAGCTGCCTGATAACTGGTAGCCCAGTTACCTCCACCGATTCGAATACCATTTTCCGTCCCACTTACACACCGGACTGGCATGAATATAAATTTTATTCCTATCAATTAGTACATGGCGTAGTTAAAATTTGTGTTCCACTTGCTTGAAATATAAATCGGTTCCATAATATTCAGTTTTAAACAAATGCACATCGTATATTGCTAACAGCGACAGCTTTGACACACTCGGAGATGGATAACTCACCTCTATCGCAGCCACGAGGGTGGAGTGAAGTTTGTTGTTCACAATACTCTTACAAGGGACACCTTTGACCTCGAACGCTCGGAACTGCGTGCAACCATGCTTAGAATAACAATCAATCATAAACAAAACAGTGGTGTGCGTCTTTTCCATGCAAAACGTTGCATTCTACCTCAAGTAACATTTCAAATAGAGAGAAACAAAGTAACAAGATATCAGTACCATAGGAAGGAAATTATATGTAATTTCATGGCGTCAGTGTATCATTATATTTTCAATCAGCAGAGCCAAAAACCCTCTGCTTAAATTATTTATAATAGCGCAAAACACACATATACAGCAGTACCACACACCCGGTAGTACTTATATTAGTCCTCAAAGTGCAGATGCGGGATTTCGATGAAGTGATTAAAATGAAGTGGGAGAGAACAATGTGCACACCTCACTAAAGCCACGTTATCACATTCCAAATCACTTTCGCATTTACGCAGTCCAATATCAAAAGCCAAACTAATTACATTTTCAAATGATGATGTTGGTATGTCAATGTCATAACCTGGCTTTCGCCAAGCATATTGCAACATAGGCTTATACGTACGTGCAGCAAATTGATTGTAAATCACAGAGTGAAGTTTCACGATGAAATAACGATCATTTACCTTCACTTGTGGTTTGGCACCATGTAGTCTTATAAAATCAGTAATCCTTCTTATATACAGTTTATATTGCCGAAAGAAGTAAACATCAAGGGGTTGGCAATATTTTGTTGTTTTCGGTGGCAATATCTTCAGCGTAACATCTTTGTTTGGAAAACTTTCATCTAGAAGGGTACGATCTGTATGACCTGCCCAGGAATCACACAATAAGCTCTTTTCATTTGTTACATGTTCGCCAAGCACTGAAGTTAGAAAACGTTTCATGTGTTCTTTAGTAATTTTTACACTTTTGCTTGCCTCCACATGAATGTTTCGTGGACAGGTTGTTGCAAGTTTCTTTAAAATATTTGGACCGAAAGTGCCTTGTGTTTCTTGAAAACAGATGTACAACTTTTTTGCTAGTCTGCCTCCCACTGATAAAGCCACATCAATTGTGTAGCTGTGGGTAGAGCTATGTACAGACTGCAACACACTAGTTGTAGTTTTCTCTCCTCTGTAGGACAGTGTTGATGCTGAAGACATTTCATACTGGAATTGACTCTGGTCACTGTTCCAAACATTACCTTTCTCCACACCGTCCTGTGTTATAAACATGTTCACTTCTTCCACAAACTGTTGTGCTTTCTGACATATAATATTATCGTCTTCTATGTCCTTAAGTGTGATAAATGTAGTAATATGCCTGGATGAAATGCCATATTCAGCCTTGAGATGGTCGATAAAGGAAATGGGAGCTTTAAAATTGACCAAGCCAACCATTTTAGCCCTTTCTTGTGCCCACATCTGCAGATGCCAATGCACCATCAAATTGCGATATTACATACTCTTTTATAGTTTGTAATTGCGACAGTCTGTTTCATTTAAAACGAGCACCTGCTCCCCGTTTCCTAGACACATAATTTAGAATTAATGTGCAATTTGATTTACTTTCGATGCACTTATAGCGCTTCATTAGTTTGCTATAGGAATTGAAGCCACGATTGTAATAGTCCACATAAATGTTCTCTAGTACGCTGTCATCAATATCTTTTAATACACTGGACCTCGTCTTTTTGGGTGGAAAGAGTTCGTACTCACTTTGACTTGACTGTTCCTGTTGCTCTGGAGATGAATGTCGTGTACTGCTTGAAGAGCCACCTTCAGGTTCAGGTTCAGGTTCCTCCTGTCCTTCAAAATCCGTATATCTATCCAGCGTAACGTCGTGTATTTCTGTGTCATTGCCATTACATTTCTGAATGATAATGTTATATAATATATCCGCGAACTCCATATCCTCGGCCCCGATGTCATTTCCATATTCAGCACGTCGCAACTTGGTCCCTAATATTTGGACCACATGCGTAGGTTTAATTCACTTCATGATATCACTGCACTGTACACAGCTCACATAGTAACTTGCTTGCGAACATAGCAAGAGACAAATACGTACTGCAGCTATGCCACTCACGCAATTGGAGCACTGGTTAGTGTAGCTACACTTTACCACCGTCTAGTGGCGCTAGCAGACAAGTGCGGAGTTTTGCATGGAAATGAAGCACACCATTGTTTTGTTTATGATTGCTTGTTATTCTGAGCATGGTTTCGAGCAGTTCCCAGCGTTCGAGGTCAAAGGTGTCCCTTCTCAGTTGAACATACTTTTGCCGCTTTTCTCATAGATTTTTTGTGCCAATCGGTCATTTCTTTAACACTTATGTAAAAGTGTGGTTCGTGGTGTGGGTTATTGTAGTCAAGTCGTAGTTCGTGAACCATAGGCAATGATGAGTGACCTAGTAAGTGGTTCTGAGAGTCGGGATACCAGTTGCTATGGAATAGGAGTGGGCATCTTGGATATATTCTGAGTGAAGCAGATAGGACTGTACAATCGACCAGTGGTCCGTAACAAAAGATCCTCACAGGGACTACTGTGTAAATGGGGTATCATACTGCTTCACAGAATTGACCGAGCTCAGAACATTTTAAGCAAACCTCGAACCTGCGGGAGTAATGGGATCCGACTTCCATTTGAGAGGCGAGGGACTCTTGGAAACAATTTGGCGAACTAAATGGAATTCGATGGGGAGCTATCAGTATTAATGGACTCGCATAAACGGTTATTTGTCTTCCACAAAACCGGAGGTTCTTCTTATAGTTTCAAGGAACACACATTCGCTGGAAGACTCCACGAAATGGTCTACCACAGAGTAGTGTTCTCACATCTTTGCTATTTAATTTGTACAACAATAATCAATCCACATTTCCATATACGAAGAGCTATGCTGATGATCTCTGTCTGACAGCACGAAGGGAAAAGTTTGAAAAGGTGGAGCAGTTGTTCTCTGATGCACTGGAAGACCTTCTGACTTTCTAAAAGAGAAATCAACACAAACGTAATCAATCCAAGACGCAGGTTTATGCTTTCCACCTTAGAAACGGGGAAGTAGCAAAAAAGCACAAAGTTAGCTGGGAAGGAGATCGCCTGGAACATGAATTTACCCAAAATACCTAAGGGTAAATTTGGATCGCACCCTATCTTACAAGACACGTTGTATGAAAAACAAACAAAAAAGTCTCTACAAGAAATAGCGTACTTCTTAAACTGATAGGGGAAAACTGGGGCTCCCATGCTCAGACACTACGTACAATCGCATTAGCTCTGTGTTATTCCGCTGCTGAGTGCGCTAGGCCTGTATGGTATCATTCAGTTAATGCAAAATAAAGCGAATATTCCTCTCAATGAGTTTTGCGGAATAATTTCTGGCTGCCTGAAATCTACACCAGTCTATAAACTATACTTCCTGGCAGGCACAGTGTCTCCGTTGTACGTCGTGAGGTCATAGCACAAAATGAACGAACAAAGTCAGTAGAGGACCAAGCTCACCCTCTCATTGGTGACCAATACCCAAGGGGAAAAGCTTTGTGCGGACAACAACAATGCTCACTCCAAAACCTGAGGTACCCTGGACACAGCTAGGGCAATCCACTACACCACCAGAGTGGAGAAAAGCCTAAGAAAGCCTTCCTGTAGGCCATGGAACCAACTGGAAAATCTGGCGATGACTCAATAGATTTCGGGTTGGTGTGAGGAGATGTAGGGTTAATTTACATAAATGGGAATATCTGCAGGCATCAGATCTCAGCGAGTGTAGCGAGAGACAATGCTTACACCTGCGTACCTGGGACTGTGCCCACACTTAATGGCAGGCAGTAACAGTGCTATGAAAGTGGCCATATCCTGGGCGTTGATGATCTAATTTGAGGCATTGTACTTATTTATTAATTTTTCGATTGTATAATTGTAACACTCCTTTACTGCACTGTACTTTATTGCTTCCGATTCTATTAAATAAATAAATAAATAAATAAATAAATAAATAAATAAATAAATAAATAAATAAATAAATAAATAAATAATCATGCAGAATACAGGTTAAGAACAGAGAGCTATATTTGAAAATTGAAAAACTAACTGACGTAATGAGAGAAAGAAGACTACAATTTTTGAACACGTTTACAAAATGGATGAAAACAGACTAACCAAGCGCATATTCAACCTTCTGAATAGTTACAAATCTAAACCCACATGGTTCATTGACATTGAGAAAGACATGAAAAATGCTGGAATAAAACAGATACATCAAAAACAGAACACTTTTTAGAGAAGCAGTTCAAAAGGCAACGTTTCACGAGCGGAAGAAACGAACAACTAGAAGAAAGTGGACTCAAGAAGAGAAGGAACGACAATCTCGAAGGATGAAGGAAATTTGGATGCAAAAGAAATCGAACACAATGAAAAGTAACCAAAGTTGATTCATCGTACCCTCCAAATAGGTTATTCGAAAGAAGAAGAAGAATAAATAACAATACTAATAATCATAATAATTAATAATTGGACTTGTGGGAGAAGGAAAGTAGAGCTGGATGTGTCAGCAAGGCGGACGCGTCTGGATATGTTAAGAGTTAATAATAACGAGGATGAGAGAATGGATTATAAAGTAGACATGGGCTTATGCCGTGTCAATAAAACAAGAAGCTTTTTACGGCCGTGAATACATCAATACCCACATTTAGATTATAAAGTATTCTTAACAGTTGTTAAAATGGGGAGGGCAGAGTGTGGGGTTGGACTGTTCATCAAGAATACTATTGCACACAACATAGTTAATGTTAGGCACGTAAATGAATGAGTGATGTGTGCAGATTTAGCTT
Organism: Anabrus simplex; assembly: GCF_040414725.1. Classification (NCBI taxonomy): domain Eukaryota; kingdom Metazoa; phylum Arthropoda; class Insecta; order Orthoptera; family Tettigoniidae; genus Anabrus; species Anabrus simplex. The sequence goes on along the minus strand of NC_090266.1, from coordinate 429,198,806 downwards.
TGAAGGAATTAGGAAAATAATTGTCTCAGTTTGCTCACCATGTGGGGGTGAAGATGAGGATGAAATTGATAAGTTTTATGAAGCACAGAGATACATTGTAGTCAAGGTCAACAGCAAGAATAGGATAGTGCTAATTGTTGACTTCAGTGCGAGAGCTGACAATAGAACTGAATGATACGAAAAGATGACGGGGAAAATGTGGGAAAGATATGCAAGCTAATAGGAATGAAAAGCGTTTACTGGACTTCTGTGCTAGTATGGGATTAGCAGTTACGAATACATTCTTCAAGCATAGCCCTACCGCTACACAAGGGAGGGTAGGGGCAGCAGATCCATAACAGATTATATCCAAACCGACTTGAAATTCAGGAAATCTGTTAGGAACGCGCGGGTATTCCGGGGTTTCTTTTGATTATACCGTCCACTATCTGATCTGCAAATAGGCCTAGTAGGCTATTTCTAGACCTAGGATAGAGAATGTAAAATCTGTCTGTAGACAAATAAGGGTAGAACATCTCCCGGACGAGGGAATTAATGAGAACTGCACGGATATAATTAGTGAAAAGTTCCAAACAATAGACAGTAAGCAGGTTCAGGATATATACGGAGAATGGGTGGCAGATGGGATGCTGTAGTAGAAACAGCAAGTGGAATGATGAAGTAAGAGCGGCTTGTAAACATAAAAAGAAGGCTTATCAGAAATGGCTCGAAACAAGGACTGATCCAGACAGGGAATTGTATATAGATGAAAGAAACAGAGGGAAACACGTAATTGCTGAATCCAAGAAGGCGTCTTGGGAAGATTTCGGTAATAACCCGGAAAGGCTAGGTCAAGTGGCAAGGAAACCTTTCTGGACAGTAATAAATAATCTTAGAAATGTGCGTAAAAATGAAGTGAAAAATGTTTTGGATAAATCAGGTGAACTCGTAATACATCCCAGTTGGAAGGAATATTTTGAAAATCTTCTCAACATAAAAGGAAATCTTTCTGGTGATGTCGCGAACAACCAAGCTCATGGACAGGAAGACAACAATGCTGGTGAAATTACGCTTGAGGGATTGGAAATAATGGTAAATATACTCCATTTTCATAAAGCAGCAGGAATAGATGTAATGGTGAAATATAGGAGGAAGACAGGGATGAAATGGTTTCATAAAATAATAAGATTAGCATGGAATGTTAGTAAGTCTCCTTCTGATTGGACGAAAGCAATAATAATTGCGCCTATCTCTAAGCAAGAGAGCGGGAAGGAATGCAACAACTATACCAGGCAAGTTGCTCATTGACAATATGAAAGGGAGGGTGCGATCAGTGGTTGAGAGTAAGTTGATTGAAAACCAGCGAAGATTCAGACTACAGAGGAGCTGTCATGATCAGATTTTCAGTATGTGCCAGGTAATTGAAAATTTCTACGAGAGAAGTAGAGAGTTATGTTTATGTTTCCTAGATCTAGAGAAGTTCCCCATTTTCACACCCAGAAAATGCTGGGACTGTATCTTAATTAGGGCCACAGTAGCTTTCTTACCACTCCTAACCCTTTCATATCATATCGCAACCGTAAGACCTATCTGTGTCGGTGTGACGTAAAGCGAATTGAGGACCAAAGATGAAAAAGGGTGAAAGTGCCAGAGTTTTCGAGTAAAGGCCAATGATAAGACTTCCCAAGCACAATGGCACTTTTAACTCTTCTCTACCAAAGGAGACCAGGAATTAATGATTACCTACTACCTTTGAAGTGTAAGTATACTACATCCAACACATTTTATATAATTACATAACAATATTTAGCTTCTATAAATTTCATTTCTTTAATTATGTGGCTCAGAAATTAGAAAACACATGAGTGTTAGCACAAAATGGACAGCACAGAAGAATTGAAGCGCAAGACCCTGGCATATTCACCCTTTCCCACCAAACTCAGCTGGGCACATTGGGCTGTGGCTCTACCTGGTGAAATTCCTACCAACTAACGACCTCAGGCACATGCACAAGTTACCACCATTTACGGCATGGCTAATACATCCCCTTATTACAAAAAAAATTCCTTTTTTCATATTTTGTCACATTCACCCTTTTCTATCCTTGGGCCTCAATTATAAAAAAAAGAAGAAAGAAAGAAAAATCTACATATCGCAGCGCCGACTCCAAGATGTTGCGAAAAGTTCAGGAAGAAGAGGAATATTTTATAATTATACAGTATGTATGTTCAGTCGTCAGCCAAGAGGCTGGCTGGATCCTCAACAGCTCCGCCATCAGCTGTCATAGATGGCCTAGGCATCACTGAAGAGGCGTACTAGCGAAATGAGGCGTGAGATAGTGAACCCATAATTCCACGATGAGAAAAATATTTTTTATTTTCTCAATATCTATTTCAAATCAACAAGCTACTTTTATATTTGAGGGCAGCCATGTTGCGCTCCTAAGAGCCTCGATGTCGCGTGGGAAGGATCTCACCCGCGGCAGGCTCGTGTAATACCGTGACACCTCGGTGGACTTCGAGTGCCCGATAATTCTTTAAATTCACGGAACTCTGCGTAACGAGGAATTGGGTGAAGATAGAACATTAGAATATGGCGAAGAGCAGGCCCAATGTGTAAACTTCGTAAATTCATTAGAGGGAGTCCCTGGTGAAATTGACAGTGTAGATGACGAAGGGATTCATCATGAGGAGTTACATGACGTCTTGGAGGCTGAGGTTGACACCGATTACGAGGCCTTAATTGGGTTAAAGGTCGCGGAATGTCCTGATACTGTAGAAGAGAAGGAAAAACTTAGAGCTCTCTTAATGGAATTTATATCTGTGTTCGATTCCAAACCGGGTCTAATCCCTAATTTCACATATGCGCTAGCTGTTACGGATTGGACACCGTTTAAGAGGAGACCGTACCCTATACCGGACAAATATTATGCTCAAGCCGCAAAGATTATTAATGAGATGGAGGAGAATGGGCTAATTTCAAAGCATCCCACTCCATACTTGAATCAGTTGGTCGGGGTTCAAAAACCGGACGGGTCTCTGCGCGTGTGTTTGGACGCACGTGCTCTCAACGAGCGCTTAATCCCCGAGCATGATCATGCCCCTCCCATTAAAGAGGTTATCAAACGTTTCAGAGGAAAATCACGTTTCATTAGCGTAGATCTGACATCCTCGTATCATCACATCGGTTTAGAACCCAAGTCTAAATTATTTACTGGCTTAATTTTTGACCAACAGACGTATGTCTTCAAACTTCTCCCCTTCGGATTGAAAAACGCCGGTGCAGCCCTCATACGCGCCCTAGATCGATGTCTCACTGATGAAGTTAAGGCCGCTACAACTCGTTACGTTGGTGACATCTTGCTAGCTTCAGCAAGGTTTGAGGAAAATATCAGGGATTTGAGGAAACTACTGGAGAATTTAAGGACATCAGGTTTCAAAATCAATCTGAAGAAATCGCATTTTTGTCAAAAAGAGGTCCTTTTTCTCGGGGATGTCATTGATGGTGAGGGAGTTCGCCCAAATCCGGTGAAGCTCAAAGCCATAGACAAGTTCCCAAGACCGCTCAAAATTAAGAACGTCAGGCAATTCCTTGGAATGTGCAACTTTTTTGGGATCATTGCATAAATTACACGGAGGTTGTAGCCCCACTTCAAAGCTTGCTTCACAAGAACAACAGATGGAAATGGAGTCCCGAGCACGAGGAGGCATTCAGAAAGACCAAAGAGCTCTTGCTAAACAGCGTTAAGCTAGGTTATCCTGATTTCGAGAAACCCTTTATCGTACAGACTGATGCATCGACCGTAGGAATTGGGGCACTCCTATATCAGGAATGTTCGAACCAGCCTCATGATAGGAATTATTTATCGTTCTACAGCCGAAAGTTGAGATCACATGAAGTCAAATACAGCGTGACCGAGATTGTTCAGGCATTGCAGCATTGGAGGAAAATGATTTATGGTTTTCATATAATCATTAAAACCGACCTTTATCATGAAAACCGCTGTTGCTAGTGAGCGAGTGGCTAGGTGGGCCCTGTTCATACAACAATTTGACTTCGAAATTCAGCACTGCTCCGGAAAGTCGAACATCTTGGCGGACCTGTTAAGCCGAAATCCTAATGAGGAAGAACACGCCGTGAATCATTTAGACTTAGTCCAGGAAGACCACGATTTTCTATCAGAATTGAGACAACTGGAAGACTTGAAATTGAGAGATCCTTTCTGCGGAAAAATGATTTCTTTCCTCCGAGGGACACTTCCGGATGACGATCCCCGCTACTTTGCCATCCAAAACTGTCAAACAACTACTTGTACGTGAATAACGCGTTGGTAAAATTCGTGGACAGCGATCACGTGAAATCCCGAATTTTGGTACCACCGCAGCTTCGGAAGGGATTAATCTGGCACTTACACAGGGTTATCGGTCATGGAGGGATCGATAAGGTTGTGTCAACCATCCAAGAAACGTTCACCTGGGTGAATTTGAGGGAAAATGTCAGAGACATCACCATCACATGTGATACATGCCAACGGGTTAAGGCAAACCCTTATTTGATCAGGCAGGCGCCTATTCCTCTCTTACCTTCGCAACCTAAAGAGCTGTTCGCGATGGATATCTATGGGCCACTCGTGAAAGGAAAGCGTGGGAACAAGTTCGTGCTGGTAACATCGATGTTTTCTCCAAATTTACGACTCTATTTCCCACGCAAAAAGCTAATACTGAGCTAGTCTTGAGGTGTATTTCCCGTAACATCATTCCGGAAATGGGCACACCGAAATTTCTCCTGACAGATCATGGTCCCCAGTTTACCTCTGCACAGTTCAAAACTGCCCTTCAGAATATGGAAATCCATCACATCCTGAGCAGCGTGAGACATCCTGAGGGAAATCCTAGAGAAAGGGTAATGCAAGTAATTGCAAAATTCTGCAGAATGTATTGCGCCCGAGAGCATTTCAAGTGGGTTGATGTGCTACCCCTAATAGTAACTTGTGTAAATAACACCATACACGAATCTATTGGGAGGATTCCCTCTATCGTGCATTTCAATAGATATCCTGTGAGATCCTGGCATGGTGTAATCCAATGTCCCATCGATCCCCGTCCCTCACAGGAATTATGCATTCAGAGTACAGCAGAACATCTAGGCCGGCAGGCAGACCGCCAGTTACGCAGGGTGAGGAACAGGAGATTCCACCGTCCCTTAGAGGAAGGCGAATTGGTGCTTGTTAGGAGACCCATGATGACGAAACCGCAGGAAAACATCTATGCTAAATTTGCTCCCTGATATGTTGGGCCTTTCAAGTTGATCAAAAGTTTCAGGAATAATTCCTATAGAATTCAGAGTCTGGGTGGCAGCAGCGAAGCTATATTCAATGCAGCGAATTTGAAGATTTACCATAGAGCAGAAGAAAGAGTTCCACTACAGGATGACACCGCCTTACCAGCTGGGGAAATGGTCACCGAAGAAGAATAAGGAGAAGAAGAAGAATTACATCCCGTAAATATGATCGTCACGTCGAAAGGAAGACAGGTCAAGGCACCACTCCAAGAGCAGGCAAGCAGCTGTAGTAATCCAGAGGGAGACCCTGAATGCTTACAATGTTCGTTCTTAAGAGAAGACTTTATTGATGACATATGTAACGCAATTCTATTGTTGGAAGAAGAGAACAGGAAAATACGTGAAAGTAACCGAGCCCTACGTCATGAGTGAGATCGACTGGGAAACTTTACGTAGAATCATGGTTCATTTGTATCAAAATTCCCATGTACAATTCAGAATTTTGAAGGAATATATATGTGTTTAAATATTTCCCCTTACCGGGTAAACATTTCGTCGTTGTAGGTGGATTATGAACCCATAATTCCACGATGAGAAAAATATTTTTTTATTTTCTCAATATTTATTTCAAATCAACAAGCTACTTTTATTTTTGAGGGCAGCCATGTTGCGCTCCTAAGAGCCTCGATGTCGCATGGGAAGGATCTCACCCGCGGCAGGCTCGTGAAATACCGTGACACCTCGGTGGACTTCGAGTGCCCGATAATTCTTTAAATTCACGGAACTCTGCGTAACGAGGGATTTTGGCAATACAGTAAATAAAGAAATAAATAATCTAAATTATTCTTAAACCCTACGTGAAGACAGAGCCCCCAGGGTAAATTATAAATTCAGTTAAGCCTAAGTACAAGTCAGCGTCAGATCAGTGAACTAGCTCCACGTGCCAAGGTCAATGGATGAAGAAAACGCGCGAAACGTCCGGGCAGAAATAATTTATTTCACCTGTTGTGAGTGTGGTAAAATTATGAGATTAACATCTAAAATAATTACAAGTCTGTCCGGAAGTCTGGGACAAGTCTCATAAAATCGGTCTATTAGACGCGAAATTAGCAGATTACGCAATCAAGCTTAGTAGTATGTGTAGCGTCCCTCCTAAGACTATAAGAGGAACCCCCCATTGCATATTTTTCAGTGTCGATCTGGTTTTTGAAGCGGCGGTAGCTTACGCCCGTCGTCAGCAGAAAATTGTACCAGACTGATCTACGAACAACTTAATACATGTTAGTGGCTGAGGTCCACAAATTCGGTTAGAAAGTGAAGGTGACTGAAAATTACTGAACTTTTGCCGACAAACTGTGAAAGTATAGGCGTCTGTTAAAGTACACAGCAGATTTTATTATATCACCTCATGTGCGTTTGAAAGTGGTAAGAGAGTTGGGGAATCTAGTCAGAGTGGTTCTGATTTCGCTATCTGTTGAACACCTGTCGTGTGTGGGTGACAGGGAGAGACAACTTTGGGAAGAAAGCAGACAGTCGCAGTTGACTGCAGAACAAGAGAGGTTCGTGGTACAAATTATAACCAGGAAAGTGCGTGATTTGTGTCGTAATATAATATCGTGTGAAAAAGGCAGTGTTTGTAAGAGTGATATGTTGGAAATGATGATGTTATTTGTACAAATGTACGGCTAAAGGCACGAGGTCATCTGGCGACAATGTAGCCAGAATACTGTGGATGGCGCCATTTTGCAGGTCTGTCTATATTTGTATTATGTTGTAGTTAGATTTTATTGTTCTGTCACAACATATTTTTCAAGATGATTGTCGGGTTGATATTTGCAATTATCAGGCGAAAGTGTTATAATTTTGGTCAGCGTGTGAAAATTTTAGTTTGTAAGTTTCACGTCAAGAAACTGTAAAAATGCGGCGTTTAAATCTGGTGTTAATGTTCTATGAGATATTGTCCAAAGTGAGGAAAATTCGGAAAGCTATAATGGTAAAATAGTCGTGGCGAATGTCTTAATTTCCAATATCAGTTGAATTCGGAAATGTTTGTCGATAGTAATAATAATAATAATAATAATAATAATAATAATAATAATAATGTCTATCGCGGGGTAAAGAAATTTTTCTATGTTAAAAGGGCATTTAGCCGGTATACTTTACAAGGATCGCAGGCACTTAGAATATTTCAGTGAAATTCGATAGAGTTATATTTATTCATGGGAAGTAAAAATTTTGGGACATCGTGTATATCAATGATACGGAAAATCGCGGTGTGTTCTTGGATTCTCGAGGTCCGAAAGTCGTAGTAATAGTAAAATAAAGAGGTGTATTTTATAATGGTTGTTGTTTTCACTAGAGGATCGAAAAATGAAAAAGGTCTTGGAAATATAAGAAAAATGGATTGAGAGCGAAGAATTTATATATGTGGAGATGAGAGGGATAGGAATATGAAGCCTGGATTTTAAGTGATACCGCTGGGATAAGGCGAGGAGAATGAGTTTGAGACAGGCTATGTTTCCCGAGGAAGTATTTGTGAAACAGACTGTATTGTGACAGGCTGTAGAGTATTCCGCTACCAATCCGAAATTTGAGACGACTACTGTGTGAAGCACCGTAGATTTCTAGTAAGATTCCAAGTGAAAACGACTCTAGTAAAAGGTTAAAAATCTTGGTAGTAAAAGTCAGGTGACTAGTTACGTAAAGCCCGTATGAATATTAAGATAATGTGACCTCAAGGATAAAAGAACATTTTGAATACATGGTTGGTGTTATATAGAATTTCGTTTCACTGGATATGTCATGATATAAAAATTTGGAATTGACGGTAGGCGATTTGAGAGTTTCTAATGCGGTAGTGATGATTATTATTTTGAATACATCCACTAAATAGTAGACGTGTGCTGGGAATTATCATTGCTTCCCTAAAACTTCATGGCACAGGCCGAGATTGTGTTTGAGTTGGAGAATTGTTCGTCACGTATATTTTATTTTCGAGTTCATGTATTGTAACGAGATGGAGACTTACTGCATTTTTCGACTTGCATTCGTTTAATAGTAAGCGACGTGATTCCATGTGTATTGAAATGTCAGAGTTGGTTTGAAATTGTTAGTCGCCTGATATGCTAAGGGATGCGTAGTACGACCCATTTTTACGCCCGACCATAGAATTAGGACGTCACATGTTATCCTTGAAGTTACTGATGATGAGACGTCCTAGTTCACGCCCGACGATAGAATTTGGAAGGTATCATGTACATAGAGATTAGTGTTAGGATGTACAGATTTTAAGTGAGCCCGACGATAGGTCTGGGATGTCAGCTGTACATACTCAAGTCTCAGATTATATGTTTCCTTTTGTTTTTGCGAAGTGACCTGGGCGAAGGTAGCCTCTACAGTAAAATATGAAACATGAAGAGGGTTAGATCGACAATAATGAGGCCAACTAGTGCGTAGCTCCAACAGCTGAAGGGTGTTCCTTAAGATAACGGGGCCGCTATCGGTGAATGAGGGTTGCCCATATATTGGATATCGACCTGACGGAAATTAAATATTTACTGTAATTCTCCATGCGTGTTGAGTTTTAATGACTTCGATATGTTATTTTATTTTACGGACTTAATTGTTTTGTCGTTCCGACGTCCGTTTCGTCTTGATAGTGTGCATATTGACACTCAGTGTGTCGGGCTGAGTGGCTCAGACGGTTAAGGCGCTGGCCTTCTAACCCCAACTTGGCAGGTTCGATCCTGGCTCAGTCCGGTGGTATTTGAATGTGCTCAAATATGACAGCCCCGTGTCGGTAGATTTACTGGCACGTAAAAGAACTCCTGCGGGACTCAATTCCGGCACCTCGGCGTCTCCGAAGACCTTAAAAAGTAGTTAGTGAGACGTAAAGCAAGTAACATTATTATTATTATTATTTGACACTCAGTGTATTAGTGTGAGACTTGAGTTGCGAGTGCGGTTTCGATTCGTCAGCCAGTAATACTATTTCATTTTCAATCTTTGTCGTACTTTCATTTTATTCGTAGCTGAATTCGATTAAGTAATCACTTTATAGGTAGTATGTTGGGACAGACAATAAGTAGATGGATCTGTAATGGTAGTCATTGTTTTTCAAAGGAAAGAATTCCTTAAAGTTGTAGTATTTTTCAATGTGGACTGGTAATTTTATTAAGCGTAACAAAACCATTTCTAACCTGAAAATCGGTTTGATAATAATACTTTTCAAGTGATTTACCACTTTTTTAATTAACTTCAGTGTTTGGCATTTCTTCTAAATGCGTGATGAATAAGTGTTTCCTGCATTTCGCAGTTTTGTTCCTTTAGAACGACGTAACGTAAGATCCTCGCGGATCATGTTGTTGATGGTTCCTTCCGAACAGCTGTTTGGGTGATGCACATTTAGCATCGGGATTACGTTATCACTTAAGGGTGTCATGAATGACAAATACATGGTGGAATTTTATTTCAATTGTGAATGATGCTGTTAACTCGTAGTGAACACCATGCTTTCCCATAATATTTCGCAACCTATCCAAAGCAACTGATAGTCAATTTGGTTCGATTAAGGGTCCATTCGGCGGGTGTTCCGTATCCGTAAAGGGTATTCGACTGGTGGATAACCTTAATTGAGAGGAAATCAGGCGTTCTACTTGTTGAAAGTCAGATTTTCCACGGATCGTGTGGATTAATTCTCAGTTCTCGTTTGAAGTAATAGGTGCCCGGTTTTCAGGTCTTTCCTTTTTCAGTTTTTCAGTTTCGCTGTCCACTAATGTACTAATTTCTCCGAAGCAACTCTTCGATATTGTGAGAGATAAATCAACGCTATGCAATGTGACTGCGTTTGAAACATTCAATAATAAATAATTTATAATTTTTTTTCTCAAGGATTTATATTAAAATAACCATGTTGTCGTGTCATTTCGATTTTAATAAAAGTTAGTAAGCACATATTTGCTCCTCATTTCAAGTAGTTAGGCTCTCTTCTGAACCCCATCGTTTGGTTAAGATCGTGACCGAATTTATTCCCGCAACGACCCATGATTTAAGAGTTCTATATTGTTCTACTGTAGCAGCCGTGGCCGACCAACGATGGAATGGTAAGTACAAGGGTTCAGTAGTTTCCCGTTGCTTTCCTCACCGAGCCGGAAGTTGCTGTTACATATCAGTCTGCCAAGCCCACTGAAATGCATACATCAACCAACCCTATGAGTAACATTTTCACACCATTCATAGCAGGGACTGGCTACATAAGGAATGGCATTACTAGCATCACTCATACCTCAGTCACTTTCATATGTCAAAGCCAAGGATAAAGCTGAGACCGATCAATGGAAGTAACAATGAAAGTATACAGTATCACCAGAAAACGCATGATCTGCCTGGCTGAGGCTATAAATGCATGCTTGGTTCACCCGGAAGGACGTGGGCGAAGATGATCTAATTTGAGGCATTTTACTTATTAATTTTTCGATTGAAAATTGTAACACTCCTTTACTGAATTGTACTTTATTGCTTCCGATTCTATTAAATAAACGAGACTTCCACTTGCGGAGGTTGCATATGGCCCGGAAGTTCACTCAGTCTACACCAAAAATGAGTATCAGGTTAATTCCTGGGGGTAACGGCAGCAAGGCGTAAACAGCTCTACCCCATCAAGTGCCGAGGTTACGAATAGTGGAAGCCTTTACCTTCCACTCCTCCAAGGGCTTTCATGGCATTTATGAGAAGACATTGTTATTTTTAAACCAGAAAAAGCGGAGATGTAGTTGTAGAAGAATTAGGCCAGTATCCAGTATTCGGGAGATAGTGGGTTCGAACACCGCTGTCGGCAGGTCTGAAGATGGTTTTCCGTGGTTTCCCATTTTCACACCGGGAAAATGCTGGGGCTGTACCTTAATTAAAGCCATGAGCGCTTCGTTCCTACTTCTAGCCCTTTCCTGTCCTATCGTCGCCATAAGAACTATCTGTGTCGGTGCGACGTAAAGCAACTTATAAAAAAAGGAAATAAATGAAGGCAAATACTATACCTAATGCCTACTAAATCATGATCATATGCGTATGGGGGTTTCTTTTGCATCAGCTTGTCCAATAAGGTAACTACAGTAGTTTCAAGCGGTTCGAATTTCACTCCCCTTGAATTGAAAAAATACCGTAGTTGAATAACTCTCCTCTTGGAATACTTGCAATACCCGGAGATATGAGGGACAGAAGGACACCAGCTCCGTAGTTGCTGAACACGTGGCGTGCACCTTGAGCTCGGCCTCAATGACCTATGTCGTGCTCATTCTTCATGTTCACGTCACGAAATTACTGCGACACGTCAAGTCCAAATTAGAGCTGCAAAATCTGTTTGCCAGATTTTCTTACAATTAATCATCATTTCTGGAGATGTGAAAAACAGAACCCGTGTCTTCAAGAATAGAGTACATTTCTTGTAATATCTCTTTCTTGTCATCCTCGTTTGTATACGAGTAGACCTACAGTACGTTTCTACGTTAAAATATAACTATTAACAACTTCACATTCAATTCCCGAATCATATTACAGTACACTTGAGTTTTTTCCAACGATATAAGGTGCTGATTATCCACTTCTTTAGCACCTCTTTTTTTTTGGAAATAAAGCATAGGCCCAACGACGGAAATGAGAAAGAAGTAAGCCGTTCAATTTGCATAGAAATAGAATGTCAATTTCTCAGCCCTCCAAGTTATAATGGCAGAGAAAGGAACCATTCTCCACTAGGAAACTGTTTGTCCACGGTAGTTGCTTGAAGGAGCACTCCATTTCATATACGAAAATATAAAGAAGTAGCACGTACATTTTATTGCAGGGGCCTATTCCACAAAAGTATGGTCTTGTACATTACAAGTTACTAATGTAGGTTCTTGTAATGTATGGAGTTGTGCATTTCTGTTCCACAAAAGATTGAAAGTATCTTGTATATTACCAGTGAATTGTTACAAGTTTTACAAGTGACGACATATCAATAAACATACTACGTCATAGCATGAATCAGCTGTTTATCTCCGTATTCCATTCGTTGAATTAGGTTATGCTTGCCTCATTTATCGTAATATCGTATTTTAAGGTAAGTTATGCAGCAAAGATTCAAAGAACTATAATATTTCTGTGAATTTCTTAATGCTACAATGTTATTTTTCAGTTTATTTCTTTGATGATAGGAAATTACTCCGTTATTATCACCCATTCTGTTCTTCCGCGATCCTTGCATATGTTCCTCGATAGTCTGATATACCTCGGTCTGTCATTAGGAATCAGATGCCGCTAATAACGATATTCGGCCGCCAAACTTAACTGTTACGAAATTGCAAACTCTGGATGAATTGAATGAATGAAAACCATAACGGTATAAGTAGCATTTTGGTCATTCAGAGAAAAAGGCATTTAAACATCTTCAACACTCATATAAAGCATGTTATTTGTAGTTATACCACCCATCACTAGAGCGCAGAATATTACCGCTATCACTTGTATCTCTTTGCTGGTGTAAAGATACATCCTCCCGGAGTTACATCCTGCACTTAACTCATTTTTAAAAAAATGTCACTTATACCGTTATGGTTTTCATCCATTCAATTGTTAAAATGGTGTCAAGAGAAATAGAAAAAGGAAAGATATTATTTTCGGTGCATTGATACAGAGCCTGAAAAAAACAAGACAAAATACTGTAAATGGTTGGTCGGAAATATTTGACTTGGGAAAAGCTCATGGAGCTTTTGAGGGGAAAAGTTGGACGTATGTAAGAGATATTCTGCTCATTAATGATCCCAGGAATGTCCTTCTTGGAACATGTTTGTTCAGTATTTTCAGGCCAACGAACAATTTGAGGAAATTTTATATCATTTATTGCAACTACCACAGAATGTATTGACCTACAGACCGAAGATTTTTCCATCCCATGCATATCTGCAATACCATGGTACTGACCACAATTCCTTAGCCGTAGTAGTGTTATTAGTAACTATTGTTTAGCAGAGAGAGATTTATTTCTGTTCGTAGGATGTTTTAACCAATGCCCAATATCTATCAAAAGTTCTTCCACTTGTATTGTGCTTAACCTGAAAAGCTCATTGTATTCAAATACAGTGTTAAACTGGAAGTTTATTCTTTCCCTATACAGACGGTAGTTTTCATTTTCATCACTATCACTACTGCTAGACCACATGTCAAAATGTATCTGAAATAAGTATACTTAAATAGCACTAGTACATTTATATATTTTTGTCCTTTCACTGGTAGAGAATACTTCCCAATTCACTAGTAAGTTACAAGTACGAGTACTTTCGTGGAACACAGCCATAAAAACTCACTGGTAATTTGTAAGTATGGAGTAGTGAAGTACAACTGTAGAAAATTCTTTTGTGGAACAGCAACTCTGGTATTTGTACTAGTTTCTAGAGAATTTACTTGTAATGTACAAGACCATACTTTTCTGGAATAGGTCCCAGATATTTAATATGCCGTCGATTGCTAACTGCACGAGAGACGGATGTCAGCAATTTATCGCGAATTATTTTCTGTATGTTCCGTATCTTCATATCCCCGACTAAAACATTGTACGTGCAATATTATTAAACAGGATATTTATCAATACACTAAGAGTGATGGTATTTTAAATCTTCCTACTCATGGGTTCAGAACTGTATTTTTAAGGCCGACACATTTTCAAGTGAGCCACTTAAGTCGATAAGGGAAGTGAACATAAATACGAAAAGCGGAGGGTGATTACGACTAACAAGATATGGTCGCTAAACCGATCGACGAGTATCGCATTGCAACTGAAAATATCTGTAGCATACGGGAAGAGATTAAGATGTAGAGGTATATCTCCAGCTTCACAGTATCCAAAACGTGGAACCTGAATTACAGTGTTATCCATCGTAGGCCTTCGCATTTGTATACATGATTGTACAATATTCTAGCTGGTGAAATGAAAAGTGACGAGGTACTGATTGCGTTGATGATTGTAGAATCACCGCTTTGGCCGAGATGATGTAGAGAAGGAGACAACGACGATTTGTACAGGAAATTGTAAAGGAAATGCTCAGTACCTAAGGAAGAAGTCCCGACTTTGGACTGACATGTCACATGCTAGTACTGGTTTTGAGGAATTTAGTATCGTGGCAGGTTCGTTTGACTTTAAAATTTGCTCGTTGATTCTACAGCTATCATTCTTTGGAGTGAGATATAACCAATTACGTGAAACACTTCACACCCTGTGATAAGTAGGTAAGATCGTTGATACTACAAAGAAAGAACCCCTTACTGAGCGAATATGCCATGCGGTTAAGGCCGCAGAGCTCTGAGCTTACATTCTTGAGATAGTGGTTTCAAACCCCACTGTCTTCAGCCCTGAAAGTGGTTTTTCGTGGTTTCCCATTTTCACACCAGTCAAATGCTGGGGCTCTACCTTAATTATGGCCACGGCCGCTTCCTTCCCACTCCTAGCCCTTTCCTATCTCATCGTCGCCATAAGACTTTCTATGCTGGTGCGACGTAAAGCAACTAGCAAAAAAAGGACTATCTGTTATCCCTGATAAATTAAAGTCGCCGATAATAATAATAATGTGAATCATTAAACAATTCTAAGTTTTCTTCTATTTTATCATAAAATGATCGATACATCTCTGAACTGAAATTAGGACGAAAATATGTGACGCATATAAAATATTTCTTGTTATTAAAGCATGTTTTGATCCATAGAGATTCCACATGTGAATCTAGCTTGGATACTTTTTCGGAATGCAGTGTATTTTTTATAGCTATCGGAACACCTCCCCCGTCCTTTCTAGAAGTCAACTTAAAGAGTGTATCTTTTCTATATACCAAATATCTATCATCAAAGAGTTCAGAATTATTTACACCATCCACCAGCCATGTTTCAGATAAGCAAAAAGGGTCATAATTATTTGACAGCACGCTTAATTATAACCTATTTATTTTTGTTCTTAGTCTTCTGACATTCTGACAATGAATTCTTAAATCATCTACTTTATGGGTAGCCATGAATGTTAGTATTCAATTTTGTTGAGATTTTCTTCTTTGTTGATATGTATCACTTGTGAGTTGTCGTGCTTCCTCATTAGTATTTTTCCATTCCTTGTCCAGGGGTACTTGATGTTGTTCTGACGTTTTGCTTCCCTCGCCTTGGCTAGCAGCTTTTTACGTTCCACACACAAACTCTCGTTTATATACACTGGGTTGCTGCACGTGTAATCTAGGTCAAACGTACCGAGATTTCGTCGAACTCTCCGTTGTTGAAGCATTTCCTCCTTAAAACAGTGTCTCGTAAATTTTACAACAACTGGTGCAATTTCAGAGTTATCACGGGTAGGAAATCTATGGCAAGCGTCGATATCTTCTTGTTAGAACTGCATGTGACGAGTTCAAGCAACATCTTGAACTACTTGACCTGTATCTTTAGCAGGTTTGTATGGTATTCCGTGTATTTATACCATGTTTATTCGAGAGTACTGTTCCATGTCGGTGATTCCCTCCTTCAGTTCACAATTTTCATTCTTCAATCATGTGTTTTCATTCTTCATCTCTTCAATTACGTATTTAAGTTGGGCAATAGTCTCTGCTTGCTTGTGTAATGTTGTCATATTTTCGTCCAGTTTTCATGAACAAGATCCAGAGACCTCCCCAGGTCAATTTCCCTTTGTTTACACATTCCCTTTGGCTCAGGCATTTCGTTACCTAAATTCGTCAGCAACTTGATGATGTCTTCATTTGGTTGGCTGACAGATAGTTTCCCTTCTCTTCTAACCAACTGGTTTTCCGTTTGT
This sequence comes from Anabrus simplex, assembly GCF_040414725.1. Lineage (NCBI taxonomy): Eukaryota > Metazoa > Arthropoda > Insecta > Orthoptera > Tettigoniidae > Anabrus > Anabrus simplex. Next base: position 429,182,733 of record NC_090266.1, on the reverse strand, counting down.
TACACTTGCTACAAATATTATGTTGCGTAAGTTATTGAGACGAGTAAGTCGCATTTCACCCTCTACACTTCCATATTGGTTGAAGTGATGTGTTCTGTAGTGACATTCTAAAATCTAAATTGTACCTTCTTATGCCTAACATTTCGCCACATTGTGCTCCTCCTTTGACTTCGGTGAACAAGCAATCACATTCTCAACTCGAGCTGAACTGTACAACCACTTTACCGCATTTTTTTGACTAGCCATTTTAAATTCACCACGTACTGTACGATTGATTTGCGTAAACATAGTATACTCAGCCAGGTCCATTGCTGTGTCTTTGCTTGCGCCTAGACTCTGCATATCGCCCACTACCATTTACAGCACAAACTGTTAGATAGAAGTCAGCTGCTCTCACCCCCTTGTCTATGCTCGTGCAGTCAGCTCGAGGAGCGGGACTCTCTCATTGCCCACCTATCACTTAGTTTAGTATGTAGGTATGACATCTTAACAATCATCAAAGAAGGAAAAAATGGCCATACAAGTGATATTTCAGAAACTGTGAATGAAAAATGCTCCAAATTTTATTTCTTGTCTTCCAAAACTTCACACTCAGCTAATGTGTGTTTCCAATTCCTACACTGCGTAATTGTCTATTATACCCTATTCGAAAGGAATCAATCACCTCTCCGTATAAATTGTACATTTCACAAGTTGAAGTTTTAAATTAATCCGATTCTTCTTCTGGAACGTGATTCAGGTGCAAAAGTCATCAATCTTCTTAGTTCCCAGATTACCATTTCTGTCTTCAGTTAGGTTCAGCATTGACTATGGTTGTCACGTTTATCATATCTACATAATCAGATACTGGAGCAACATACGGTACCTGTAGTATCAATCATGGTACCGGTGACATGATCTGGAAAGGAGAATTGCTCGCTGCAGCAGGTTCCAGACTAATGTGGGAAGTAGAGACGCACCTTATCATACCGTAGTTAAAGTGGGGTTGGTTAATATCAAAAAGATATGATTGTCAATCTAAATACCTCGAAAATCCTATCAAAGTACGTGTCAGTTTTAATGTTCTCTGTAGGCTTAAGCTGGACGTCATTTGAACTGTTGTTCCGATTAGTATTCTCTTAACCACATAATTACATCCTCCATTGTCCCTTTCTAAACTATTTGATTAAATTACTCTATAAACGAAATTTAACTGCTGTATTTTCAGTCAATATAATTATAAATACGTGTTCTTAGGCTCACATTATAATAAATATTTCCAAGACTTTATGTACTGTCTGGTGAGATGAAGATCCAATCCCTGGTAAGCACTATAAAATAGAGTTCGTGGACCATTCATATATTAACATATATTAACAAAAACTGAATCAAGTTATAGAGAGGCCAACGCAGTGAATTCGCAGCTGTGATTAACGGTATGTTCTAAGCAATACTAACACGGGAAGCTGACTTGTATTTCAAATCTTCACACTCAGCTAATGTGTGTTCTCTATTCCTACACTGTGTTATTGTCTACATACTCTATATGACAGGAATCAACCATCTCTCCGTGCAGTAAATTTGACGTTACTGACCAGGATATAGGTAATAATAGATCGTATGTACATTCGTTTCTAAAAGCCATTGGTAGGCTATAGAATACGTATAAAGCGTTAAGTCTTATAGAGGAACAATTAAAAGTGGTAATGTTGTGAGATCACCCTGGATAATACATGTGTGTGTTAAAAAGACAGAGCTGCCTATACAAGCCATATTCTAGGCCTAGGATATCATATTTCAGTCAAATATTGCACAATTTAGGGACTTCTTAGGGTTATTCATTATTTGAGTTTATCCATACCACGAATATAATTACCATCAATGATATCACACGTCGTGATCCTTAGCTGAATGGTTAGCATAGTGGCCGTCAGTTCAAGAGGTCACGGGTTCTATTCCCGGTCCGGCCGGGAATTTTAACTTCGCATGGTTAATTTTTCTAACTTAAGGACTTGTGTTTGTGTTCATATTAAAATAAATGTTCATCTACACACAATACACTACGCTACCAACTACCACAGAAACACCGTAATAGTGACTACAAACACTCCCCTTAGGCTTGGAGTCAGGAAGAGCACTTGGTCGCAAGATCAATGATGCCGCCCGTAATACATTTTTTATTATTATTATTATTATTATTATTATTATTATTATTATTATTATTATTATTATTATTTAGTGTGGCTATTTCTAGTCTGGTGCAACCCTCTGATGAGAGTGGGCGGTATCTGCCATGTATCCTATGATATGGCGTATTATTATTTTATTGTAGTGGAGGATAGTGTTGTGTGAGCAAAGGGATGTTGGGGAAAGTACAGGCAACCAGTTCCCGGCCGGAACCTGGGACCACCCGAACAGAAGATCACTACGCTGACCATTCAGTCGAGGAGCAGGACGGACTGTTTTAATAATGATCAACTCCGTAACTCGGAGGAACTGATACGCACACGATATTTCTGGAATTTTATCATCATGGATTCGTAATGGAATTGTTGCCGGAAATACATTTTATTTCCATCCACTGAATACCTTCTGATCATCTGAACAAATAAATTCGTACAATAGAGAATTGACTTCTGGAAGATTCATTTGTCACCTGTAAATGGTAGTATTTCAGGGTGGGGCTTTCCCCTTATGCTGGTGTTATTGGTACACTCTTGATACTTCACTTCTAACACGCTATGTTACTAGTTTCTAAACTGCTAATCCAATAGCAGCCAGAATGACCACAGTGCGAAATATGTTCACGATTTTCCTACATACGCACTTGGTTCCAACCCGTTTCTGGATGATCAAATTGGAATTGCTAATTTCTAACATTTATTGCAATTGGTACGATTTAGGCAAATATTTGTATGACGAAATGCACATATAATGAATATATGAATTTTTATGTACTCAATAGTAGATTCCATTACATAACTCGTAACTAATATTTTGAATGGATACAGGATTGAGTAAAATGGGATAGCATATGTTTATGAACATTTGTTAATTCTGTTGATAGAATATGTCCCTAAAACAAACGTGGACTTTTACGTGACTGCTGAACCACAAGAACGCGACCTTTGGCATACAAAATACCACATGCAGTTGTCAGGATTCGAACCGCGAACACCTTGATGACAAGCCAACGACAATGTCAGTCAGATTTCTCGCCCATCTTGCCATAAAATTCAGTTATATACATCCGCATTAGTTTCTGATTAACATATTTTGAACAGTCGATTGAAATTTTTTAGAATGTTACACTAAGGAAGAGAATATGTTAACATAACCATGGTCCTTAGATTCCCCTGTGTTTATTTATTGCTAGTACGTGTGATGTCATGTGGCCATTGTAGCGAGGTTTCAGACACTCTGCGCTGTGTGAGGTACTGTGTGTAGTTTTGGAAGAACCTAGTATTCTCACATGCGATTTGCAGAGAACTGTACAGACAGTACAAACATCCAGTCCTCGAGGCACTGAAATTAACCATCCGTGATTAAAATCCCTCTCCGCGGCCGAGAATCCAAAGTGTATCCCTTTAGACAAAAGGCTAGTGCACTTCTTCTCAGCCAAGGTAGTGGACTTTATTAGTAGCGAAACCGTAATTCCGGCAAGGTGATGAAAGATGGAAGCTCCTCACACGATGCCTCACAACATATTCTAAAAGCGAACATCGCATTTGTGTGACTCTGTCCGGTACGGAAGATCAATCAATCAATCAATCAATCAATCAATCAATCAATCAATCAATCAATCAATCAATCAATCAATCAATCAATCAATCAATCAATCAATCAATCAATCAATCAATCAATCAATCAATCGATCGATCGATCGATCAATCCAGTCAATCAATCAATCAATCAGCATTTAGGGCAGTTGCCCAGGTGGCATATTCCCTATTAGTTGTTTACCTGGTCATTCCTTAAATAATTGTTGCAATGAATTTGAAAATTTACTGACCGTCTCCCTTCGTAAGTTATTCCAATCCCTAACACCCCTCGCTATAAACGAATATTTACGATAATTTGTCTGCTTGAATTCCAATTTTATCTTCATGTCATTTCCACTTTGAGTACGTCATTTTAAAGGAATTCTACAGAATTTATGATTGATTGGTTGGTTGAATAGCCGGAAAATATGAGAGAAATTATAATTATGCAATGTGCTTATCATCCGTTCAACTACTATCATTTTCAAGAAACACTGGAGTGTCAGAATTTCACTTGAGTTTGGGTTGTTGTGTGTTGTGAGACTCGTTTGTGGAACTCATTACATGTCTTCACATTCCACCGAGCGAGTTGGCCGTGTGGTTAGGGGCGTGTGGCTGTGAGCTTGCATTCGGGAGATAGTGGGTTCGAACCGCACTGTCGGCAGCCCTGAAGATGGTTTTCCGTGGTTTCCCATGTTCACACCAGGCAAATACTGGGGATGTACCTTAATTAAGGCCACGGCCGCTTCCTTCCCACTCCTAGCCCTTTCCCGTCCCATCGTCGCCATAAGACCTATCTACAGTATGTGTCTTTACATTCCAGATTTCCAAGTTCAGTTGACGCCAGTTGGTAGCACTTGGCCTTGCTGGAGGAGTCAACTGTTGCTTCATGGAGTAGAATACCGTGGCCAACAGCTCCATGTCCCATATGTGTGAAGTCCGGCACGTGAAGTCCGTTGCCATTGTCTAGAGGCTAGTGTAAAGGCATACTTTTCCAAAAGATTAGTCTGAGTTCGATTATAAAAACGATTTCTGTCTAATCATCCTCAAATAACACAGTAGCGAAGAAAGATGATGCAGATCCGTTTTCGGTCATCCAAGAAGTGGTCTTCTATGCTTTCAGCTTGATTTTCAAGAGAAAGCTGGGATGGCAACAAGCATGTAAACTACGGCCGCCTTTTATTTCTTTTTTGCATATTGCTTTACGTCGCACCAACACGAATAGGTCATATGGCGACGATGAGATAGGAAAGGGCTAGGAGTGGGAAGGAAGCGGCCGTGGCCTTAATTAAGGTACAGCCTCAGCATTTGCCTGGTGTGAAAATGGGAAACCACGGAAAACCATTTTAAGGGCTGCCGACAGTGGGGTTCGAACCCACCATCTCCCGAATACTGGATACTGGCCGCACTTAAGCGACTGCAGCTATCGAGCTTGGTCATTACCAAAATTCTAGTTCACAATTAGTCACCAATACAAACTCCAGTTCAGGCACTTCGGGCATAAGTGTCTCTCTCTCACACACATACACATGAAGGAACAGTGAAAACTTCCTGTAGTAACACAAAATATTCACCCCTAAATTGAGCTATATCATTCATGTTCACATGTACTCCTGTGAATGTCTCTGAACGTATGTTCATCTCTTATTGCAAAAACCAAACCAAATCCCATGGCACTACAGCCCTTGAAGGGCCTTGGCCTACCAAGCGACCGCTGCTCAGCCCGAAGGCCTGCAGATTACGAGGTGTCGTGTGGTCAGCACGACGAATCCTCTCGGCCGTTATTCTTGGCTTTCTAGACCGGGGACGCTATCTCACCGTCAGATAGCTCCTCAATTTTAATCACGTAGGCTGAGTGGACCTCGAACCAGCCCTCAGGTCCAGGTAAAAATCCCTGACCTGGTCGGGAATCGAACCCGGGGCCTCCGGGTAAGAGGCAGGCACGCTACCCCTACACCACGGGGCCGGCTCATCTCTTATTGCCCCATCATTAATTATATCTTCCATTCTCTTTTTAATACAATCTGAAAGGTCAGGTACGTATGGGGGAAAATTTTCCTTCAATTTATCTACGTAGGAATGATCGTAGATACGAATGTGTGGTCAATCACAGGGGCATTCCGTCGAACGAAACGAGGAAAATCAATGGAGTCCATACAGACTAATTATTTGGCTGCGTGACAGACAAGCCATCAGTAGCACCCACCCCATGTTTACATACATGAATGTTAAGTAGCAGGCACTTTGAGGTGCAAATGTGTCACCGATGGGGACGGCAATTGAGTTAATGCTCTCGAAAAGGGAGGATGCGTGGGGGTTACTATTAGCCACACAAACAGCGCAAGGGGAAGATGTTACAAGATGAATGGAACTCGAAAGAAAACTATGAAATGGGCAACCAAATACGCAATACTACGGAAACAACATAAAAAATAAAGTAAGCTTGTAGTTTTATCTGGCTCTTGATATCGTGTTCATATCAATGGGTCCTCCTGTTTAAATCCTAACCACACAAACGCGATATTTCATTTGAAACATCTCGCATTCTTTGGTCGAGATTTGAACCACGGTCTCCTTCGTGGGAGCCAGTGAAGATGGCACTCAGTTATCACACACTTCTTTAATCAACATTATATGATGGAGGAGGACGAGTGTGAATGAATAGCAAATAAGAAAACTGAAAGAATGTATTATTAATCCTCAAGACAGAAGGATGGTAATGTCTTATCACACTACGAAACTACTCTGTACACGTCACAGTTTCGCCATGCAGTACATTATAACCACACCCATATTTTCCAGTCGTTGTTAGATTTGATTCCCCTCTCTTCATACCGGACTGAGTAGCTCAGACGGTTGAGACACTGTACCTCCTGAACTCATGTTAGCAGGGTCAAGCTTGATAGCTGCAGTCGCTTAAGTGTGGCCAGTATCAAGTATTCGGGAGATAGTGGGTTCGAACCCCACTGTCGGCAGCTCTGAAGGTGGTTTTTCACACCAGGCAAATTCTGGGGCTGTACCTTAAGGCCATGAACGCTTCCTTCCCCCTCCTAGCCCTTTCCTATCGCATCGTCGCCATAAGACCTATCTGTGTCGGTGCGACGTAAAGCAACTAGCATTTTGGCAGGTTCGATCCCGGCTCAGTCCGGTGATTTTGGAATGTGCTAAAATACGCCAGCCTTGTGTCGCTAGATTTGCCGGCGGGTAAAGTAACTCCTGTGGGTCAAAATTCCGGAACCTCAACACCTTCGAAAACCATAAAAGTAGCTGGTGGGGCGTTAAACCAATACAAGTATTATTAAAGTGGCAGTGAAGTCCTTCTTCAATGTGACAGTATTCATTATCTCCTCAGATCTTCCCAAACGGTGAATGAAAGCTGTAAAAATTAGCGCTCGTGTGGTTTCCTGTAGGCTACGTGGTACGTATGATTCTCCCCTCCTATCTTCCCAGCACTAAACGGACAAGACATTTTACATTATTCTAGGTTTTCCACCATCCCCAAAGACACTGGGAGTGAACGAGTGAATAAAATACTGCGGAACAAGCGATGGTATGTGTCTATTCACTCGACGTGATCCTCTACGTTGGACGACTCCCCTAAGATCCGCGCGGACTGTTCGCTTTCGTTCGCGTGGACTTTGTACTCAGTGATATTACTGTACATCATCCTGGTTAAACAGAAGGTGGTCCACCGCAGCGGACTAGTCTAGTTCACAACGGACTGTGGACAATTGTAAATTTGCACGAGTTCGCGACGGACTAAGGGAAAAATATCATGAAACAGAAGAAATGATTAACCTAGTTCGGGTATGCGTTTTTTTGAACGATACTACCATGAAGATTACAAAGAAGTAGTGGAGAAAGGAGAAGAAAGGAGCGGGCCGATGACCTTCGATGTTAGGGCCCTTAAAACAACAAGCATCAGAAGAATAGAGAGAGATTGAGGGAAATCTCGATCAAAGCAGTAAGTACATATTTAATTTATATTATCACACATAGTTTCAAAAGTTCAAACAATGCATTACCAAAATCACTTTCAAAGTATGAAATATAATTATTCTTGTTATTCACTAGTTGGTCAAAGGAATTCACGGTTGGTTCCTTGTTTATAATTTTCTCTTAAATGAAATCAATGAAACAATGGATCGCGCGTTTCGGGGACTACGTCTTAAAATACCTACAAATTCTAAAGGTAACATTCAACCACGCCTTTATTTTGCTTTGTTTCAACGAGCTAATGTTTTATTTTTTTTTAATTCGTATTGGAAAACCCAAACAAGATAAAGCCTGTGACATAGAAGAAGTATAATATTCGTAAAATATATACAAGATACAGGCTTCTGGGCTTATGCCGTGTCAAGAAAATAAGGTGAAATTCTTTACGTTTCGCAGAGAACTGTGCTCTGCGTCATCTCGACTGTCCACGAGAAAGGCTTCTTAAACAATGAGCTTTTGAATTTAGACGTTATAATAGAAGTGGAAATGGTACGTTCATCTGGTGACGAACGAGATTTTCTTCTGATGACGCAGAGCACAATTCTCTGCGAAACGTAAAGAATTTCACCTGATTTTCTTGACACGGCATAAGCCCAGAAGCCTGTATCATGTCTATAAGTACGGGCCGTGAAAGCATCAATGGCAGCATGTTCGTAAAATGTTTGATTTCATGATTTATGAACGTAGTTGTTTAATTACTCACTTCATTATTCATGACATTGTTGAAGTAATGAATGAAATGGTTTCGTACAGCACGGGTGGCATCACGTGAACCTTCTCTCGATCGAGATGAGGTGGAGAAAGCGCTAGTGGGCTGATTTTACCAACATTATAATTTTTGTGTGTTGTTGGCTTTTTGCTTTCTTGTTTTAGTTTTCCAACCAAATTTATAATACGAATTAAATAAAACATTAGTTCGTTAAAACAAAGCAATCTTCTGATAGTTCCCTCTCATCTGTACTGGAACAGCTTTGACAGCGTGAATAGCAGTATCAATATCACATTCGATAGGTCTAAAAATACACGCCTCGCTTGAACTTAAATGCCAATGTCATTTTCGAAGACACATCGAGCTCTGCAATGTCGATTATTGTAATTTAACCTTCTAAATTATTAATGACTGCATTTCTTGTGAAAGAATGCATCAAATAGGATTGTAAATTGAACTGAACCCTTCCATCACCTACAAACACTTAAGGGATGAGTGTATCCGTCCACATAATGGCTTTGGAGGCCAAATGGTTTGCTATCAACGAAATTGCGATCGGAGGAGGAATTCTGAAGGTGGTGTGCCGCCCATATCTAGGTATATCAACAACAACAACAACAACAACAACAACAACAACAACAACAAAACTGTAGAAAATATCAACTATGGCCAACAGAACAATCTAAAAGTGTTTTTATTACAAAAAATAACTTTGACCACCTTATTAGGGTATTTAATTTCCACGTGTTTAATACCTATGCTCCTTGTGCAGTTGGGAATGATCCATCGTTCTCTAAACCAAACTTCATACTTTGTCCAAACCTCCTCCATTGGAGTGGCACAGTACAGCGGTTGTAGAACAGTCCATATCTCCATACACACTTCTTTAACTATCCCGAAAACAGTAGTGCGTCCACACGGAAATATCTGAAAAAATGAAAATATAAAGCATAAAAATCAAACAATAAACACAAACAAACATGAAACAGAAACATTAAACATAAACATGTTTACTTAGGTAAGCTTTTTTTTTAAAATTGTGTATTATTGTCGTATTATCTTAAACTTGCTGTTTCATTCTGTTTGTTTCAGGTGAAGCTGCAAAGCTCAAGTGGAAAAAGTTGAGGGATTCCTATGTTAATTATCTCAAGTTTTTGAGAGGAGTCACTAGTTCGGCGAAGAAATTTAAAAAAATGGCCATGAGCTGAAAATTTGGAGTTCCTCCAGGATAAAGTTTCTCTGCGGCCAACCTAGTGAAATGCCCCAAAGTCCAATGAGACAGAAGCTGTTCCCGCGGACAATGGAGAGGATGAGACAGGTGGTCCCCAAATGGCCGCCTCCAAAAAAATCGAACAAAAGGAAGTCAGGACCAGTGTTGATACTATTTTAAAGTATTTGGACAGTAGAAAAGAGACGCAACAGAAGAAGAACTTCGACTATACCCATTAATTTTTTGAGCTATTCGGGGACGTTTAAAACATTTTCATCTCGAATTCAAGCAGTAATAAAAATTGAGGTGGCCCGAATGTTTGGCCGGGCTGAACTACGCGTTATCGATGGTGAAATTCCACCCGCATCCTCTCAGTTTAACTCAAGCAATTCACCCTGGTACACCACTCCAATCTCCGAGGAAGTGAATTACACAGAACCTTATACAAATTATACAAAATGGCCACAATTTGGATTCCGTGAACCTCCACAGAATCCAGCTAAAGGGTTTTACAGACATTTCACCGGAGAAATGTAATTGGACTCTGCTTGTATTTTTACTTATTAAAAAAATATTTTGTGTCTCTTAAATGTGCCATTATGTAAAACAATAATTAAAAAATATAAAAGATTAAAAAACAGAACATTTTACTTACCTCAAATCAGATTGCTAGCCTTTCCTTCGTCCCAATGGGTTTTCTGCACTTAGTGGTCTGTTTTGATATTTGAGGTTCTAGGAGAGTATGCACGTTATCAAATTGCTCTTTATATATTTATTTCATGCACCCATTTTATTTTTTATTTTCCGTTTTGCTTGACTCAAAGTGGACGGAGACGTAATTTTTTTTCGTCGGAAGAACTGCTGGTCATTTGATTTAAAAAATCACGAGTGTTAAAGAAAAAGCGAATGAAGTCCGTACGGATTTGGTTGCGGCTGCTTTCACACTGGATTGCTTCTTGTTTGACTGAACCTTAAATGAGTCGCATGCACTCTTCATTAACTGATGCCTGTGCAGTGGCATCAACTTTCTCGACCTCCCTACATTTAACACACTTAGAACGGAATTCACTGCCTGTTTTCGGAAATCTTCAAACACCAACAGGCGTAGTGAACCCTCGCTCAGAACATAAATAGGTCAAGGACAGATTAGCCGTATTAAAAGCTTTCTGTAAAATTGTATTGTGCTTTTGAAATCGGATCAAGTTTGATATATGTAAGAAGATTCACCTATTTATGTGTTACTCTTGAAACCATGGTTCAACAATTATTTACAGCCCTGTCTTTTGGAGAAAGGGCATATAACTTTTCAGCTGACTAATCCTTATTCCAGAGAGATGAGATATAGTGAAATGTGTGAGACAGAGAGACTGAGGATGTGGGATAGAGGGTTTGTTGCCACCGAAATACTGAACCCGTTATATTTAGTGGCGTCAGCGCGTCAATTTACGTCACCGCTATAATTTCTGTGGGAGTGATAATTTTCTCCATAAGTTTTCTCTTTATTCGATCAATATCAATTCGATCAGATATCTTCTATTCTGAGCAAGAGGGACAGAGTAATTGTAATCTCCTTGGACGGACTAACAGCTTTGGAAAATTATTCTTCAATCCCAAGACGACGTCAAATGTTTCGTAAGTTATTGTTCGTCGGAAACTGTTTAAAGAGGAAATTGGAGTTATCTCGGCACAAGTAAAACCCACGATATCACTATTTTATCAGCAACACAATTCGGCTGAATACAGTGACATCGTATGTCTCAAACTTCTATGAAATCTGCCCTATCATTCCACACAGACACTCCGACTACCCTCGATATCCTCAAATGAAAACGAAATCAACGCGATGTCTTTATCGTGGACAAATTCTAATATAATAACGGAAAACAAATCTTTCCTTCTACTTTCCAAAATACCAAACCTTGAGGTCTAAGTGTATCTGCATCCAAACATTCAAACTACTATGACCCACAAATATAAACACATGAAAAACAATTATCACTTTTGCAACGTAGGTCAGTGGTAAGAATCATTCAATATTGATAGAGCGTCACATAGGGGATCTAGCTACATCTGACTAGATTATGCAAAACTAAATGGGAAAGCATGTCTTGTTGAAACGCTTGAGATCACTTAATATGACCCGTAAAATAACCCCACTAACGTCACTCGTTGACCTAGAATAAACTACAAACAACATAATATCTGTACACATCTTCATTCCATCAAGAACACCAAAAACAAAAATCTGCTACCAAGAAATAACTTCCGAGTCCTTCACGATACTAAGGTTTCCTGAGTTAAAACAAGCAGACCTACAGTTTCGCTTGAAACGTGACTTTAGTTTTCAGGTTATATTTCGTGTCGTGATGTTAAAGACCTTTAAACCAAAAGTGCGAGAGAACCAGTTTATTTAATGTCATTTTAGATAATGCTAATTTTGTTTTTGTGTTCTTTTCTCATTTAATGTATATTTTCACGAAGTTCATTGTAAAGGTTTTGTTATATTTCCTTTAAATTTCAGTACCTTCGTTTTAATAAATATGAGTCGGTAATTCTCTTTCCCTTTATTTAAGTAGTTATGCTTTTCTTCGTACCCTATCAATCATTCGTTGAAGTGATACAAAGGGCAAAACCACCGTTAAAATAGATAAGAATCCTAAGTATTTGCTTATGATGCCGAGGTCCTAAGAGAAGATCATAAAGAAAGGGTATAACACATACCCCCTCAAGTCTAAAAATGTGTAAATTAAATTAATTTGAACGTAGTTGATACTAAGGGCAAATAATATGCATGAATAATGTGCTTTTTAAATAGTGTTAATGTTATATTTATTTAAACAAATTGATATTCATGAAGAAATTAATTACAGTAACTACGAACCTGTAGAAGAAGGGGCACTGTTAATGAGGTGAAATCGGCCCAGTGCAAATACTGCCTTAACGACATAACATTTCCTCGTGAGTGGCCAAGTTGTGACTGATCTGGTGGTGCATATTTGCATTATTGCAGTCTCCGTGAGACTAATAAAAACTAGCGTTAATTATTGTTAAGTTTATTTCTTTGTCTGGTTCCTTGGCTGAAAGGTCAGTGTACTGGTCTTCGAGTCAGAGAGCTCAGGGTTCAATTCTCTGCCGGGTTGGTGTTTTTTAACATTGTATGGTTAATTCCCCTCGCTTGGGGACCGTGTGTTGTGTTCGTCTTCTTAAACATATTTATTTAGATACAAAACGTCACACTGCAGACCTTCACCGATAAACTCAATATTGAATATCCTCCCTCCGTGTACTGTAGGTTTGACATCAGGAAAGGCATCCGGCCGTAAAACTAAGCTCTAAAACCATATAAAGTGCCGACTCCAGGCAATTGGGAAAAATGCAGAAATAAGAAGAAGTTTAATTTCTTTCAAAGTAATCTTGCAAAGTGTAGTTTAATGTTTCGTAGTCCAGTACAATGTAAGGTTGTGAAACTTTTCGCAAAAGTCAGTAGCACTACATACACGTGGTTAGACTGTGCTTATGTTGAGTATATAGCTCTCTGAGACAGACTACTGTGATTATTATTATTATTATTATTATTATTATTATTATTATTATTATTATTATTATTATTATTATTAACAAATGCATCGCAATTGTGAAATCGGTGGCAATAGTCCCTTACAGTAGTGTAATAATAAAGTACAGTGCTCCATGACTAAATGGTTAGCGTGTTGACCTTTGGTTACAGGGATCCCGGGTTCGATTCCCGGCAGGGTAGGGAATTTATACCTTAATTGGTTCATTTCCCTGGTACGGGGACTTGGTGTATGTGTCGTCTTTATTATTATCATTTCATCCTAATCACCACGCGCAGATCGCCTAAGGGCGTCAAATCAAAAGACCTGCACCTGGAGAGCCGAAGTCCTCGGACACATCCCGGCACTGAAAGCCATACGCCATTTCATTTCATAAAATAAAGTTAAAACATACTTACCCAACAACAACAACAACAACAACAACAGAATCAACAACAACAGCCACCATAGAAATAAAATATTACAAGAAATACTACTAATTTAACATTCTAAATCCAGCATTATCATATACTAATTCACACACAACTTAAGTATCTCCAGTGCCTAACACTACGGCTTACGATACTATAGGTTGAGCTTACTACTAGCTTAATACTACATATGATAATAAAGCAAAGTTAAAACATAACTACCCAACAACAACAATAAATGTAGAACAAGCAACAAGCAATTCAAGCAATTCCATGATGTACTGGGTAACAGTAATATTGCGATTTGTTTCCTGCGAGTGATACGGTTTTGCGTTCATTACCTGCGTTTACTTTACAAATCTGTGAAATCTCTCTTACAACCATGTGTATCTTTGCATCGTTTCGTTGGAATGATTGGGAAAGTCTCAATATCCCAAACAAGTATGTTCTCCGAGCATTTTGTGGAACTCGAGTGTGTGGAAATCAATTCAGAAATAACCACACTCACGATAGCCCTCGAATATGTCTGCAACCGGGAATCAAACCACAAGATCTTGATCTCCTACCTCAAAAGTGTTTGCACGTTTAAGGACGAAAGTGCTGTAGTTAGAATAATACACAGGGAGACGTTATTCTGAAGAATGCTTGTATCGGACATTGTAAGGGAACGACCTCGAAATTTTATTCGGTGCAAGTCACGATTGCTTAGGTTGATTGATTGTTCTTCACCCAACTTCCATCAGCTGTCAATGATTTGGTTGTACAAAGACTTCATTCCTAGCAGTAGTAATCAGTCTAAGAGGCGTTAGATAGGCATTGGCATCGGTGATAAATGAATCAGTCCTTTGTATTAATGGACTGGTTCACCACACTTCACTGAAGGGAGGAGGGGCTACAGGAATTTTGTATTATTATTCGGTGACGACAACTATGTATTACCGCATGAGAATGATTGATAATCTCCATACTGAGGCACAAGCTAGGTTGAGTCTTGGAAACTGCTTTGGAATGTGTACAATGGTCAACCACACGCAACTTATTACTTAATGCCATCAATCATGAGTTACTACACGTACACAGAGTAAGGTAAAAAAAAGGTATATTTCCTATTTTAGAGCAATTTTGTGTTTATAGTCACTTCTACTTCAGAAATAGCTATCTGGTCATCGTTAGATTTCCTTTCAAGATCACATAGTTTCTAGGTACCAGCATCTGAATAATAATAATAATAATAATAATAATAATAATAATAATAATAATAATAATAATAATAATATAATAGGGGTGGGCTGGTGGTTCAAACGTAGATCGATGGCCTTCTGAAATCAAGTTGTCAGATTCGATCACTGAACAGTCCGGTGATATTTGAAGGTGTTCAAATACACCAGTCTCGTGTCTTCAGGTTTACCGGCTGGATAAAATGTCTGGATCTCGCCGTCTCCGAAAACCGTAAAAGTAGTAAGTGGGACTTAAAATCTGTAATATAATACAACTACCACTACTACTATTACTACTATTATTGCGCTGGGGGTATTCGTAGTTGATAGTTATACGCCTCTTGTCCTCATAGCAGAGGAATCTGAAGCCGGCAGAGTCATCTGGCATATAAGAATTCATGAAATGAATAATGTCGTATGGCTTTTAGTGCCGGGATATCCCAGGACGGGTTCGGCTCAGCAGGTGCAGGTCTTTCTATTTGACTCCCGTAGGCGACCTGCGCGTCGTGATGTGGATGAAATGATGATGAAGACAACACATACACCCAGAACCCGTGCCGTAAGAATTAACCAATTAAGGTTAAAATCCCCGACCCGGCCGGGAATCGAACCCGGGACCCTCTGAACCGAAGGCCAGTACGCTGACCGTTCAGCCAACGAGTCGGACTAAGAATTCATGATTGCGAGAATACGCGAGTCAGCGAATACAGTAAGACTTAAACAAGCAAAGTAAAATTCAACACTTCTTGACTTAGATGTGAGTCCTAAAACACACAGTAAAATAATATTGCGCGTACAGCCTTCTCCGGGACAAGAGTCACCAAATCGTCCTCTTCTCAGTAACTTAAATCAAAATATCTTCACTCGTGATCCAGTCTACCCATATAAACTTCAACATTCACCGGTAGCGCTATGTTTCAAAGGATTCTTGTCTCCTTCCTTTTGTATCAGTTTCCAAGAAGTGGATCCCACAACCTTGAGCTTAGAAGTCAAGTACTTAACTAACTACACACGCAACAGGTCTTCTCAAGTGCCGGTACTACGTTTGGTGAGTAAAGCGGTAGAATCAGCTCTCCAGAAAGTAGGAGAATTTACTAATAATTTGCTGCCTGTAATTCTTCCGTAATAGCTGGCGGACTGACCTTATATGCCGGGTGGTGGCCTGAAAAGCACGAATCTCCTGCGCAAACTATATACAACTACGGCCTGACAAGAATTTTTTCTAAGTGGTTTAGGATAAACATCAAGTCTCACGATTACCGCATCAGCGAATTATCGATAAGTACGATAAGCAGATTTAAGTTCTATATTAAAGTCAAAATCATTCGAGGGAAACTGGAAATGGGCTATATACCAGTACCAGAAAGTTCTGTATTAGTGAAATTTTAAATTCTGGTGGGAATCATGCATCATATTTGATAAGATCTCCTTCATAAAATCCGTGATCTAAATTTAGATAACATGTAGTAAATCATGTGAGATGCGAGTTACTGGACACTCGAATCGGCTTCGAATTGTCGCAGAGGTACTGTTGTGTGACACACACAGAGTAAAAACACGAGCTTGATGGCTACGCTCCTTCTAGCTTCTAAATAACAAAACTAAATATAGTCTGCTCAAGAAGGTTAAATTATCAGTACAGGGTGTTCGATTTAAATCAGAACGTCTCGAGCGTAATACTTAAAGCCGTGCCGTGATCACTCGGTGGGGTGTCTTAGTTTAACTGCCGCAAGGAATGAGGAATGAACATGAGACGAAGCAAGCTAGCTGCAGCTGGTTGGTGGGGCCGAAGAAGTGAATGTTCGCAGAGGCTGTAGGAGTGATTTTGTGTAAAGCTGTGGTATTAGGCTATCTTTGAAAACACGAGTATATTATATTGGAAGTAGGGTGCGTCCCGTTTTTTTACCTCTTTTTCTTTCGTTCTAGCCAGGCTGAGTGGCTCAGATGGTTCAGGCGCTGGCCTTCTGACTCCAGCTTGGCAGGTTCGATCCTGGCTCAGTCCGGTGATATTTGAAGATGCTCAAATACGTCAGCCTTGTGTCAGTAGATTTACTGGCACGTAAAAGAACTCCTATGGGGCTAAATTCCAGCACCTCGGCATCTCCGAAAACCTTAAAAGTAGTTAGTGGGACGTAAAGCAAAATAACGTTATTATCATCTTTCGTTCTATTACTCTCACCGATCAAAACTCTGCAGTTATTATTTTCCCGTTCATTTTTGGAATAGACGACTGTGTATTGCACGTGTATTTCCTTGCTTTTATCCAGTGTCGTATACAAGAAACTAAATGTTCTATTATAGTGGAAAAATAGTATCCTGGTTCTGTTGTATTCATTATATTGTTATTAAGTAGAGGTTCCATGTATTTAAAGAATAGACTCACACGACATATGCATGAGCGAGTCAGGTGAAATTGAAAGTGAACTCACATTTTCTTCTGCCGTATGGCTCGGTACGATGAATTTGCTCAGTGTTTGTATGACGCAACCATCTTTGAGATCTAATTCGATCGACAAGTACAGGGTCCTTATTTATGCTTGGCAGGGACTTTATCGCTCGAACTTGGCCGCCAATGACAGGCCGCTAACGGCCGCTGGCGCGCGCGGTTCTCGGCACTTCAGCAGTTGCTGAGAGCTGAGCTCCGAGATAGTAGTGTGTACAATGAAGCTTCTGCGAACTGTATGTCGTATTGTATAGTGTTTTATTGTGATTGTGTATAGTGCTGTAATGTATGTGAAATATTCGGTACGTGAACGTGTATGTCTGCACAATACTTACATTAAGTGAAGAAAATCGTGCGCTAGGACAAAACAAAAGTTTCGAGCGAAATTTCCAGGGAGACCCATTCCTATCAATCGGACAATAAAACAACTTGCCAAGAGATTCAAACCTACAGGTTCAGTAAACAATAAAAATAGACGTAAAGGTCGTTATCTCCTTACTGAAGCGTGTTTGAGGTACGAGGATCATAAGTAAAAATCTGTGGCCCCCTCGTAGCCCAGATTTAACGGCATGTGCTTTTTACTTGTGGGGAATGTTAAAAAAATGTAGTTTATGTGAACAACCCTCACACACTAGACGAACTTAAAGACAATATGAGAGTTGCAATTGCATCCATCAGTGCTGAAGAACTTGGTAGAGTAACCGAAAACTTCATTAGGAGATCCCGATTATTTTGGCAGCGCGTGGGGAACATTTTCAGCATAAACTGTAAAAATCGTGAGTAAAATGCATGATAATGCATGATAATGATTTTTGAGCATAAACTGTAAACATGGTGAGTAAAATGCATGTTAATGATTATGAGCACCCTATTCTGCCCTACATACGCACGCGCAACTGAACCGTCACTGGTGGCCAAGGTCGAGCGAGAAAGTCCCTGCCAAGCATAAATAAAGACCCTTTATTATTATTATTATTATTATTATTATTATTATTATTATTATTATTATTATTATTATTATTATTATCGTTCGTAGAATTAGGCAGAAGATTTATAGAATTTATAGTATTTATAGTATAGTATTATAGTATTGATACTTCTCATACGTGTTTCCAGTACATTGATCGTAATTTTTTTCAGTTACATTTTATAATGTGGTGTGTGCAGTATTTTTTGACTAACATGTAACGATTGTCTTTTTTAGAGTTCTCTACGGCAATAAAATCAAGGATTTACCAGCCGGCATATTTCATGGGTTAACATCATTGCAGTTGCTGTAAGTAATGTTTTCTTTCACATAAATGATAGTAAACGGCCTAAAATTAGGATAATACATTAATTTTCAATTAATGCGATGAACTCATTTGCAAATTCCTTTTTTTCAGATTGTTGAACGCCAATGAAATATCCTGCATCCGGAAAGACACCTTTAAAGACCTTCATAGTCTGAATTTACTGTGAGTATGATTATACTGGTTAATATGGCACTTTAAAACATTCATTGACTTCTTTACTCCAAAGAAACACGGATACGCTTACAAGAAGTAATAAATATATGTATTTCCTTCTATGAGACTAATTAAGGACAGGATTTATCTCTTTGTGTTATCCGTATGAAGGAGATAGGGATGAAGTAGAGAATCTCTAGAGGCCGACATCAAATATTCAAATGCAAGCAAAATATTACGGTTTAAGAAATTATAGTGTAAATGAGAAGATACTGCTGATAATAAAATCTGAAATTTTAGTGGATTTTTCATCTTGTGTAGTATTCACCTTGTAAATTTTCTTTTAACATATGGCTATTCACCATTACATTTGGGAGGAAGGTATATCAGGTAGACAGCAGATAGGTAACTCACTTTGGATTCAAGAAATTTGTAAAGAATGCGTAGGATTTTTTATATCTTTTATGATGTTGACTTTTATTGGATCTGTAGCAAAGTGTGCATAGCTTGACCAAGCATATATTGTAGAAAGCAATATCTCTATGTAAGTAGACCATTTTTGAGTGTTTTAATGTTGCACTAACACAACAATTGTGTTCGGTGGCGCAAGAATGGGAAAGGACTAGGATTGGAAAGGTAGCGGCCATGTTCAAAACGAACTGACAGCTACGTGCCGTGAACCGCGTAGCCATCCATATCTACATATATAAAAGAACAGTCGTGACTGACTGACTGACTGACCGACCGACCGACCGACCGACCGACCGCCGAGCCAAAACCACTGAACATGAAGAAATAAAGTTTTGGGGAGACATTTATATTAGGGTGTAGGTGCTCACTAAGGGTGGATTTTCGGATACTCCGGCGGTAAGGGGTGAAAAGGGAGGTGAATTTTAAAAATGAAGATATCTGTATCTCAAAAAATTAAAAGTTTACAAACGTAAAAATTGGTATTTGGAATCTCCTTTAAAAATTATGAAACACGTATTTTTTGTTTTCGTAAAATCCCCTTAACGGGAGTGAAAAATGGGGAAAAAAAGGGGATGAACACCATTTATGAAGAGATTTCTACCTCAAAAACTGAAGATGTTACAGACATTAAAATTGGTATTTGGAATTTCCTTTGAAAATAAAGGAACACGTATTTTTGTGTATTTGGATAATCCGGTGAATAGGGGGTGAACAAGAGTGACAAACTGGGTGAATTTTAAAAAAGACTTTATCTGCAAATTATCTCAGAGAGGTAACATATTACAGATATAAAAACTGGTGTTTGGAATTTCCTGTAAAAATAAAGAGTCACGCATTTGGGGGGGGGGGGGGGTGATCAACTTGGTAGGGGGGAGGGACGAAAACCGAGATTAATTCCTTTTACGAGGATACATATATCTAAAAAACTGAAGATGTTACAGTCGTGATAATTCGTATTTGGAAACTCTTTTAAGGAATCGGGCACCGTTTGTTTTTGGAAAATTCACTTGAGTGGGAAGTGTGACAGGATGGGGAAAAAATTGAATTCTTTTTCTGGAGAAATTTATATGTCAAAACTGAAGGTTACAGACGTGTAAATTGGCGTTTGGAATCTCCTTTAAAAATGAAGAAACACGCATTTGCTTTTTCAGAAACTCGACGTAAAGTGTGTGGGGTTGAAAATAAGTATATAAGGATTTGAAATATGTTTATTAGAATATTTTATCTTAAAAAGTGAAGCTGTTACAGACGAGAAAGTTGATATTTTGAATTTCCTTCCCAATAAAGACACACGTATGTTTTTGTAAGTCCACTTACGGCCTGAGAGGAGTGGAAAGAAGTGGAGAAGAAGAAGTTGAATTATTTTTATGAGTATACATTTATCTCAAACACTGAACGTGTTGCAGACGTACAGACATGAAAACTGGTAAATGGAATCTTCTTTAAAAGTTATGAAACACGTATTTTTTTGTTTTCGGAAAATCCATTAAAAAGGGGCTGAAAGGAATTGAAAAAGCGGGTGAATTTTTAAAATGAGTACCGGTATATTATAACCTTAACATGTTAACGACAAGAAACTTGGTATTTGGAAAGTCCTGTAAAAACATAGGAACATATACCTTTTTGTTTTCGGAGAAGGCACTTAACGGGGGTTGTAAAGAAGTGAAAAATAGTTGAATTATTTTTATGAGGATACTTATATCTTAAAAACTGAAGATGTTACAGACGTAAAAATTGGTATTTGGAATCTCCTTTAAAAATAAAGGAACATGTAATTTTTGTTTTCGGAAAATACGCTTAGATGGGGTTGGGGGTGGGGAAGGACTGATCAAGGGGTTGAATTCTTTTTATGGGGATACTTATGTATATCTCAAAAACTGAAGATGTTGCAGATGTGGGAATAGGTATTTGGAATCTCCTTTAAAATAAAGAAACATGTATTTATTTTTTCGACTTGAGAGAAGACTGTTCCTCACACGTACACTTCTATGTCGCATGGTCGTCTTAGCTCCAAAAGGTAAAACCACAAACATGGTTTACAGAGAATTTCTGGGGTAAATGAAACTCAACTTTTGGGTGAGATTTTATACTTTAGGAATTTTCAGATAATGTCTTAGTACAATGCCGAGGAACGATTACATTGATCAAATTACGAAATCCACGCGAGCGAAGCTAATCGTTAGATAAAGCTTGGAAAGCATCAAGGTAAGGACATTACAAGTGTATGAATTTAATAGGAAGAAGTTAACAAAAATATAGGGTGAGGACATCCAGGATATGGAATTTGAACATATGTGACACGATGATATATTATTTGAATCAACAAATATGTCCTGGAACAACTGTGTGCATTGAATAGTGTATAAAGTACAACCATCTGGAATAAGCTGTTCCAAGGCAGCATATAATTGTTTGAAGGAATATATATTATAACTAATGCCAAGCAAAATATCCTAGGAGTATCGTCACTTGAAAAAGAAGAAACAGCGTCAAAATACTATAACTGATTTCAAAAGAAAATCGTAGGAAGACTTTCAAGATATCCTGAAATAAGGCAATTCTAAATGTGACAAGGGAAGTGGGATTAGTTGAGCGGCACGGCCTTGGGGCTGGCCGAGATAGTAGAGAGAAGAAGAAAACTATTTAAAGTGAAAAAGGTGTTTGTCAAAATGTAACATTTTTTACTGAAAACAATTACATACATACATACATACATACATACATACATACATACATACATACATACATACATACATACATACATACATACATACATACATACATACATACATACGTACATATATTATCAGTATAGACTCTTATGCCTTTCAGCATTCAGTCTGCAAGCCTCTGTGAATTTACTATACGTCGCCACAATCCTCGATTTGCAACTAGTGTTGTGGCCTCATTTGGTTCTATACCTCTTATCTTTAAATCGTTAGAAACTGAGTATAACCATCATCGTCTTGGTCTACCTCTACTTCTCTTACCCTCCATAACAGAGTCCATTATTCTCCTAGGTAAACTATACTCCTCCATTCGCCTCACATGACCCCACCACCGAAGCCGGTTTATTCGTACAGCTTCATCCATCGAGTTCATTCCTAAATGAGCCTTTATCTCATCATTCCGAGTATCCTCCTGCCATTGTTCCCACCTGTTTGTACCAGCAATCATTCTCGCTACTTTCATGCGTGTTACTTCTAACTTATGAATAAGATATCCTTGAGTCCACCCAGCTTTCGCTCCCGTAAAGCAATGTTGGTCTGAAAACAGACCGATGTACAGATAGTATGAAAACAATGAACAAAATTTAAATGTTTAAATAAGATAAGATGAAAAAATGAAATGTCGTATGGCTTTTAGTGCTGGGATATTCCAGGACGGGTTCGGCTCGCCAGGTGCAGGTCTTTCTATTTGACTCCCGTAGGTGACCTGCGCGTCGTGATGAGGATGAAATGATGATGAAGACAAGACATACACCCAGCCCCCGTGCCTTTGGAATTAACCAATTAAGGTTAAAATCCCCGACCTGGCCGGGAATCGAACCCGGAACCCTCTGAACCGAAGGTCAGTACGCTGACCGTTCATCCAACGAGTCGGACATGAGATAAGATATATATATAACAAAATAAACTCTTTATCTAATAACATGTTTCTTGTTAGAATATTCAGGACCTGCATTACAATAATTAAATAATAATATAAAACTAGTGATCTGAGAGCAATACAGACACAATAAGGGTGAAACATGCGCATAGAGCGGTTTTCAGAGCTCTATTTAACACATTGGATTGTACGTTTGCATACCGCAAAGGCAGTTCGAGTAGTGAACTCTCAATTTCGTTGCGGAGAACTGCGATTTAAGTTCCTAAGGCCACGGCCGCTACCTTTCCAGTCCTAGCCTTTCCCATCCCTGCGTCTCCGAAAACCTTCGATGTGTTAGTGCGACGTTAAACCATTATAAAACAAAAAGAAAATGAGTTAAGTCCCAACAATTGATCCGTAATTGAGATTTCCTCCCTCAAAATTCAAGAGCTAAGTTGAACCTAGATAATAGTGTGCCAGAATAATTAAGCATAAAGAAGGAATAGTTTTAGAGAAGGCCAAAAATACGAAAAGGGCAAGGATTCCGAAAATCACGACAGTTTCAATAGAATTACATAAGGAAAATGCCCAACGATACAGAAGTTCCGAACTGAATCAGGGGATAAGCCCAAATTGCACTGCGACTAGGAGAAAGGAAAGGTAATGTCCAAAATGTTAATGAAGCTTACATTCGGAAAGCACCAAGCTGGAGTAAAAGAAACAGAGAAGGATACCGAGGGTAAATAACTCGAACATCCTTGAACATCCTGTTCAAGTCCTAGCACTTACCATAGGGTAGGGTAACCAAATCACACCCCAAATGAACCCAGTTTTTAATTTTTAAAATTTGTAATATTAATGTTTTGTTAATACATTTCATTAACCCGATGATAAGCTATTTACTATTAGTAAAAAGGATAAACACATATTTACTCTCATTTATTTCTACATTATATGTTTAATTAATTATATTTAATATACAGAATTAAAACAAATTTATTAAGTTTTTCAAATTATTATAGCCATGGAATTTCTAATAAAGTAAAATTAAGATAAGCTTTAAATATTACAGAGCGCTTGTAGATGGGGTTGATAATCCTTAAAGAAAAAAGTCTTTTTCACTGTTTCCAACCTCCTTCATCATGTCTTTCTTCTTTGAGACGTAGTGATAAAATTATACACAGTAGATTTTGTAGTTGTACTGGACCTGCAGGATTGCTTCAAGAGAGTCCATCTACATTCTGTTCCTCTAATCATGCCACTGTATATTCATTAACGAAAATGTTCTTTCTACATTGGCATTATGGGCTGGTATTGCAAACAAATACCTTGCAATTATTACCATCTCAGAGTAGTGCTGAAAATGGTCACAGGTTTTAAAATAACTCACCCACTTCTCCTGACACTGCAATGGTGCTTCATTTTCGTCATTCCACTTGTGAAGATTTTCTTCAACGAAAATTATCAATATCCCAAATTGATCAAAGAAAATGGAGTCACCGATTTCAGTTTTTTCTCCTTCAAATAAGAAACTGTCTCTTCAACACTTTCTTATTTTGGCACTCTTTAATAGCATCCAAACAAACATCGACAGCAATGGTAAATATGAGGTGCTCCACTTTTTCAGATATTGTATGCAAGTGTCATAAAATTTGTCAACTTCTTATTTTCTGCTAATTGTGTCACTTCTGCTCTTTTAAGGACAGATGACAGATTCAACATTAAAAGAAATGAACTGTTGCTATTTTCTCTTAGTAACAGTTTCAGGACATCCTTTACCTCTATTTCACATTTCCTGCTTTTTTCTTTTTCCTTTACACCATGCTGCAAATTACTAAGAAGTTATTTAAGGTTCAAACAGCCTGATGAGTTGTTCCACTGTTGGAAATAGTGATGATATATTCATTCCCTACATTATCGCAAAACTCCTTAAGCCTCTATGTTCTAACTGTGTGTATAGAAAAGTTCGAGAATACCTTCACAATGATAATTTTAACATCACAGATCAAACTATCGACAGATGTCTGCACGCAATTGGGTAAAACATGTTCAGGGCAGTCTATCCCTTCAATGGTTTCATGCAATGCTACCTCTAATTTGATAAATACGTTACATTAGCCGTGTCTTTTTAAACCACCAAAATTGGTGTTCGTATTGTCTCCACAAAATGCCACACATTTGCTTTTTTCCGAGATCGAAGATTTCAATAGTATTCGTACAAAATTTGGAAATTTCGTACATATTTCATTAGGTAGGCAACTTACTTCCAAAAGTTTGAATTGTGTTCTTTCATTAACATTGAAAAACTGACAAGAAACGGAAATAGTTTAGCAGCTTAATGATTGCTGGACTCCGTGGATTTCCCGTAGAAAGAATATTTTTTGATGTTCTCAAGGCTTTCCTTTAAATTCTGGGGAGCAATACTAAGGATGATACTTTAGTTCTGGCCGAACTAGATATATTTGCAATGGAAGAATCATCAAACATGGGTTTGGTGATGTTTTACCGTGTGGTAAGCTCGGCTGCTTCACTTAACTGAGGTTTTACAATATATTTTTTTGTAGAGGTTTACTACAGCTCGGTGCATTATATCTGCTAATGTGTTTCTTTGACTTGATGTGATCAACAATGTGAGAACGCCCATCATGACTGATACTAATAAAACAGCTATATACCGAACACCCTGCTTCGTAACCAAATCAACCTTTCTAGATAAAATTCCACTCCTTACAATAACTGTCACTGAATTTGCAGGCACGTTTCGACATTGCTTTTTACAACTCAATGGCAACAATACGACTATTACGAGAAGCCACCGGAACAGCTTGTCTGACATAACATCAACAACTACACTATTCTGACAATGAAAGTGGCAAGAGACGCCATAATCGGACAGTTTGTAAAACTCTTCTCAAGTGCAGTGCCTGGAACTTTTACAACAATACAACTGCGCTCCAGCCACAGCACCACCCAAAATAAATTATTGTTCCACTGTATCAATATTGATACTGTGATTACTGGGGGACTATGGAGGTTAGGGAAAATAAGCTAAAATGTATTAATTTATCGTGTCGTATTCCATTTAATCGAGAGAAATATTTAAAACTTATAGAATTTCACAAAATATATTTAAAAACTGAATTTCGGGACTTTTGAGCGTTCCGAAAAAAAATTCTGGACACCGTATATTATGATGAAAACCGGCACAATTCCAGTTTTCCGGGACGTTTGGTCACCCTACCGTAGGGACAAATGGCGAAAAGGAACTTGCCCTATTATCTGCTAACCAGTACTAATATAATTCGACTGAATACCCGAATGTCCTATCCTATCGCTTGCATTCTCTAAATCTGCATTATTTCATCGCAGATGTTTTATTTTGTACAGTAATCTCCTTTATCGACCTTGACTTTTTTGCCATTTCCCGGGTAGCTTAAAGGTACCAGTTTCCCAAACGATCGCAAGTTTTTTTTAGGTGAACTACTCGATGATTACCTCCGCAGTCCTCCAACAAAACAAGGCGTTTTCCATTCAAAAAATTCTGCAGGGATAGAAATAGATAATAGTCTGATGGAGTGATATCAGTATATTACGGAGGGTAAGATAACACTTCCCAGCCAGAAAAACAGCAAATTCTGACGAGTTGCAATAGACACTTATTGTCTCGCGTTTTCATGATGGGACACCACTTCACTGTTTGTTATTTCTCTTCAATGGCTTCTTTCAGATGGTCCATCTGACAACAAGATCTCACTGAATTGATGGGCTGAGCATTAGGAAACAGTTCGTAGTAGAGAATGCTTTTTAAATCCCATCGAATGCAAAGCAGTACTTTTATAGAATGGAGACCTGGTTTAGCAACTGTGATTGGAGCTTTACCTTTTCTTCATCATGACTTTTTCCTCACAATGTTGCCATAAATGATCCATTGCTCATCAACCATCACCAGACATTTCAGAAATGAATCATGTTCATTGCGCCAAAGTAAGGAGTCACAAATGAGCACGTGCTGTACCAAATTCCGTTCCCTGAGTTCATGTGGCACCCAAACATCGAACCGAAGTATGTAACCAAGTATCTTTGGGTGTTTCCTCACATTACCGACGATATCTTCAGCACCTGAGCTATTTCTCCCTCTGTCAACCTTGGGTTACTTTCAACCACATCCTTGAGTATTTCTTCGTCTGTAACAATGGATCTTCCGATACGAGGTTTGTCCTTTAAGGGACGAATTCCATATGGAAACCTAGAAAACCATTTCTGGAATTTCCGATCGGTTACCCCATCTTCACCGTAAATAGCACAAAACTTCCTCCGAGATTGTGAAGTGCTTTTGCCATTGCTAAAATAAAAGAGCATAAGGTGTCTGAAATGCTCATATAAATTTTCCGTGCAAATAAACACTAGTGTACACAAACCGCAGCAGATGGTAACAACGTGGTCACCCACGGTCAGGTACGCGCTTAAAAGCTGTCATTCATTGCTGCCTACTTGAATGAGTGATGCGGCAACTCCTCTATCACTGCCGTAGAGCGCTTTGCGTCCTCGGCAGGCTGAATATTCCTGCTGCGTGGATTATAATTCGAACGGACTTATTTCCACCCCAGATATCACATTCATGTCTTGACGTCCCTATAATACTCCTACCTTATGCACTTCTCAAGGAAACCAACTGGATGGGCACTGGGTGTGTCATGATGTATTCTATCAATCTATTTATCTCTGCTCCTGGGCAAGATTCGCCAAACTGTTCACTTTTCACCAACTTCAAGATCTCTTCATTCCTCATCCAGTCTAGCCATGTAACCTTGAAAATTCTTCGGTGGCAATATATTTCAAAGGATTATTTTCTCCATCACAACGAGCGTGTTAGCTAAGTTTTTCGCTTCGCGTAGGTGTGAGATTGCATTTGGGAGTTGGTGGGTTCGAATCCGACGACTTGCAGCCCTACAGATGGTTTTCCGTGGTTTGCGATTTTCACACCGGGAAAATGTTGGTATTGTACCTTAATCAAGACCTCGGCCGCTACCTTCCCAATCCTAGTATTTTCCAGTCATTGCGTCGCCGAAAATCTTCCATGTGTTAGCGTGACGTTAAACCGCTAGCAAAAGGAAAGCTCTTTTCTCCTGCAACATATACTGCCCGTGTTTCATTTCCATACTGTAGGAGAAAAACGTTTCAGTCCTCTGTCTGAGCGAGGTATTTAGTAATCAAGAGACAAACAATATATACTCCATTTCACAAAATAAAGCTAGATGAGTTCAGCACTGGGATACAATTAAATATCAGAAAATTGTTCAAATAGGAATTTTCAACATTTCGGTAAAAAAAAAAGGCATACACTCACACAAATAAATGCATATTCGTAAGCGTAGGAACGGTTAGAAAGAATACTGCCACAAAAGGGCGAACATAAATTTCAAAATAATATAATTGTTTCGTGAACACAGTCTGAAACAAGTTAGATAATTTAATTTGCACAATATTAGAGCAACTGTCAGGTGGAGAAACAAAGCCTACCTTGAGGACGGAAGATCCTAAATAAAATAGCGACTAATTTCAAACTAAATTGATGATTGTCAAGGAGGAGGGAAGAAAAAAATCTTATAGAGCTCACACGATGACGCGAGAGCTATTTTCACACTACCAGGCGACCAATCAACTAACGAAATTTGAGCAATAAATTGAATAAATTTCAAATGGGCCTGAAAGTATATCAGGAAAAATACACAGACAATATCAACAATTATATAAGTTACATAAACAAATACTGGGACTTTCCTATCATTATCTGCTTTACGTCGCACCGTCACAGATAGCTCTTACAAACTAATTGAGAAAATAACAACATATGGTAGTTTAACCAAATGTCGCTATCAGTCAAAATGAAGGGGATTTGAGGGGTAAAACAAAAAGAAATCCCGTAACAATTTCACTGTATTAAAAATCCAAACAGGGTGTTACTGCCCAATACTACAAGAACTGATTCCACCCATACTACAGAATGACAGGGA
Source organism: Anabrus simplex (assembly GCF_040414725.1). Classification (NCBI taxonomy): domain Eukaryota; kingdom Metazoa; phylum Arthropoda; class Insecta; order Orthoptera; family Tettigoniidae; genus Anabrus; species Anabrus simplex. Next base: position 429,153,912 of record NC_090266.1, on the reverse strand, counting down.
AACATATTAAAGAACAAGTTAACCACATGTAAATGAATTTGTCGAAGATGACGAAAAAAATAAGATGATGATTTCGAGGGAAGTACCCTCGAAACATCCCCACAATAAAATATCGCAGATTAGGCAGAGGTACTACAAAAACATTTCCACAGGCATCCTATTTTAGCCCTATTTCATTGGCCCCCTTCGAAATTCAAACACCCATTTCAAAAGAAAAACAAAACTTTATTATACCGAAAAAAGTAGCGTCTTGGGCATAAGATTAAAACGATATTTTCTGCTTACAGTTTGCTTTACGTCGTACCGACACAGATAGGTCTTATGGCGAGGCTGCGATAGAAAAGGGCTAGGAGTGAGAAGGAAGCAACCGTGGCCTTAATTAAGGTACAGCCCCGGAATTTGCCTGGTGTGAACATGGAAAAACACGGAATACATTCTTCAGGGCTGCCGATAGTGGGGTTCGAACCCACTATCTCCCGAATGCAAGTTGATAGCTACGTGACCCAAACCACGAAGCCACTTGCTCATTAAAAATATAAAAATCTTCCGATCCAGGAGACAGGTAATGTCTTGGGCCTAAATCACTTGCCCATTTTCTTGAAGCTTATCTGCCCGCCAGGATTTTAGCAGTACGAACGCTTAGGCCAACCTACACTTGTCAAGTCAACAGGTCACTCTCGTTAGCTAGCGGTTAGGCAGGTTTGGTATCAGTACGTACCACCGAGCTGACAACATAGAATTATACATTTCCTTATGATCGGTTTTGATTGTCGAAACCAGTTGGCAAGGATTTCGAATCATTGTCAACACTACATTTGCATATTCGAAGGGAGGGGATTGCACGATATTCGTAGAGTATGACGATATACATAAACGTCTTCATAAAATGTCTTTCTCACGGGAGATAAGCCAATTTCCTTCTTCTTTGCCTTCCTTTCCTGGACGAGCCTGCATTTCATACCCTCCTTACCATGCCATCACTAGTCATTCTACAAACCAAATAACAATATTCATCAACTTTCATTATGACTTCATATCCTGATCTAAGGAGCCTCCGTGGCTCAGACGGCAGCGCGTCGGCCTCTCACCGCTGGATACCGTGGTTCAAATCCCGGTCATTCCATGTGAGATTTGTGCTGGACAAAGTGGAGGTGGGACAGGTTTTTCTCCGGGTACTCCGGTTTTCCCTGTCATCTTTCATTCCAGCAACACTCTCCATTCTCATTTCGTAGCATATATCATTCATTAATGTATCACTTTGGGAGTGGCGACCCCATCGTAATAATAGCCTATATATGATTAATTCATTACATCACTGACCCGGTCAATGACTGGAAAACAGGTTGTAGGTTTTCATTTTTCATTTTCATCCTGATCTAATGTATCCTGCTTCAGCTGATTTCATTCGACAATATTCAATTATTTCTGTATTTGATTTCTTTATTTGTATCTCGTACTCCTTTTCTAAGACTCAATCATTTCAGAAAAACAATTCATAGCGAAACTGCCACCTGGGTGGTAGCCCTATATGCAGATCGTTGGTTGATTGATAGATAGATAGATTGTTTGACTGAGAGTATGTCTTTACCACGGTAAGTTGTCAATATCCCCTGCAAACTCAGTTAAAATGACAAGATCATAGGCAAATCTTATAGTCGGCAAATAGATAAAATTCCCATTAACTTTAAATATTAATTCAATCACAATTCACAGAGGTTGTTAACAGGTATAACAGCCATAATCTCACCAGTTATTTATCGAGCTGAGTGTCACTGACGGTTGAGGCTTTGGCCTTCTGATCCCAACTTGTCAGGTTCAATCCTGGTTTAGTCCGCTGATATCTGAAGGTGCTCAAATACATCAGCCTCGTGTCAGTTGATTTACTGGCGTAAAATAACTCTTCCGGGACTATATTCCGGCACCTCGGCGTCTACGAAAACCGCAAAAGTAGTTAGTGGGACGTAAATAAAATAACATTATTATTATTATTATTATTATTATTATTATTATTATTATTATTATTATTATTATTATTTTAGAATTTTTCTTTACGTCGCACCGACACAGGTAGGTATTATGCCGACGATGGGATAGGAAAGGCCTAGGAGTGGAAAGGAAGCGGCCGTGGCCTTAATTATGGTACAGCCCCAGTATTTGTCTGATATGAAAATGGAAAAACCACGGAAAACCGTCTTCAGGACTGCTGACAGTTGGGTTCGAACCCACTACCTCCCGATGCAGGCTCTCAGCTGCGCCCCTCTAACTGCACGGCCAACTCATCCGGTCATGATTATTTCGTACCGGTAATTTAACACTTAATCTATGACACGTTTGTGGAGTAGTTAATATTTTTTGCTGTTACCCGGCATGCATGAAGTGGTGGAAGCTTCGACAAGGACAATGGGAATGACCGGGCGAGTTGGCCGTGAGGTTAGGGGCGGGCAGCTGTGAGCTTGCATCCGGGAGATAGCGGGTTCGAATCCCACTGTCGGCAGCCCTGAAGGTGGTTTCCCGTGGTTTCCCATTTTCACACCAGGTAAATGCTGGGGCTGTACCTTACTTAAAGCCACGGCCACTTCCTTCCCATTCCTAGCCCTTTCCTACCCCATCGTCGCCATAAGACCTATCTGTGTCGGTGCGACGTAAAGCCATTAGCAAAAAGGACAATGGGAATGAAGAAGGTAATGTTTCTGTTAAACTAATATTGTTTCCTGTTGAAAGTGACGGCAGTACAGCCCCGGTTCGACCACAGAACCTCCCGTAGCACATTCCTACTTAAGATATGCACACGTCTTTTTTCAGTGTACAGCATTTTTTGTCGTATGTTGAAAAGGCTTATGTGTCCGGCTTGTAATTAAAGAGCGGACTTTTACGGTTTATTAACTTGCATTACGGTACTCTTCTTTCTCCCAGGCTGTAAAGCTAGCATACCTTAGACTTACTCACCGTACAACTGGACCACTTTCTCATTTCAGTTATATTTTAGTAAATAATAATAATAATAATAATAATAATAATAATAATAATAATAATAATAATAATAATAATAATAATAATAATAATATACCGTGGCTCTTAAAACCAATTATGGGCATTGAGCTACCAAGGCGTATGCTACCCAACCACAGAGCCGGTAGATATGTTAGTGCTTCGTGACCAGCATGAGTACATCCTCAGCCGTATTGCTTGGGTTTCTTAAGCACGTTCACTACTTCGTTTATCAGACAGCTTCTCAGTTGGCTTCGCGATGCAGAGTGGCCAATATTCCAGCCCTCATCCTTGGACTGGCCTGGAAACGAAATCTGATCGTCCTGTCAAGAGGTAGAACTACACCATAGGACTTGCAAAAGTATTATCGGCACACTTTATCTTGGTGCATTTACACCCTAGTGCTGAATCGGTCGACCTCGGCAATCTTCGAGATTCGTACTGGCAATCTTTGAAACACAAATTATGAATCGCTTAAGCATCGTTGTGCGACATCTGCCGTACACTTTACGTACTAGTACTGTTGTTGTTTACACAGCAAAGCCAAACTATAGAATTCATTCTAGGAACAAGATTCGCATCGAGAAATGTTATATAATGTGTATGTGACATAGTTGTTGGCATAAGATAATAACGGTTTAGAAACTTCATATCGATCGATCATATTCAGATCACTTTTCTGCCATCCGTCGGTGCTAATATCGTCGAAACGTTCGTAGAGCCTAACGCATCTGGTGAAGCAGTTCGTACTACTGACGTTACCGACGATTTTTAGAATATGCTGATCTGGCCCAATTGAATTGCTTCCAATGGTACGTCCCTGCTAATGATAGTATGGTACGTCGTCTGTATCCAGCTGAATTCATCAGATTTTCCATAGGCCTAATAGTGTTACTTGCTTCTTTACTTAGTAAATGAAACTGCGAATGAAGTCGAAAATGAACTGGGTGTCAAGAGCGTAACCTTACATATTATGTCACCGTTACCGGTGAACTCAATATGTTGCTAACGAATGAGGAATCCAAGGTGCACATTTTCAATGTTCATTTTGGTCAGAAGATTGATATTAGTTTTCATGAAATGTTAACAAATTTCCTTTAGACTGAAACGCACATTTCAGTTACTAATATTAAATAAAAATTGTGATTTTTAATTTTAATACCGTCAATTTGGTAGCTTCCCTATATTTTGAGGCCCGCTACCTTTTTAGGTGGTAGCTGAAGCTGAAGATAAACGTGAAGGGCCCGTCCATGAAGATAGCTCTGACAATGGTAAACTTACTAAGGACCCTGGATATGGAGTAGACGGGAAAGAGAGCAAATACAGTCCTAGTGAGGAAGAGGACTGTGCTGGTGAAGTTCCTTTTTGTCAAATGATTGTGCAATCGCATCGGGTGGATAATTATACTCATAAAGAAGGTGAGAGGTTGAAACAGTACATGAATTTTTTCTATATCTAACAGCATGGAGACCACTAATACTGTCAACACACAAGCAAATAACTTATCAAGAGGCTGCAAGCGAGTGCGTCACCACAGTGAGTGGAAGTGTAATGTAAGGTAAAGACGCCGAGAAGCAGAGGCGGAGTATAAATCAAAAATAGCCAGATTAGTTCCGGCAAAACAAGTTAAGCCTGCGTGCAAACCTTCTTGTAAAAGGAAATGTTCAGAAAACATTATTTCTGAAGACAGGCGGTCTATTTTTAACAGTTTATAGAGAGAGGGAAATAACAATGCTATTAAGAGATTATACGTAGCCTCACACGTAATCGCTAAAAGCTTGAGTAGAAAGGTAGTACAAGAGAGGGTGTTTACACACAACGTGACGTTTCAGTACTTCATTGATGTTCGTGGCCAAAGACTTAAAGCCTGCAAAACATTTCTTGTAAATACATTCAGTATTTCTGAAATGTACGTGAATACCGCCTTGGCCAAAAAACTACTGGTGGAATTGTTGAATCAGATCAGAGAAAAGAAGTAAGGGAAGTCATAAAAAAGCTCATCAGAATGTTCCTAAAAATGAGAGCCACTAGAATTGACAGAAATCAGGTAGACTGTATCTTGGTAGCCATGTCAGTATATCAAAAATATATTATTTGTACATAGAGCACTGCAAGGAAAACCTGATAAAACAAGAGCTAATGGCAAAGGATTGGCTTTACTGTGACATTTTTAGTACCGAGTTTAACTTAGGTTTCGAGGAACCTGCTAACCATACATATGACTGCATCGAGTTTAAGGTGAAACTAAACATTAATATAAGATACGAAGAAGGAATCATAACGGTGCCCTCAAGTCAGATGCAGATATGAGATATAAAACAAGACATTTGATAAAAATCAGTCAAAAGAACCTGGATAAAAAAAAAGTCATGTTCGATCTTCAGAAATGTCTGCCTACACCACATCTTACTAATTCCAGTGTGTTTTATCTAAGAAATATTTGGACATATAATCAGACAATCCTTAATGCTACCGAAGAGAACGACTACAGTTGCATGTGGGTGAAACAGTTGAAGGTCGCGGACCTAAAGAAGTGTTATTTTGTTTACTGAAAGGGGTTCGAGCTAATCTGCGTGAGGAACTTACGATATGAACTGATAACTGCGCAGGTCAAATCGTAACTTTCCCATGATTGTGTCATATTTTTGGATACAAAGATTTGTTCCTAATCTCAAAGTGATCAGCCACAATTTCTTATTGAAGGGATACACTCATATGAAGGTTGACGGTGTCCATGCAGTTATTGAACAAGCCAAAAGGAAATTGGGCTCAGATACCTTCATTGAGATACGTTGGGTTTGGCAACAATTTGTTTGCCAGTGGCGCTTCAAGGACTATTTCAAGTGTATGACATGAAAATGTCAGACTACAAAGATTTTGAAAGATTTAATTTTACATCGATAAGATATTCAATATATCCTTTCCACCTGTCCGGTAATTCTCTGAAATCGTGAGCATGCATCCGGAAGATAGTGGGTTCGAAACCCACTGTCGGAAGCTCTGAATGGTTGTCCGTGGTTTCCCATATTCACACCAGGCAAATGCTGGGTCTGTACCTTAATTAAAGCCACGGACGCTTCCTTCCAACTCCTAGGCCTTTCTTATCTCATCGTCGCCATAATACCTATCTGTGTCGGTGCAACGTAAAGCCACTAGCAAAAAAAATTCTCTGAGATCTACTACGAGTTCACCTGATTTACCCAAAACACTGTTCATTTCCTTTTTCTCTTTGTTTCTAAGATTCTTTATTATTGTCCAGAAAGGTTTCCCTGCCGCTTGACCAAGTCTTTCCAGGTTTGACTTCTTCTTGAATTAAACAATTATTTGCTTCGCTCTCTTTCTTTCATCTGCATAAAATTTCCTGTCTGCGTCAGTCCCTGTTTGGAGACATTTACGATTCGCCTTCTTTATACGTTTACAAGCTGCCCCCACTTCATCATTCCACCAAGATGGTCGCTTTTCCCCTTCTTTACCCATAGTTGTTCCTGGGCATTTCCTTACTGTTTCTACTACAGCATCCTTCGACATCTATTCTCTTTCTACATCCTGAACTTGCTTACATTTTATTGTTTGGAACTTTACACTAATCATATCCATGCACTTCTGTCTAATATCCTCGTCCTGGAGATTCCATATTCTAATTCGTTTGCATATAAATTTCACTCCCTCTATCATAGGCCTAAAGATACTTAATTTACTACAGATCGCATGGTAGTCTGTATCATAGAAAAAATTCCGGAATACTCGCATATTCTCAGCAGTTTTCTTGAATTAAGATTCAGGTATGATAGTCTGTTATGGATGAGCTGTCCCTACCCTCGAATGTGTGGAGGTGAATATCCTTATGCATGAAGAATGTAATCGTTCCTGCTAACCTCATACTAGCATGGAAGTCCAGTAATCATTTCTCATTCCTATTAGCATCCATATCTTCCCTACGTATACCCATACCTTCTCGTATCCGTCAGTTCTACTTCTAACTCCTGCATTGAAATCGCCCCTGTCCTTACTTCATAAAACTTGTCAACTTCATCCTCGCCTGCACTCTCACGTGGTGAATAGACTGAGACAATTTTCGTCCTAATTCCTCCAACTGCTAAATCTACTATCATCATTCTCTCATTTACGAGCCTAAAAAAAACTGTTTTGGGTGCATTAGTATTCCTGATTAACAGTCGTACCTAACACCCACCTCTTCCCTTTTTAACACCTTTTAAGGAAACTTTATAATATCCTATCGTTTCCTCCCTTTATCCCCATAGCATTAACTACTAAAACAAAAGCAACAGTGCATGTTTTCAAATAAGAACACTGTTCGAGCCCTGATCAGAAACAAGCTTATTACACCATCATATCTAACATCACAAAGAAGGAAGGTAAGGTGTTTTTCCTCGATGCCTCTGGAGGCCCAGGCACAACGTTCCTTATTAATTTGTTGCTCGCCAAAGTGAGATCTGCTGGTAAAATTGCTCTTGCCATTGCATCATCTGGAATTGGCAGCCACTCTTTCGGGAGGAGATACAGTAGAACAGGTCATGCAACATTTAAACTTCCTCTGAAAGTTACCGGTAATGATGTAAGCGTATGCAATATTTCAAAACAAAGTAGCACTGCCAATTTAATAAAAAAAGTTCATTAGTAGTATGGGATGAGGCTAGAATGTCGCACTAAACTACGGATGAAGCTCTGGACAGGATCATGCGTGATCTAAGGAATATGAACACATCTATGGGTGGCTGCACAGCTTTGTTCGCTGGAGATTCCATCAAATCTTACCAATTGTTACGAGATGAACGACAGTTGGCGATGTAAACTCTTCATTAAAACGATATTTCATTTGGCCGGATATAGCAAAACTGACGCTCAAAACAAACATGAGAGTACTCTTATCTTATGAAGATAATAGTCTTTTTGCTGATATGTTAATAAGAGTCGGAAAAATTATCGAACATTGAAGGAAAAATTACATTCTGTAAAGATTTATGAGTTGCAAGAAACAATCAAGAATTGATAGCTAGCGTTTATCCTGAAATCCACGACCTACAGTATCTTAAAAGTCGCTTTCGTGGTTTAAAGAAAGACAAACGAACAAGTTGGTGTTCCCCAAATTCACTGCCGAGAATCAAATATGTTACTCAGTAGACGCAATAGTCGATATTGAAGAAGCTAGGATACCTTACAGAATTTCTAAATTCTTCATGTCCTTCAGGCTTGCATCACACTAGCTGATTTATATTGTTACGTAATCTACACCCGCCGAAGTTATGCAATGGGATGCGATTGGTAGTGAAAACTTTGAAAAACTGTTTAATTGAAGCTATTGTTTTAACCGACTGTGGCACAGAAGAAGTGGCCTTACTATCGAGAATCCCTATGATTATTTCAAATTTCCCTTATGATTTCAAACAAGTCCAGTTCCCGGTAAGAGTCTGCTTTGGCACGACAATAAACAAAGCTTGGCTGGAGTTAATCTCAGTTCAGAATGTTCACGTGTTACATCCAAACGAAATCTTTTCGTGTTCACTATTGGGGGAAAAACGACTAATGTCGTATACAAGGAAATCTTTCAAGTCTTCAGTTAAAAATTGTCTGTAGCAGAGGTGCTCAGCTGGGCGCCCGTTGAGACTAGCCCAGTGCAGCCGGGCTGGCGTGACGTAAATGCGGGCAGCAAGCAAGCTTATGTCACAGTGAAGCGAGAGAGCGAACACACTTTACAGGGAAGTAAGGGAGCATTGAAGTTTGATTGTGATTATGAAGCTCTCCTCCATTACTCAGCGAAGTACTGATTGGGATACATTATTTAAAATAAAACTCTATAATCTCAACAAAAAACCCTGGCCTTTTCAAGATATTCCGGTTTGATTTACACTGCACTCAATATAAATAGCCAGTTTTATTTTCTTATATTCATTCAGAAAAACCTACACGTTATAAATTTTGTGTTACAATCTACAAAGGTACAGGATATAAGGGTACAAACTACTATTTACAATTCCTTGCATGGGAATGACAGTATTTTAATTTCAAAACAAATAAAATTCCTGTTATTCATTAAGCAAGAAGTAATATAATTGCATGGTGCAACACTGATTTTGCAGTGTTGTAGTGTTGCGCGACTTTCCCTGTTCACTGAATTTCTTAAAATAGCATTTAAAATTAAACAGGCGTCCGGTGATAATAGCTAGCCTCCAAACGGCGAGGGGGATTTTTAACGAGTGAGGACATCGATATTTACTAACCAAAGTTAATTAATCAAATAAATAACCCCATGGATTTTATTCCCGGTATGCATGATTGGATTGTTGGTGAGTTTATCAGATAATTTAAACCCAAACAACCACAAGCCACAGCTTATTCACCGTAACTCCGTATTATATTAGAATTGTTTGTAAAGCACCTCTTAGGAACAATACTGAAAATTGTAATTCATTACGTACATTATAAAAATATTTGAGGTTGTAGGCCTAAATTTTTATTGTATCGGTCAAAATACAGAAATTGCATTGAACATAAATAACTTATTTCTTAAAACGTAAATTGAAAATGATGTGGATTTTTGCACTCTTTCTTTCATTATTTTCTGCCTCCGTTTCAAACTTGGATATTGGCGCAGTGATCGAGGGTGACTGGGAGAACTTCGCCCAACCTTCACGGCCCGTGACGTAGCCACAACGTCACTGATGTTGAACAGCATACGGTGCGCTCATCGCCTGCCAGCCCGCCCACTACAGTGCTGGGCGCCCGCGGGACGGAATGTCCAGCGTGAGCACCTCTCGTCTACTGTATAACCTTACATTCATAATTGCTCCCGTGCGAAGCCGGGGCGGGCAGCTAGTGGGTTAATAAATCTGAAACGACACCTGTCTTATCGTTTGTCTGCCTATATGTTCCTCCATACCGTCTAGACTACTAAACAAACTCCAGAACAGTTTCATGGTGTACTTTGTAATACTTGCGTTTTCTTCCACGTTTTATTGTCCAAGACATTAGATAATAATAATAATAATAATAATAATAATAATAATAATAATAATAATGCCGCATGGCCTTTGGAGAGGCCTGGTGTAGATCATTCGATTTGACGCCCATGGACAATCTGTGCCTCTGTGAGGATGGAGAGGAATTAAACAATGAAGTTTAAAAACCACGACTCGGCTGGAAACTGAACCCATAACCCTTTATACCAAAGGCCAGTACGTTTACCGTTTAGCCACGGAACCGGACATGATGATATTATTATTATTATTATTATTATTATTATTATTATTATTATTATTGTTGTTGTTGTTGTTGTTGTTGTCGGATCGGGTCGAATTCTTTCATTTCATCACGCTACCCATGTTATGCCGTCATAATATAATCTCCACAAAGTAATTGGCGAGCAAATAGCAGTAAATGCCTTTTGAAGTTATTTTATCAGAAATAAGCATAATATCTAACTCCTTCTAGAGAGACTATTTAACTTTTGAAAGGCACGTGAATGTGAGAAGATAAGACTCTGAAGCAGGTGTGAACTGAATTAAATTTTGACTTGACAGTCTCTCAAAGCAAGAATGGGTGGATGGTATTGTATAAGTTGTTCGCAGCTACACTTTTCTCAGAAACAATGAAACCTATAGATATATAATATTTGTGGGGCTCCGTATCAAAACCTGCTTAATGCATTATTGGTCAATTTGTGTTAATACTGGTGTCTGGAAGTCCGGAACATAAGCTAGTGGTGTTCGTGAACGTCTGTATCAAACTCATTTATTTAGCCATGTTAAAAAACTGTTGAATATGAGGCTCCGCAGCAAAACCTGACTAATGCACTTATGAATTGGGAGCCACCTGTCAGAATTTGTTTAAGGTCTACAATCAAAAGATTAGGTGCATTATAACGGACATTACAAACAGTATTGCGGAGCACATTAGCGCGAGGTTGTTAAATTACTGAGGGAAAGTCAAGACAACTGTCTACAAGTCCCAAGGACTCCAGGAGTAGGTTTCCAAACGCAGAACAATGGAAAAGAGCCGTAGCCGTCAGGAAGAGGTATGAAGAAAATCTTTTTCCCTTTTTGTCAGGAATTTCTGCTTCAGCAGCAAAGATGGAGAATGTGAAAATGCTAGTGAAAACACACTTTGGGGATTAATGGAGAGATGTCCCTGATTTGTCATATTACGAAGGTGTGATGGATGGAAGATAGGAAATTTATAAGATGAAATCCCTGATGCTACTTGCGAACCACATGATTCAGAGGCGGGTTCTAATACTAGTACACAGTTTGTTTACAGCGATCTATAGTGCATAATACATAGTTGGACTAAAACAGCTTGCAAACAGTATCCAAAAGTTGTGAAGTACTGTTCATTGTGTAAGTATCACTATCACTACCGTCTATCTATTTAGTAGTAAATTTGAAACAATATAGAAACCAAACCGTAGCAAAATCTGCCTAATGTAAAATCAAAATGTAAATTTCTGCCAATTCATTACAACTAATCTCATGAAACATACGGTGAATATAGAACGAAAGTAGTACAAATAATAAAAAAGTCAAAACAATTATAATAGTAACGGTTATTCCGCTATACATTTTTCTGTTTTTCCTCAAAACTATAAATTATATATTTGGAAGGTTTTGCACTGGCGCACCTCATTTATTGTGGATATCCATAAGGTTTATGTCTATATGGTAGGTGAATTATATTCTGAAAATAAGTAAAATGGAGTTGATAAAATATTAAATGCGAGTAACATACAATGTCATGCGCCCGTTCTTTTTTCTCATCAGGGGTGAATTGCCAGAGAAATGTTCCTTTGATATTTGCGTATGTAGCGAGCGAGTTGGCCATGCTGTTAGGGTTGCCCAGTTGTGAGATTGGATTCGGGAGATAGTGGGTTCGAATCACACCGTTGGCCCTGAAGATGGTTTTCCGCGGTTTCCTTAATAAAGGCCACAGCCATTTCCCTCCGACTCCGAGCCCTTTCCCATCCCTCCATCACCGAAAGCCTTCGATGTGTTACTGCGACGTTAAAAAAGTAGCAATATATATATAAATGGCGTATACTGAGGGCTACCAAGGCTCTCAGTGGAGCCCAAACCTCAATTAAGAATGATGGAAGTCTAAAATACATTGTAATGTAAGCATCAGACACATTGTTCCATTTACAAAACATGAAAGAAGTGAGAAAAAACGTCGGGCGTATTGTAACCGTACAACAGGGTTACAGATTCCATTCAGTATTTATTATTATTATTATTATTATTATTATTATTATTATTATTATTATTATTATTATTATTATTATTATTAACCCGATTCATTAGATTTTAAATATTCTGTTTCTCATCATTTAGACTGTAATAATTAGGTATCACGTATATTATTGTATTTAATCATAGGTTAAGTGAAATTTATTTGTAATTATTCTGTATTGTAGTAAGTGAGATTTGTTGGTTTCATATTGCCATGCTGTGGCTTGTAACTCTGTCTAGATGAGCTGGCATAGTATTTTGCAATCGAGGCTATGTTTAACTGTGCAAGTAGATTTCCCGGTGACGCATTCAGCATAGTCATTCTCAATCCGCTTGGGTACGCTTAGACGACACATGACTGATGACATCAGTGCGTGAGCACGTGATTGCGACCTAGTGTCAGTATTCGCCAGCTACTGTATGTGGAAGTGGAAGGGATGAACAGTGAGTAGGGAGATGAGTCGTCATCGCGAGGTTATATAAGTTGATGCAACGGTGGGGAGAGGTATTCAGTTCATCATACTCAGTTCATATTTTTCAGTTCATCATATTCAGATCATATTATTCAGATCATATCGTTCAGATCATATTGTGCAGATCACATGTAACAGTCAGATGTATCAAATGGAAGAAGTGGTCTTAGTGTGATGGTCAGAGCTAAGAGTTGTGTTTTCAAGAGGTCTTGTAATCATCAAGGAGGTCTACAAGTGGTGGTTGTATCCGAGCAGAGACGGGTACTATGCAGATAAAGAAACATCATCTTCTTGTGAGGATGGACTTCACAAGATGTTTCAATAATATTTTCCAATTTCTTATAATATATTGAGTGGACGTAATTACATTGGAGCTCCCTACACGCGTACATGGTATGTAGGCCAACTCCTTGTTATATAAGAAGATAACAGCAGACGGCTCCCGACTTCAGCTCAGAGGTTTTCCCAAGAATTTCAAGTTCAACAGCGGTGTATGCCGACATCAGGTAATTAAAGCATCAGACATGTTATGCATTCATAACATGAAGAAGAATGTAATCAGCGGCGATATCACATCTCACTTCAAGTTCATGCCAATAGCTTTTTTTGTTTAGATTAAATTTTCCTTTTATTAGTACCGCAAATCTCACGATATATTTCTTTTGTTAAATTAAAAGACGTCAATGATTGTTCATTGTGACGTAAATTATAGTCATAAACTCAGTTTTATTTTAATTATAATAAGTGATTCCAGTTCCATGTACAATCCTCAATTGTGGAAATGCAACAGTAATTTAATATTTTCCTGATCCATATCCCTGTATATTGCCAGATATGTGAGTTTATCACCTCACGCCTTGAGATAATTGATATAAGAGGTATGCTCTACCGAATTTTGTTGTTTTTCTTAAAAAAGCAACTGGCGCTCAAACAAATGTTATTTATATTGTGTGGAAGATATGAAGGTATTAGAGTAGTGGTTGGAGTAGCCACAGTATTTCTGAGAGCAAGGCAACGGAGACTGATATTGCAGCCCAGACTCTCGTTCCTCTTCCCTCGACTCGACACACGCGGCTTGCTGCTGTATATCTGATAGTATCGGTGACCGGGGGCACGGGGAGATAGGTGTGCTAGGCTTCGGTCCGTCAGATCGCCACTGCTAACTACCAACCATGCGTTACTCATCGTATATACTTCCTCGCCTCATCCTTTTGACTTAATTATATAGATAACGGAGTGCTGGTATTTCACTCCCGTTTACCTCTACATCCTTGTAGGAAGGCACTACAGGGCTGCAGTTATAAGAGCAGTATAGTTTTCTTTTTATTGGTAGAATGAAATGCAATCTTTTCGGTTTAGTGTTCTCTTTTGTAGGTTGGAATCGAACCCGTGATGATGGGTCGGACACCACCACTGATCTCTAGAGGAAGCTAATTAACCAGTGAACGATGGGTACGACCGCTGTAAAATTCAACATTAATAATAATAATAATAATAATAATAATAATATGGGAGCATGGCATCTGTATAGGCTTGGTGGTGACCTAATGAGGATAAAATAAATGGCGAATACGCCATAAACACCCAGTCCCCAAGCCAGGGAAATTAACAGTATGAAGGTGTTGATACCGAAAATTGAACGGGGGCCATCGGACCAAAGGCAAGCATTCTATCCATTTAGCCACAAAGCGGGACTTTAATTTGCTAAACCTTAGGCTACTGTCTCCACTGATCAGGGGTTGAGCATTGGCAGTAGCAGAGGCCAGGGCAGTAGCTCGTCAAGCAGCCTTGACGACACAGCAGGCTTCTCCGTTCGCTATTGGCTGCAGCTCAAAAAGCTGAATGCTTTACGTTCACTAAACCAATCATAGAAAAGGGATAACATTAGTCTAATTGTATCCCACGCATACGCCACTGATATGAGATACTGTATTGGGTAAAGATTTTTTGCTGCCTATCCCAACTCATAAACTTGGAGTAGTGATTTACTGATGTGAATCAGAGACTGATATTACAGGTTGGAATAATTATATAGATAACAGAACGCTGGAATTTCGCTCCCGTTTACTTCTACACCCTTGTAGGAAGACACTGCAGGGCTGCTGTTATAGGAGCAGTATAGTTTTCTTTTTATTGGTTGAACTGCTAAAATGAAATGCAATCTTTCGGGTTTACGCACGTGATAAGCTGAGAAGACGCGTGAAATGATATTGTACAGTGAGGAGAAAGGTTGTAACGACAACCATTACACGTTTTATTTTCCCTAATTATTTTCCGTGAAGTCCATATTTGTAGAAAATGGGTGGTAGTCTACCTTGAAATTTTAGTTCAACTGTTTCGGTTGAGAGTTGTAATACGCGCGTCATGTCTCTAGCATAATGGTCTCCTACGGTAATTTAAAATGAGACAGAATTTTATTTGAAATTTGTTGGTACAATCGCATTACAGAAAGTAATCCACTAATCACTATTTTCGTTTCATATCGATGCTTTGTATTGCACCACTCATCAGATGAAGTTAATTGCAGCAGAGTGAATTTTTGCAGCTCTTTAATTCGCATTCTGCTGGACGTATTCACGTGGATAGAATTACGCTAATGTGCAACAGTACAGTCCCAGCCATACCGGTACCTGTTCCCGTTCCTGTTGTGAACTGCTGCCAATATATTTCTAGAGAGAGGGGAAAACACTTTCTGATTCAACGTCCGATTTTATCTGCGACGTCTATTGGTGATAAACGACTGAAATCAAATAATAATTCGTGCTTTTAATTAACTATTCTACCCAATAACATGACTCAGCACATATTTTTGCTATTTATGGCCTTTGTCATTTAGGCATTTGGCGGTCAACAATGTACAATATTACGATATTGCAGCAAAAGAGAAAAACAATTGGATAACAAGGTAAAATACATATAGAATGACAGAAAGGGCCTAGGAAAGAGCGAGAAGAAAGAAAAAGAAAAACGCACTTTGAATAAATACTCTTGTCTTTAAATATTTATACCATTATTTTTAAGTTGCCTTTTTTGCCGTCCTGAGTGGCTCAGATGGTTGAGGCGCTGGCCTTCTGACCCCAATTTGGCAGGTTCGATCCTGGCTCAGTCGGTGGAATTTGGAGGTGCTGCAATAAGTCAGCCTCGTGTCGGTACATTTACTGGCACGTTAAAGAACTCCTGCGGTACTAAATTCCGGTCCCTTGGAGTCTCCGAAAACCGTAGAAGTAGTTAGTGGGACGTAAAAACAAATATCATTATTATTATTATTCAAATTTTTTGCTTTTGCACTACACACATGTAGATCTCCGGTTGCTAGTAACAGCAGGTTGTGCGTTGGAAATGGAATCCGAAGGCGCACAAGGGTGTCGAACATTTCTGGACGATTATAGTTCTACTGCACTCAGATGTGAAGTGATTCACATTTCCTGTGTTTCTTGCACTACACGGGCATTGTGCTGATTGGAGGACTCCAATCCTTTTGATGTGAGCGGGGAATGAAGCATGGTTGAATCTCATGTAGATGATGGGGAGGTTACTTGGTTTCTGGCACATCTGACGTATTGATACCATGACTTGTGTTGGATAGCTGGCTGAATGGAGGCGTATTAATGAACTCTGTATTGAGTTGTCCTGTCTCACAGAGCTGTGCATTCAACGTAAGTTTTTACCTCTGCTATTTACGTAAAAATCAGGCAGGGAAGGCCTAATAAAGGGAATAAGCCAGTGCGTGCACTTTGTTTGGCCGGATTGACGACCAGATTATTGTATGGAAGTCCTTAGTGTCCTTTCACCTATAAAAATGACACACCATTTCTGAGCGGTTTCATGACAAACGATCATTCTAATATTCCATACATGTAGGAGTGTATTCGTATGTCTCTTCGTGGGCGCCCCAATTTTATGATAGCACTTTGAGAATCTAAAGTGATACGTGTCTTATGAAAATTTTTCGATTGTGAGTAATGCATTGTCTCCCATATGAAGAGAAGTTCAGTAGTGTAGATGGATGCTTCAATGAGAATACAGTAGAAATATGCCAAATTCCTGTCTTTACACGCAAAAGTAGGCAAAACAAACCAAATCAGCAGACTTTACGCCGTCGGTATAAATATGGGCGTAATTTGACCAGGTAAATTCAATAAAGGCCAGTACGTGTTTACTTGGGGCAGGCTTTTGTTGTAGGTACCTCGGAAATAATATGCGGAGGCTGGAGATATCGAGCAGGCGTAGTTAAACTGATATAACGGAATAGCGCGCGACTTCAAATCCAAGGGTATACAGAACGTCAGTTCTCTAAAACATTCTAAGAGCAGAGATGGATGTCGTTTTCAATTATGTTCTCCATGCTGACTATGCAGAAGGTGTAGGCTGTAGAATAATCGATGTTCATCCAGAGTAGATCATTGAAGGATAAATATTGTAGCCAGTAGTTTCCGCTTCAAATGCAGGGGTAGTTCATGAGCTTCGACCTGAAGAGCCTTGGTGGGAGTTGACGACATTGTACCAAGACATACCCCGTGAGCACGAATTTGATTGAAGAACCAGTTTATTTTGTTACTGATGATTTCGAAAGAGAAAGTGCAAGTCCACTCATGTAGTCCTTTCTTGAAGGCATTGTGACACAGTGTTCAGACGCTTAAGAGTAATAGTCATACTGACTGAGGATGTATTGTCGTGGTTCGTAACTCACTGACTTACTTTAAAACTATAAAACTGCAATTAAAAATGAAAAACATGAAAATTAATATTCATTAAATTATACAATCGTTGGACCTCATACTCACACTTGGTTCTTACCTGCTTACTTACACATACGTTATTTGATGGGCGCCAGCTACCACTCAGTGCAACAATAATAGAATGAGAATCTTGACTATCTCTAGGGTGTGGGGTAATAAGCTTACTTTTGACAACATACCGTATAATTTCTGGGAAAATGAGATTGGCGTTCGGTTTCCCCATTAAATTTGAGGTTATATGATTGTACTCTGGAAATGGAACGAAAGATTAATTTGATAGAATAAAATATATATATTCTTGAAATAATAGAAAAAATAGTAAGTCTTGCTGCGATAAGACAGATGATAATATGAACATTATGACATTGCAACTGAAAGAAACTAGGCATGAATTTGAATTCTTCTTGACCGGACATTTAACAATATTACACGAAATATATCCCTCACTGGTTCACTTGATTGTACCTTCAACACTTTGAGTGTAATTACGACGTATTCCTATGATCTGGTGTTTACTGTAGATATGTCACGCCTAATTTGGTGATGTATCCATGTGACTGCTTCTTCTCCATATCATATGACTCCTTGGTAAGTCTGTACTGTATGACTTCATTGCAAGTGTATCCTTCTATGACTCTATGGTAAGGCTTTCCGTCCGTATCTTCAACTAAGTGAACGACCAACTATGGCCTCACTCTCTCAATGACCAAAGACTAATGGCTCACTGAGTCTTCTCCATCTCGTTCACTCTCGTTGACTCTCGTTTACTCTCTTGACTGACCGACTGAGGCCTGTGCATCCCTATGACTTCTTCACTGTTCAGCTTCCGTTTAACTAATGACCGACTGAGGCCTCTCCATCTCTTTCACTCTCCGACCAACCGTGGCCTCTGCTTCCAATTGAATAATGATTGACGCTACAATATGCACCCAGCTTTTATAGACGTTGGTTGACACACCCACGTAATCTCCAGAACTAACTATGATCTACTCCCACCTCGCGACAAGTGTTACACCCTATGGCGAAATCGCCCGCAGCACCCAGTAGGAAACTCCATGAACGTGAGCTCATCGCTAAACAAGCACGATGACGTAGCGATGACGTAGCAATGACTTGGCAGTATCGCCAGCAGTATTGCACAATGTAACAATGTCATATCCACATCTGATATACAGCAACTCTCACTGTACATGTTTTGAGTTT
This sequence comes from Anabrus simplex, assembly GCF_040414725.1. NCBI lineage: Eukaryota > Metazoa > Arthropoda > Insecta > Orthoptera > Tettigoniidae > Anabrus > Anabrus simplex. The sequence continues at coordinate 429,135,270 of NC_090266.1, read as the reverse complement.
TATTCTACACACACGTATATATGCATACATTTAACTACAATCACGCAAGCGACAAGCATTGCAGAATTGAATTGAATAATAATTATAATAGTAATCTCAGAGATAAATGAATAATAGTACTGAATCCTTTTGGTCCATATTGAAGGATACCTACCTTTCTTACTTATCATCAAAGTTCATGAGATCTGTCTGTTGGGTCGTATCGGGTTCTTCGTCACTTGCTGAGGTAAAGGTAGGGTTCAGTAATTCTAATCGATCTACTCAAATGAAAGGTTGGTTTAAAATGTTCCTATTTATTCAATTTCTTCATGTAGCATTTCTGCTATATCCACGGTATCACTTAACTCAATTGTGTCCACTGGACACCACAATTACTGTACATAGAGGGTCAGAACGCTGGTGTGAGCCTTTGACGTAACTGCCTGATGGGCATTCTTACTAGAAACCATTGTCTCCAGTATTAATTAAAGAAAGGAAAGTCTGGAAATCCTTAAATTCGGCTTCCATGTGAGACTACATGTACCATCGTAGTGATTCTTTATGGTCCAGCCCTCGTAACACGAACTCTGGACTCTGGGTGTAATTAAGGCAGTCCAATCGGTGTGTGCCACACAGTGGTTATACGGCATGGACCCTTAATTGAATCGATGTGACCTGCGACTATGTCATGGAGCGACATCTAAACTTCTAAGTTATTTTAAAGTCATTATGGATGATGACCGCAAGGTAAATGATGCTACAGTGGCATATGGCCCTAATCTAAGTCACTGAGGTTGATGACCCCCTAACCATCCAAGTTTCTAATCTGAAGGCTAAACACAATTAAGTTACATCGGTTGATGTCCAAAGTTTCCATTTTACTATCCCCAGCACATTCACTGCTCTATCAATCAAAGTTAAATAAGACAACAATAGCAATGCTCACAATACTTTGTGGCAGTAAAATCCATTACCTTCGAATATGTCCCCTTAATCGTTACGTTAGCATTTACACATTCCCCAAAAAACAAACTAAGATTTCCAGAATGCATCTCCAAGTTATTCGCTTAATTGAAAGTTATTTCAAAATGCGGTTTCACTGAATTTAATAATTAAATAAATTTAAATTATTTAATGAAATCTTAAAGGACAACAAATTCTATCTCCGCGGACTCTGGTTTCTTTACAAATCCCTACGCAATTGTGATTTAAAATTTTTATCCTGTGACGTTTATCTGTTGATTCCGATAGCTGGAAAAGAACTATTACATCATTCATGTCCAGTTTATATCTTGTTTCATGACCTCACACTTGAAATCTAATCTATCCCTAGCCATTATTAACACTTGGATAACCCTAATAATCTACGTACAAACCAAAAGCAACTCGCCATAAAATTATGATGTCATATCTCGTCATAACATTTTATAAAGTATGCGCACCCCTCACAGGCAAACAATCATCACTACCATCGCTCTATATTTTGGACAACCCTGAATTTGGCTAATCTTGTTCATTATACTCTAAGTCCGTCGTATCAAATACACATTACGTCCCCAATTAAACAAATTGTACAGTATCTAATAACACTCAGGTTATTCCCGGATGAAAATTTCAACTAAATCCAACATTTAATGTTATCCCTTGCCGAGAAATACAATTTCAATTCCACGCGTAACACACTTTGCATGTCCCGTTATCCCCGCGGTGAACCCCTATCAGCTTACGGCATTTCGCCCCAGTCCGCTTGGCGGTGACATGTAACATCTGGTCCGTTCTACCTGACTGGCTTCTCAGAATGCTCCCTTTTAAACTCCGCCGATATAATTAAACAAATACGACATTTCTGACCAACAAAATGCACATAGATTTTACTTCAAAATGCCCACCATAATTATACACGTCGCAAATTAATACCGGCGCGGATCCTTGTCTACTGCTTTCCATTCCCAACATTATAAAATCCTCCTCGGGCTTCCACAAGTCCCGGCTTCATTGACAGGTCTCCAACCTGATTTCACAAATCTCATCTCGACTCACACGACAAAACTAACCTCTGTTTCCCAACTCACGACTATCACCGACAAAAGAACTGGAATAAAATCCTTACTAGAATCCACGACGTCTAATACCGCACAGTGCTTTAATAATGAAACAACTTCGCATAAAATGACAACGTATTTTAATAACTGGATTTTCACGCAAATGACTGAAAAATTCTACTAAATCTTTTTATATTGCCAGTCAGACACAGGGCCTAGAAAACGTTTCACTCCGTGACCAAATTCATCACTCTATACTCTCACCCGACAGCGCGCTTCCACTCGATTGAAAATGAATAACCATGGATTTCTTATATTATTTACGTCAAAATTTCAGACAGAAATTCTTTTACGTCGAATGAACATCTTAATTTGACACCACAAAATATAGGCACTAAACACACGGAAATGACGATCGACATTGGACGTGATATCACTTCGAAACTCTATTTAACAACTTTTTTACAACATCATACGGCACTCGCAAGACTTCAATGTATCCAAATGACACTTTTTGGTCGTATTCTAACCTTTACACAAACCACATAGGGGCGACCAACTGCGTCGTATATACTCCTTTCAAATACACATATTTTAGAGATCATGAAACAAGATATAATAGGTGGTAAGATGGTAAGTAACATACCTTAGGTGGTCACGCCAGTATTCATCATAGGGCTCACCTGCGACCCTGGCATTTTATTTAGCCATTTTTACATTTCTGGCTTTACAGATCATTTTATTCTTCCGGTTTCCTGGAAATAAAGCATAAAAAAGAAAATGCCCTTCACTTGTTCTTGTTGAGCGCACACGATGGACTGTAATTATTTCCGCACACGAATTACTTTATTTAGCACATACAAATTTATTCGGTACTTTGACCGTCCTATCTGGTACAATTATTTCCACTCAAGAAAACTATCTCCACATGGAGTCAAGACCCCAGCCAGAATGGCTAAAATCTGTGGGTTGGACTTAGTCTACTTTTGTCGTTCGAATTCACAGAGCAGCTCAACCCTCTGTCGTCAGCCTCGTAACACAAAATGCAGGGGCTTCGTCATGGCGTCAATTCTTATATATAGAAACTACCCCCTCTCTCCGGGCATCTCCCTTTTGCCGCCAAGAAAATTTCTGTAACTTTCTGACTTAACTAAACTGTAATTACAAGAGTTCTGAAGGTGACTACATACTCGCTACATTTCCGGCGGTAGTGTTCATGGACATTTAAAATTTATACATGTTCAATTAGCTGGATAAACGACCTCATTTGATAGGCACTATATTTTCGACTTGGCTTGGGCACGCAATACACACACGCGCTCTGTAATAGTTCACAAAAATGACTTAAGGTTCTTCCGCCGTTGACACGTGCGAATGACGTCACGTATCCCAGCACGTGGGATCGACGGTAATCACCCCCTCGCCACGTGTCAATTCCATGCTATCAAGTATCGAACTTCTTATCCAATTGACAATTTAATACATAATATTCTTAGGGCACAAAGGTCATGGGTTCAGTACGGAAATAATAATAATAATAATAATAATAATAATAATAATAATAATAATAATAATAATACAGATATCATCTTGTAACGGGATTTGAACCGTTACGGTATAAATGCAGACATCATCAGCATATTCCAAGCCACGAATGGTGGGTCTAAATAATTCGTCCACGTCAGAGATGCAGGTAGCGTACAGTAAAGGGCTTAATACACTGCCTCGAGGAAGGCCTTTAGAGACTGTACGCGTCCAATAGAAGTAGGTCCGTTCCGAATGTATATGCTGCGTTCTTTAATCAAAGTCCCAGTCCCCCTGCACTACGACAATGATGATCGGGGACCTGATGAAGCCTAGTTTTAATTTGAATTATAAATTCACAGTGGTGATACCCACAAGGGAGGAGTGGGCCGCGGATGCTGGGGCCCGCCTTAGATCTGGGGGCTGTACATGGTACACAGATGGCTCGCGGACAGAGACGGGCACAGGCGCCGGGGTCTGGGGGCCTAAGGCAAGGCTCTCCCTACCTATGGGTAAATACGCTACTGTTTTCCAGGCCGAATTATATGCAATACTGGCCTGTGCTGTATATATATGGAACATGCCTGGACACAGAAGATGCATCACTATTTGCAGCGATAGCCAGGCAGCGTTAAAAGCACTATGTGCAGTTAAAACAACATCAAAAATGGTATGGGAATGCCAAAGGATGTTAGATCAGCTGTGTGAACCTAGCTCAGTTACCCTATTATGGGTCCCTGGGTACACAGGTATCAGTGGAAATGAAGAAGCTGACAAACTTGCGAAACAAGGCTCAAAAGGTCCTTTCATAGGACCAGAGCCCTTCCTGGGAGTGTCACTCCGAAGCGTGAAACTGGTAATATCCCAGTGGACAAACCAGTCTCACTTAGACATTTGGAAGAGGTTAACTATAGCAAGGCAGGCACGTGAACTTATCAAAGGGCCTAGCAAAAGTTATAAAAAAGGTCCTGATAAATTTGAATAGGACCAGAATTTGAATGGTAGTTGGACTGTTGACAGGCCACAAAACCTTACAGAGACACCTACACATCATGAAAATCAGTCAGGATCCGATGTGTAGAAGATGCGGTAGGGAGGAGGAGAGCTTCGCGCATGTATTATGTCAGTGCGAGGCTCTTGCAAGCACTAGACATCGATACCTTGGCTCACATTTCGTGAGCCTGGAAGACATCAGGAATGCCAACATCCGTCACTGGTATCCTTTATAGGAGCACTAGGCTGGACTAGGCAAACCCGTTTAAGGGACACAAAGGGTCTTCACAGACCTACGTGTGGAGCCCTGCGAAGGCAGGGTTCACCCATTCTTTATCTATCTATCTATCTATCTATCTATCTATCTATCTATCTATCTATCTATCTATCTATCTATCTATCTAAGTCCCAGTCCCGCAGATAAGAGTTCTAGCGAGCTTCAATGCTGCTAACTTGCACAACAGGAGAGATACGTCCACATTGTCGTAGGCAGAACCAATATCCAAACAAAGCGCAGCAAGATGACCCTGAGATTCGAAAGTACGCTCGATGTCAGTGGTGAATATGCTGAGATAATCCATGGTTCCACGTGCTCTTCGAAATCCATGTTGAGATAATGGCAACAATCTCCAGTGATCCAGAAACCACTCTAATCTGCTTTTAATAATCGGTTGTAATGTTATGACCACCCAAGGTGATAAAACTTTTGCTCTACAAGACGTTGCATCTTCAGGATCCTTACCTGGCTTTAATATGGGTAGCAGATTTCAGTAGTCCTGTCTTTCAGTAGTCATTCCATGTGTCCGTATGGAAGTATAAATCTGAACAAGGATAGTTTGAACCGAGAGAGGTAATTTACTAAGCATGCAGTAGTGTATGCTTTCCTTTGCCGGTGCAGTATTATTACGGTCCTAAGAATCCGCTGATATTCAGCCAATGTAAATGATCGAATAAGAAAGTGATAAGAATCGTCGCAGAAGTCATCCATTGTATCTATGTGTTGGGGTACGAACGGAGGTGCAGTAATGTCGACAAACTGTTCTCCCAACTCTGCAATGTTAGACTTAAAGGATGTAGTGTGGCTATCTTTCCGGAGGCTCCTAATTTGCGACCGTATTGTAGTTAGAGGGGTATCTTTATTAATACGTTCACAGAAACTCCTCCAAATTTGACGTTTTCTTTCTTTCAAGTAAAGCTTCACTTTGGAATTTGTCTGTTGAACAGCATACAATTATTCCAAGTAGGTTGGTGGTGGTATTGACTAAATAAAAGCTTGCTTACGCTTCGCTATCATCAGCGAACATTTTCGATCCCGCTAAGGGGTTGGAGGTCCTCTCTTAAGAGTGTATGGGTGCTTTTCAGGTATTGAAAGGCAGGTGGCAGAATGTATTGTTTCCAGGAGACCAATGTAGTTTTCTAATGGAGTTAACGGAGTCTATATAAATAAAATTGTAGGGGGTCCGCTGTTTGTCTGTTTGTCTGTCTGTTTGTCTGTTCCACCATCACGTCGAAACGGCTAGATAGATCTCAACCAAACTTCATATTTAGAGTATACTCATCCCGGGGAAGGTTTCGATATGCATATCATTTTAAAATATTTGAATACACGGGGGGTTTATAGGAAAACCAGAATGGTTTTTCCACCATCACGTCGAAACGGCTGGAGAGATCTCAACCAAACTTAATATTTAGAGTATACTTATCCCGGGGAAGGTTCCGACATGCATATCATTTTAAAATATTTGAATACACGGGGGTTTATAGGAAAACCTGAATGGTTTTTCCACCATCACTTCGAAACGGCTGGATAGATCCCAACCAAACTTCATATTTAGAGTATACTCATACTGGGGAAGGTTTTAATATGCATATTATTTTAAAATCTTGGAATAGACGGGGGTTTATAGGAAAACCAGAATGGTTTTCGTCCATTTTCTCTTATACTATTGATTTTCTGTAAACTTCGTTTACCGTACGTGAAACGTCTCTTTATTATAAACAACTTTCGTTATGTTCATAATTTACCTTACTCTTCACATGACGGAGAAATTTACAGTTTTCCGCTGGTATCATGCTCTGCATTGAGTGACCGACAGACCGACAACGAACCTACAGGTTACCATGGCAACGTCTCTGACTGCATGCCAGCAGGGAAGTAACGTATTGACATTTTCCTCATCATGGTTTTAAATTCGTGGTTGTTCTTTGGGTAGAAGGCAAAAGAGGCGTCAATCGGCCTATCTGCGGGATATTGGCGGAATATTGTTAGCTGCTATAACCGCCCTCGAATAGATTAAATAATAACACCATTAGTCATCTTCTTATTATTTGTTTACCTAAGAATCACTGGACCTAAATTTCTCCTCTGGTACCGCTTTATTATATCCATAACTCACACTAGCATAATTTATTGAGGGGCATTTGATTTTCCAATACATTCACTTGGCATTTACATATTTGTCGTTATCCGGGTGTCCTCAGTTATAAACCATTTCCTATTACTTTCAACTTTCTTAACTGTATTATTTTCTTCCTTAATTACGCCGTATGTACGCGAGTGCTACAAACTACTGGATGTATTTCCACCAATACTCATATTTAGAATATACACCTGTCCTTGATAGGTTTTAGGGCAAATATTGTTTCTAAATCCCTGAACTGACTGGAGGTTTATACGAAACCGAAACAGTGATTTTGCACTTCCACAAAATATACACAACAAAAGTTAATTTAAATCTACCTGCCTTGGTAGAAATTAATTTCTAAACCTTTTTTCTCATGTGCATCATTTCGATACGAGGATTAATAACGGAGATATCATTAACGGACCGTTTTTCTGTACAAGTCCCATCGGACTTAACTCACGAGCGGGTGCGTGTAAAGCGTATTCCTTACAACTTGAAAACTACTGAAGACATTCAAACCAAAATTTATATTTAGCATCCACCTGTCCAAAGGTAGGTTTTAAACGTAAATAAGATTTCATGTTCCGGGAGGGAACCGAAATGGTGATTTTACTCTTCCACAATATATACAGAACAAGACCAACCTGACTGGAAATCGACCAAACGTGATGGAATTCCACCTCTAAACCTTTTTTCATGTGCATTTTTTCGTCAAGAAGATTAATAAGGGAGATATCATGAATGGTCAGTTTTGCAGGTTAAGTCCAGCGGACATAGCCCAAAAGGTGTTCTACATGGAGCAGATTCCTTATCAATATAAATCAAATCGTAACGACTGTGTACCTCTGCACTGACTATTTTGGCGAAATTTTCGTACAGCTTTCCGTTTAAGGGGTAATAATAACCATCTCCATAATTTTTGGTTTAGTTTCCTGAAAGTCCTAATTTTTACCCGCCTCGCCTAAAATCCAGATTGCGGCATAATTTGCCAGAAGAAAAAGAAGATAATTGAAATTTGGCAAAATTATACGTTTTAGCCTGTAACGAACGGAAAACATCCAAGATCATTAAATTTTTCACTTTTTATCCCCGAAGAATATCGAAATATGCAGGCAAATTTTATGATGTTGCAGACCTTCGGAAATTCCTATCACATAACAGATTGCACAATCTCCGTTCAATTTGGAATGATCTACAACCTTGGTCTTATGACTTTTTGCCGTATCTGTATACATTTTACGTTTGATTTTTCTCTATTAATCGATGTTAAGTCAATTTGCAATTTTCACAGCATAATTCATACTTTCGATTACTCATATGAAATACAGAATCATGAAACTCTTCACGAAAATTGGCCCACCCAGTAGCCATATGTGAGCCAAATGCTATGTATGTAGCTGTCACATAATTATCCGAAAAGTAATGTAATGTGAGATAATCTTACAAAAACGTTACCCTGTTCCACGTTTCTAACTCAATCTGACCCAAGAATAGATGACATATCATAGGGCCAGCCATTTAGGCCACTAAATCCGGCGTGTCTTATGGTATAATCCTTTGTCGATATGACGTACGTTTAGTAGCAGTTAATCTGTAAATGAAGGTCTTCAATATTGTAAACACGCATATACTTTCGTATGTCGATCTATATATATTCACTGATGTCGATTTGTAGCGATCGAGAAAGGGTGGGTCTGCTATTGTAATCAGTACTCCCCACACGCACTTTGACTGGCAGTATGAAAGGGTTCCTTCTCCAACTCCTGTGTAACTGTCATTAGTAAGGAAGGCCTACAATAGTAATGAATAGTTCCCTTCTCGATTTGACTTGCAGAAGGCAAGTGAGCATGCAGTTTTGTTTATAACTCCCCTACCCGATGGTGTTTGGCAGTAGGCAAGGGTGCCCGCCATTATAAAGAAATGTCCTCATCTAAAATGTGACTGGCATTGGGCATAGTGGCCCGCAATTTTGATGGAAACTCACCAACTTGGTGTGACTGGCAGTAAGGTAGCTGGAAGTAGGAAAATGGACCTGGCATTATAATGATAACTGCACAACTCAACTTCGAGTGATAGTAGGGTAATTGCCTGCCATTATAATAAAAACTCCTCAACTGTAATCTGTCTGGAAGTAGGAAAGGGGGCTGCCATTTTAACGATTCTCCCCAAAATCGATTCTGTCCGCGTAGTAGGCAATGGGGCCTGCAATTATAATGTAAACTTCCCAACTCGATTGTGAATGGCAGTAGACAAGTGAGCCTGCCGTTATATCACAAATACATAACAAACTTTTTACATTGGAAACAACGTACGGGGACCTCCCCATGCTCTTTCTCGGATAACGCTAAGAGACATGCAATTTTAAAACAATCTTATTTACTGCATGTACACTATTTACGTCGATATTCGAATACAATGTAGAATACCGTAGCGAAGCACGGGTACATTCGCTAGTCCACAATAATAGGAGATTGTTTTGGATTATATAAGTGTAGGCGTACCAGTTTGATAGTTTCGTATTCCACTTAGTGAATGGGTAAATATTGCATTAGTGAGTTATAATGATTACATGTAACATAAAAGCTTTCCAGTCTGTCGAACACACAAGTTCAGTGTAATAAAAATAGGAATAAAAATACACACTATTCCTTTTTCAATAGTGTGTTTATTACAGGTGTGTTATAGTGTAATATCTGTACTGAACTCGTGGGTTCGAGAGACTGAAAAGCATTTAAGGTACATTTAACTGAGTCATCACTGGAAAGTATGGCTCCCTTCTTAACAAAATATAATGATGATCCAACAACATTTCAATCACATAATGGTCCGAACCTATGACATACGACAATGTTTTGCAGGACACGATATTAATTAGAATAGATGAGCAAATGTAACATTAACCGTAGAACGCCGCTGGCCAATTCGAGGGACGAGAGTTGGAGAACCGTATTTTAAAATAACAGAGTTAAATTCAGCGAGGGTAGTCAATAAGCAGTACCTGCAGCATCAGCGAACGTACTGTACATCCCCAGGTCTCACAATGTGCATTTAGATCACCATATAATAGGTATGGTGGGTCGAGTTGTGATACCAGAGTGTACCATGTGTTAAGCTCAATCACACAATCGAGGAGGGCAATACATCGGTATCAGTGTCTTGGGAGCCAGGTTCATCTGTACAGATACGGACTCTCTAAAGTTCTGAAGGATCATCTTATGTCGTACTTGAGAGGAAATAATTAGAGCTGCTCCACCGTAACCATCCACACGATTATCTCTGTACACTCGAAACCTCTAAGCCGCAACTCCAAACCTTAATATGTCCAACTTTCATGTATGGCGACAACAGAAACCTACCTGTCACGAATTTTCCTAAATAAACTGTCTTTGTTAGTTGTCAGAACGTTCGTTCGATTGTAATTTTTTAGATTAGTGGCCATTGCTTATCCAGGTGAGAAATCATTTCACCTAATTTGTTGGAGGGCTTTTCGAAGTTGATATCATTCCTCGTAAAAGATTTAAAATCAGATTGTGGACATTGGATATGAAGACATCCAACACAAAAGGAAAAGTATTCTGTGAAACAGACTTATTCATGTCCATTTGGGAAGAAATACGATGAGGTTGAAGCGTGTAGGGGTTTTGTCTGATGGGGCATTGTGGAAGTTCACGAGGGGAATAAAACAGAGGCGGTTGCTCATAAGCACGGGATGTAGGTGGCAGGACTAGGCGCAGATTTTTTAAGGCAGTGAATATATTAGAACGCTGAATTGGGAGCGAGGGGAAGGCCCGTTCATCTTCGATGGGGAGGGGTGTCCCACTATCTCTGCGTATGGTCAATGTTCCAAACATTTGATTGCATCCTTGAAAGGAATACTCCTAGTAGCTGATACAGTATTTCGTTTTATTTCTGCCGTTTAGAGTATTCTCAGCAGTCTTCAATTGTAGCGCTATGTGCACCATTACAATGTACAAACAATAATTGCAATGATGTGCATTGCGCTACAGGATACTGGTTACCTCATTTAGCACATCTTCCCGTTGAACGGCAATATTTCTGCGTGTGGCCCGACTCTAAACACTTAAAACTCTGGCGTACTGGAGAATTGTATGGGGTGACCTCACACTGCGTAACGTGGATAGACACATTGTCCAGCAGGAACTGAGAATCGAATTGTACCACACATGTCAGAAGTGGTGTAGTCTCTTGTTTACCATTGTCATAGATTTATTCATGATACGGTGTACCCTGAGAATGCTAATGGGGGAGAAAATGTTTTGTAGGAGCACTTCGTCACCTAGACTGACATCAACGTTACGGATGTTTCCACGGCGAGTGATGACATGAGTCGGAACATAAGCTTGCAATTGTTTTTCAGTAAACAGAAGAGATTCTACAAGTTAGAAGCTCGAGCTGTTACTAAGTCAATCTTGATTTTGTTCCGTCCAATCGACCTAATGTTCAAAAAGCTAGACCTATTTGACACCATCTTACTGTACAGCAATTTCCCAAGTCCCATTGGATGAAATTTTTCAATATTTCCTGTCGTACCATCTACGTAAATATGAAGTGGGCCAGGAGAATCGTCCTTATAACTTTTGTTGTTGTTCACATAGGGGGTAGGGCGCGTGTTAAATGTACTCTCTGTGCTGCTCGTAGAGCAGGTGTCTGAGACATCTCTCCCAGCTACTGTAGGTACTCTACTTTGAGTTTCTACTGTAGTTAATGTTTGTACTGAGAAAGTTTCTGTGTGATCACATTCTGGTATTTCGGGTTGCGAAGGAGGAAAGTTTCCTAACTATACCAAAGATAGCTTTTTACCTTGTAATTCAGAAGTACTTACCACGAGCTTTCTTTCCATGTTGGGTGTCCGGTATTCCATCAGACGCTTCTGGTCTGCATTGCTTGGAGGCTCCATTTCTACATCGTAATGCTGGCCTTCACTGAGGGTAAGAAGATCTGCATTCACTGTACAATGTAATAAAGAATACGTGGGAAGATCATCTATGACATTGTTCGGTTGGATAGCGGGAGGGTCTCCCTCCCTATACGTTCCACCGTCCATCAGCAATATACGTTCCAATTAAGTATAATACACTGTAGTGAAGGGTTGAGAAATAAAAAATATCTCAATGCTACTAGATTTGTAGCACTAACACACAAAACATACAGAGTTCCATGCGCTTGCTGAACTGTGTTCCGTTCGGCCGAGTCAGAGACCTAATCACCTGCGGAGAGTTCGACTGGCACGAATTTTCCGGTGCGCTCACGAAAGCAGATTGAACCCGTCACTTGGGTGCTTTAGGTCTTCCAATGCTGACATTTAACAATGGCATTTGTTCTATATATTGTGCCTCCTGCCTTCTTCCTACGCGTCAAGTTAAATATTATTCAAACTCCCATTTCCTGGTAAAGGATGGGTGAATCGTTATTTACAACTCTGAAGAGATTTGGCTGAGATGTATGTATGTTGAGTGCTCAGCCCGGAGGCTGGTTTGATACTCAACAGCTCCACCATTAGCCGTCATAGATGGCCCAGGCGTCATTGAAGAAGCATACTAGGGAAATGAGGAGTGAGGTAATTTTCGGTTGCTTTCCTCACTGAGCCAGAAGTTGCTTTTACATCTCAGTCTGTCAAGCCCACTGAAATGCCTGCATCAACCGACCCTACGAGCAAGATTCTCACACCATTCATAACAGGGACTACCGGATGAGTTGGCCTTGCGGTTAGGAGCGCGCAGCTGTGAGCTCGCATCCGGGAGATATTGGGTTCGAACCCCACTGTCGGCGCCCTGAAGATGGTTTTCCGTGGTTTCCCATTTTTACACCAGGCAAATGCTTGGGCTGTACCTTAATTAAGGCCATTGCCGCTTCCTTCTAATTCCTAGGCCTTGCGTGTCCCATCGTCGCCATGGGGTGTCGGTGCGACGTAGAGCAACTAGCATAACAGGGACTGGCTGCATAAGGAATGGCATTACTAGCATCATTCATACCTAGGTCGATTTCATAATGTCAAAGCCAAGAATGAGACTGAGACAGGTCAATGAAAGTAACAATTTTTTTCTAGCCCACACCAGAAGACATAGTGCACTGTAAACACTAGGCCTTGCCAGCAAAGGCATTTGGCTGACATAAACCAGCTTATTTCAGATGCGGGCGGTTCAATTTTTTTTTCAGATTCCTTCACCTTTCTTTTACACAGTACCGTGTATGTTATGAAAATAATTAATGATTATCATGTGAAAATAACCTTGTTGTTTTTGGTCATCTGTCCAGAGAGTGGTATCATGCAGCCCCAAATACCACCCTACTTTGTGCGAACTTTTTTTATTTCTACGTAACTACTACATCCTAGCCGGCCCCGTGGTGTAGGGGTAGCGTGCCTGGCTCTTACCCGGAGGCCCCGGGTTCGATTGCCGGCCAGGTCAAGGATTTTTACCTGGACCTGAGGGCTGGTTCGAGATCCACTCAGCCTACGTGATTAGAATTGAGGAGCTATCTGACGGTGAGATAGCGATACCGGTCTAGAAAGCCAAGAATAACGTCTGAGAGGATTCGTCGTGCTGACCACACGACACCTCGTAATCTGCAGGCCTTCGGGCTGAGCAGCGGTCGCTTGATAGGCCAAGGCCCTTCAAGGGCTGTAGTGCCATGGGGTGGGGGGGTACTACATCCTACACCCGACATCTACTCCAGTCTGTTCGTCATACTCATGCCTTGGTAACCCCTAATGTTCTTACTGCCTATACTTCCCTCAGAAACCTCTTTGAACAAGCCCTGGGTGCCTTTTTCTGGCCAAATTTTGCTAAATCATTCTCCATGTCGATTGAATATGTCTTCATTTGTCCGGCTCCATGGCCAAATGGTTAGCGTGCTGGCCTTTGGTCCAGAGGGTCCCGGGTTCGATTCCCGGCCGGGTCGGGGATTTTAACCTTAATTGGTTAATTCCAGTGGCTCGGGGGCTGGGTGTATGTGACGTATTCAGTATTAAAAATCATCCTATGTAGGGCCCTCATCTTCACAGACATGCAGGTCGCCTTATAGGCCGTCTACGAGAAAAAGACCCGCACCAGGCCTCTCCGGAGGCCATACGCCATTAAATTAATGTCTTCATTTGTGATCCGATCCACCAAATTTACATTCAGCGTTATTCTGTATCAACATACTTCGATAGCTTCTATTCAATTTCTTACAGTATTGAATTTTACAGTTTCTTCATTCACACGTTTTCATATTTCCCATTTCACGGCTAAACTTTGTTGTCGGATTCCGTGCAACATGATCTTTAGAAAAATGCATATTCGATGCAATATTGTTTGTATACCTGAGGGCAAAAGTTCCTTCTGAATTCAGGTCAAGAGGCACACGCAGTCAGCCATTTGATAATCTGTGGGCAGGAAACACGGAGTCTGCAGACATTCTGCTCCACGGATGTGATATCTGTTCACAAAGAGCTCAATAATATAGTGAATTCGCAGTTGGTCGAATGACTGCGAAGGACGATGTATTAAATGATCGTCTATCTACCTTAGATCAACTTTAGAAGAAACTTACACGTCGCGCTGCCATAGTGAGATATATTGCTGCCAACTGTAGCGAAATTCAGCTACACGGAACGAATAAGATTCTTCTGGCAAAATAATAAGTAAATCTAAAATTTTCAAAATCGAATTAAGTAGTGTTGTTCATTTCTAGTGGAATTAGAAGAAACGAGTTCGAATATATTCCTATAACCATGGCAATTGCTGTTGGTACTTTTTAATGATACAAAAGTGGCTGTGCGGATTGGGTCACGTAGCTATCACCTTGCATTCGGGAGATAGTAGGTTCGAACCCGACTGTCGGCAGTCCTGAAGATGGTTTTCCGTTGTTTTCCATTTTCACACCAGGCAAATGCTGAGGCTGTACCTTAATTAAGGCCACGATCGCTTCCTTGGCACTGTTAGCCCTTTCCTATCCCATCGTCGCCATAAGACCTATCTGTATCGGTGCGACGCAAAGCAGCTTGTAAAAAGAATATGTTAGGAAAGGCGATATATAACTGCTTCAGAATACAAACTCATAGTGATTTTCTAACATTGAAGTAAGATTTACAAAGAAAGAATGACAGTCACCTTATGCAGTTTCAAATGAATAATACACTCTAACCCGTCAACACCGTACGTTGTTTACTTCTTTTGCTAGTTGCTTTACGTCGCACCGACACAGATAGGCCTTATGGCGACGATGGGACAGGAAAGACCTAGTTATAGGAAGGAAACGGCCGTAGCCTTAATAAAGGTACAGCCCCAGCATTTGGCTGGTGTGAAAATGGGAAACCACTGAAAACCATCTTCAAGGCTGCCGACAGTGGGGTTCGAACCCACTATCTCCCGGATGCGAGCTCACAGGTGCGCGCTTCTAACCGCACAGCCAACTCGCCCGGTGTTGCTTACTTCGGGACTCAGTGAGTTCGTTGGTTTTGATGTTCTTTTATGAGCAAGATATTATTATTATTATTATTATTATTATTATTATTATTATTATTATTATTATTATTATTATTATTATTATTATTATTATTATTATTATTATTATTATTGTACCGGGCGGTACACCTCTACACCGTTTATTTAAAAGTTGCGCCAGTTGAAACTCCTCTTCTGGAGGAAGGTTGAACTTTATCTATTCTATTAATTCTCTACTTTCTCAGAAGATGTCACCACGTGGAAAATTTTGAGTTTTTGAACGGTGTCACTTTTGATGTGTTTTTGTTTCGCTTGAAGTAAGAAGTGTGAACTTTCTCTTCTAGAGGACACTACTGAAGAATTACAATAGTGCAACCTAGTGCGAAATCAAAGAACTATTTGGTTGGAGAAATTTTTATTTCAAGAGTTTGTTCTTTGTTAAATTTCTTTCTGTCATGGTTTAAGTTGGCTGTATACCCCTCTTTTTCCCCTTATTTTGGATCTAGCCAATCCCGAATTTCTTTAATTAATTTTCCACCAATAATGTGTTTCTTCTTCCTCTATGTAGGGGTTTCTTTTCCCGAACCAATAAAAACTTTGAGGGAGGGTGTTTTATTTCCCCTAACGCCTAGAATCTTCCGCGAGAGGATATAAACTGCTGATTTTGGGGTCTCCGGGCCACTTCTGTTCCATCTTTCAGTGTATTAAGTACATAGCAGGAGGCGGGAAGCGCCTCTTTCTTCTTCAGCCGTTCAACACCAGGTAATGGCCTATTAATAACTTCTTTTCTTGCTAGGTCGGCAGTTTAACACTCGCGGCGGGTTCGAAGCATTTCCATCATGTAACCTTTTCCTAAAATGTAATTACTCTTTTCATCTTTTTCTTGTAAAGCTACATATTGGGATAGAGAGTGCTAACCCTCTCGAGCTCCCACTCACATTTGTTTTGAGGTGAACTTATTTTCTCAAACTATTCTTCGTTTATGTAATGTAAAGTGTTCTTCTCTAAGTCACCTCTGTAGTATGGGATTAGCCCTTGCGTTAGTGGCCCAGAGCCAGATTAGGTTTTAAAAACAAAGTGTATTAGGAGTGCAAGTTCGCCTCCTCTCAAATTGTTATTTTAGAGGTCATGTAATCAACCTTCTTTTCATGTAATAGACCTCCGTAGTTTGGGTATTTTACCCCTGTAAATACGTCCTTAGAGGACAGCTTGAAGGTAGAGTTTGGTGTGGCCTTTGAGAGGCTTAAATTTTAAGAGCGGATCGCTCTTTTGAAAATGGAGTATCATATGCCTCGTGGAGGCTTTTCTGTGTAATTCGGAGCCAGGGGCTCCTAGGGATGAATGGGGTTTTCTGCCCCGTTGTTAAAATTTGTATATCGGAAAGTTGGGCTAGTTGCTCAAAAATTGTGAACTCAGGGCTCGAAGCCCAAACTCTGTAATCCCTGTAATTGTACATTTCAAATTGTGTTTCGGCTACTAAGTACCTGTTCTTTGTTATTACTTAATTTTGAAAAGAAAATATAACCTGGTTAAATTTTACTTAGTTTCTCTTCCGTAGCTTGAGACCCGTTCACGCCCGCACCTTCTTTCTCCTCTACCTACCACTAAAACACGGTAACAAGTGGTAGCAGAGCGTGGTTGAATGGGTCTCAATTTAGCCCCTTTTGACGGCTAAACATTGCTTTGATTCGAACTCTAACAATTTTCTCAGTTGCTGGAATTTGTTGAGTTTTTCAAAATTGTTCTGTCATCATGCCCGGCCCTCGCGATGTTCTCCTCCTTAACTACTTGCGCAAAGAGGAGTTGATATATGAGTTAACTATCAGAAACGTTCAATCTGGAGGCACGGTTGCAATAGATACTAACAAGCTTAGAGAGTCCCTTGATTTGCCCATTTCCATCCCCAATTTGGGAGAGAAAGAAATTGATGACTCTCTTTCCACGATTGTCGAGAATATTACTGGGCTAGCATCGGTAGTCAGCTTTTTTGATGAAAACGATCCATCTCCTAATCAAATTAAGCGTGTGCAAGGCAGGCTGTATCACTTTGCAAATAGAGTTAATGATCTATTGTCTCTAAAGGTGAATGACGTTCAGAGGAAGCAAGCTAATACGCTCCTTGAAACTATTTCTGAATTGTCTAATAAGGTCACTCAATTGCTAACCGGCGAAGCTCCTCCCAAAACTGATCAACCCGCCACGGTGAATGTAGGTAACGAGGAAGAGCCTCCTCAGGGAGAAGTCAATAGGATAACCGTTGCTGCTCAAACTATCTCTGCCCCATCGAACAACGAATCTGAACGCCGTGCGTCATTGAGTAACATCCGCTCTGAATTAACTTCTTTGCCCTTGAAACCTTTAACGACTATGACACCTGGGTTCAGCAGCTTGCCTCACCCATTGGCAATGTTGCTTAGAGGTATCTCTAAGTTTTCCGTCAACACCACCAGTGACGTAATTTCATTTTTAAGATTTCTAGTGGAATTTCAGGATCATGCCCTTGTGTTTTCTCTTTCCCCATGTCAAATTTTGCAAATTATCTATCCTTATGCTATTGGTGTTCTATCTGACAAAATAGTTAGAGCCATTGCCGAGCAATCTTCTATTGAGGATTTCCATGCCCATTTGCTAGCTAACTTCATCCCGGCTAGGGCCAGGTCCTCCCTTATTCAGAAATACTATTATCGGGTACAGCGCTTGGATGAAAACCTGGCAGACTTCATCCAAGATATTAAGTTTTATACTAGGGTGTTTGCTCTCCACTTCCCTGAGGATCAGATCGTGCAAGCTATTGTTGAAGGGATTTCACCACCCTACAGGTCATATTTGTGTTTCGCGGCGTGCCCGCAAACCTTCTCTGAACTGGAAGCATTAGCCGTCTCTGCGGAAGGAGTTAGGTATGCCGATTCCTTGCGTGTGGCGAAAGAACCCCCGCCTTCCTTTAGTAACACTCGGCCTCCACCTCGCCGACCAGTCAATCCCCGTAAATGTTATGCTTGTGGGTCGCCTGACCATCTGCGGAATAAGTGTCCTCTGATCAAGTCAAGTGGGACAAGGAATGGAGCAGAGTCATCACAAGGCTGTTTTAAGTGTGGGGCCTTCTCACATATCGCCAAGAATTGCCCAAACTCAAATAGCACCCCCTCCTGCTCAACTTCTGGTGCAAATTCCAGCTATGCCAATAATAAAAAGTGACTAGTGGCGTCGGCTGAGCCGACTAATCCATATTCCCGAGACTCAGCCCCTAGTAAACAGGTTGTAAATGCAGAGAACGACCAGCCTTCAAATTCATCTTTTGAATGCCCTAAAGAGTGTCTTAGGATTGCGGCGGATACCCCCGCACCTGTTCCTTTTCTTAAGATTGAGTTAAATAACGAGCCTATAACAGCTCTCTTAGATTCAGGCAGTGTTTGTTCCATTATTTCGGCTGATTGGTATTCTAAATTGAAATCTGTTTGTAAACTCCCTGACTATGTCTCTTCTCCTGTTCAATACGTTTCGGCTAATTCATCCCCATTAGAAATTCTAGGTTCCTTACTGGTCAAAATTCGTGTTTTTAAGTTTACATGGAAAGTTAAATTGTTTGTGGCCAAGCAATTGTCTTGCCCCATTATATTGGGAGCTGACTTTATTTCTCACACTGGTCTTGTGCTCGATCTCCGGTCTAGGTCGTGCACTTTCAAATTTGCTTCTAGTTATAAAATCCCACTATTAAAGTGTAATTCTGTATCATGTTCATCTATTTCGCCTACCCAGGATGAGATGTTGTTAGACCTTAGACATCTACCTGAGGAGCAGGCTGATAGTATTCGCAAACTGTGTCTCTCGTTTCCCGAGGTGTTCTCTGATACTCTTGGTGTTACTGACCTTATTGAATACAAAATTGAGGTCACGGACTCGATTCCTGTCCGTTTTCCACCGTATAGGCTATCTCCACCTAAAATGAAGGCTCTGAAAGAAATCATCGATCAGATGTTGAAGGATGGTATTATTAGGCCCTCTAAGTCAGCGTATTCTTCGCCTATTTTTCTAGTCCCGAAACCCCAAGGAGGCTTCAGGCCTGTCATTGATTACAGGGCTCTCAATCGGAAGGTGGTGTTGCAATCTGTGCCCCTTCCCGACCTTCATTCTTGCTTTTCATGGTTTCGTAAGGCCAAGTTCTTCACCATCTTGGACTTGAATCAGGCCTATAATCAAATTCCCCTTGCCGAAGAGTCTAAACATCTTACAGCGTTTGCCACGGACTGGAACTTATACGAATACAACCGCGTGCCTTTCGGGCTCCCCACGGGGGCAGCTGTGCTCACTAGGCTACTAGATAGGGTCTTTTCCGACATCAAATTTGAGTACTTATATCACTACTTGGATGATGTCGTCGTATTTTCCGAGACTTTTGAAGAACATCTAGATCATCTGCGAGAAGTTCTCGATCGCCTTCGTAAGGCTGGGTTAACTGTTAAGTTGTCCAAGGTTGCCTTTGCTAAGCCCTCAATGTCATTCCTAGGGCATATTGTGTCACCCGATGGGGTAGCTGTCGATCATTCTAGAACACAGGCCATCCGTGATTTTAAACCTCCTAAGGACATCAAAGGTATCGCTAGATTCATTGGTATGGTGAATTTCTTCAGGAAGTTTATTCCTAACTTCGCTAATAGAGCGGCGCCCTTAAACCTTCTTCGTAGGAAAGGCATCAAATTCGAGTGGGGACCTTCTCAACAAGCCGCTTTCGAAGATCTTAAATTAGCTCTCTGTAATGCCCCTGTACTTGCTATGCCTGATTTCTCGAAGAAATTCATCGTCCAAACGGACGCGTCGTCGTCAGCTGTAGCTGCAGTCCTTCTTCAAGAGACTGAACTAGGGAGGCGTCCCATCGCCTATGCATCTAGGACTCTATCGGTTCAAGAAGCCAAGTATTCCATCTATGAGCTCGAAGGGTTGGCAGTCTTATTCGCCTTAGAAAAGTTCCGTCTCTATCTGGAACATGTCAAATTCGACCTGGAGACAGATAATCAAGCCTTAAGCTGGGTCTTAGGTAGGCCGCGTCGTACTGGTCGTATAGCCCGTTGGGCCATCCGTATTTCTGCCTTCCAATTTGATGTACGACATATCAGAGGTACCGAAAATGCTGTTGCTGATGGACTCAGCCGTATGTTTCATAACGACGTCGAAACCCACGAACCGGTCGATAGTTCATCACCTTCCGAGTCCATACTATCTGGTGTTAATGCCATCTTAACAGATGCTCCCATGCTTTTTAGGGATATTGAGAAATACCAACGGGAAGATCCGACGCTGGCTCCTATAATGGAAACCCTTTCTTCTGGGGAACATGCTGTCCCTTATGTTCTGAGGAATGGTGTTCTATGTTGCCCTTCGAGGCATGATAAGTTGATGAAAGTTGTTGTTCCAGCGGTTCTTGTACCTATGATCTTCAAATACTATCATGAGACCCCATTGGGAGGGCATCTGGGTATCTTTAAAACTCGTGAAAAGATTCGTGAAATGTTCATCTGGAAAGGTATGGACGGTGAAATCCGTGAACTTGTAAAAGCTTGTAAATCTTGTTTGCTCAGTAAACCAACCATGTCCACCAAGGTAGGCCTCTTGTCTTCGCATCAAGCGTCGCGCCCCATGGAACGCCTGTATATTGATTATGTGGGACCCTTCCCCCAGTCAAAGGGGAATGCCAACAAATTCATCTTTGTATGTGTAGATGGTTTTACAAGATTTTCGTGGTTATTCCCGACTAAGCTGGCTACCGCTCAGTCTACAATTACTTGCTTAAATTCTATTTTTGCTTCGTTTGGTCCGTGTCAATATATTGTATCTGATAATGCTAAGGCTTTTACATCAAATTTATTTCGTAAATTCTGTTTTGACTTGTCCATCTCTCATGTAACTACTTCTGCTTATTACCCTCAACCTTCTCTGGCTGAACGGGTTAACCGTAATCTCAGGTCCGCACTCATTGCCTATCATCATGAAGATCCTTCCAGGTGGGACACGTCCCTGCATTGGATAGCTTTTGCTTTGAATTCGGCGGTTCATGAATCTCACAAGTTTACTCCAGCTTCTTTGATGTTCAAGTTTGTTCCCAACTCGCCGCTCTCTAACCTCTGGTCTTTGAATGACATTCTACCCGAGACAATAGATCCGGATAACATTAAAGATCTTTGGAAGAAGGCTAAAGCCAATCTTAAAGTGTCTCATGAAAAGGTTAGGGAAAGGTATGATCGTGGACGGAGACCCACCACTTTGAAGGTAGGTGACCAGGTTATGGTCAAAAATGTTGTTCCCGCGGGCAAGCTTGCCCCCAGATTTCATGGGCCTTGTATCATTCTCGATTTTCTTACGCCGGTTACCTTATTGCTAAGTAATCCAGCCACCGAGAGGATATTTAGAGTTCACCTGTCCCAGGTGAAACCGGTGTAATTTCTGTGTTAACTTGCTTCATATTATTTTGAAAGGATATGAAGGTTATATTTTTTTTTGAGTTTCACTTTAAGGCATTCTGCCCCTTCTGTAATATTTTGGTTTTAGATGTAAGCCTTGTGTAAAACCTGCCCCGACCCGTTAAACTGCCATCCTGTTCTTGCCACGGCCATTACCACGCTCCCGTCTCCTGCTCCACCTTACACTGTGGCTTCATAATAGTAAATGCCATGGATATCTACACGCCGCTGGCCCCTCAACATCTCCACAAGCCTGTACCCTCAAAGAAAATGATTGTCCAACACAATTCTGCCGCCTAGCTTTAATGTTTCAGCGCCCCCGCAGCCGCGCAGCACCGTGCAGCGACTGGGGAGGGGGATGGGCCCCCTCCTCTCCAGCGAGGACGACATGTGCACGGCGAGCCGGAGCTCTCCTCCCGGCCAAGGCTGATGTGCGGCGCACGACCTACTACATGCCCGCAGCCTGTATCTGTTCACCGCGGGCGCGGCGTACTTCAACACCTCTGCTCCCCTCATAGTGCGGGCGAGCGGTATCTCAGGGTACTTGAGGGGTCCGAGCGGCCTCCGTTGGACGCAAGCTGCAACGGCCGGTCCGGCCATTCGACTCAATCTACATCAACTACATGGACAGTCACCATAAGCAATAACTACACTTGGGAATTCAACTACAATATTTGGTGGACATTGCAAAATTTTTCTTCACCTTTAAGTATTAAAAGTTTATCTCCAGAAATTCAAATTCTACAAACATAAAGACTTTCATTCACCTGCAACAACAACATTTTGAAACTGAATTAAGAAACCTTGTAAATGCTTCTGCTATCTATCTTCGTATCAACATCATTACTTGGACTTTGTTTCAAACTGATTTCATGTGTCACCCCTGGAGGAACTTTTGGGGGGGGAGGTCTGTACCGGGCGGTACACCTCTACACCGTTTATTTAAAAGTTGCGCCAGTTGAAACTCCTCTTCTGGAGGAAGGTTGAACTTTATCTATTCTATTAATTCTCTACTTTCTCAGAAGATGTCACCACGTGGAAAATTTTGAGTTTTTGAACGGTGTCACTTT
Source organism: Anabrus simplex (assembly GCF_040414725.1). Classification (NCBI taxonomy): domain Eukaryota; kingdom Metazoa; phylum Arthropoda; class Insecta; order Orthoptera; family Tettigoniidae; genus Anabrus; species Anabrus simplex. The sequence goes on along the minus strand of NC_090266.1, from coordinate 429,112,358 downwards.
TGATGTGTTTTTGTTTCGCTTGAAGTAAGAAGTGTGAACTTTCTCTTCTAGAGGACACTACTGAAGAATTACAATAGTGCAACCTAGTGCGAAATCAAAGAACTATTTGGTTGGAGAAATTTTTATTTCAAGAGTTTGTTCTTTGTTAAATTTCTTTCTGTCATGGTTTAAGTTGGCTGTATACCCCTCTTTTTCCCCTTATTTTGGATCTAGCCAATCCCGAATTTCTTTAATTAATTTTCCACCAATAATGTGTTTCTTCTTCCTCTATGTAGGGGTTTCTTTTCCCGAACCAATAAAAACTTTGAGGGAGGGTGTTTTATTTCCCCTAACGCCTAGAATCTTCCGCGAGAGGATATAAACTGCTGATTTTGGGGTCTCCGGGCCACTTCTGTTCCATCTTTCAGTGTATTAAGTACATAGCAGGAGGCGGGAAGCGCCTCTTTCTTCTTCAGCCGTTCAACACCAGGTAATGGCCTATTAATAACTTCTTTTCTTGCTAGGTCGGCAGTTTAACACTCGCGGCGGGTTCGAAGCATTTCCATCATGTAACCTTTTCCTAAAATGTAATTACTCTTTTCATCTTTTTCTTGTAAAGCTACATATTGGGATAGAGAGTGCTAACCCTCTCGAGCTCCCACTCACATTTGTTTTGAGGTGAACTTATTTTCTCAAACTATTCTTCGTTTATGTAATGTAAAGTGTTCTTCTCTAAGTCACCTCTGTAGTATGGGATTAGCCCTTGCGTTAGTGGCCCAGAGCCAGATTAGGTTTTAAAAACAAAGTGTATTAGGAGTGCAAGTTCGCCTCCTCTCAAATTGTTATTTTAGAGGTCATGTAATCAACCTTCTTTTCATGTAATAGACCTCCGTAGTTTGGGTATTTTACCCCTGCAAATACGTCCTTAGAGGACAGCTTGAAGGTAGAGTTTGGTGTGGCCTTTGAGAGGCTTAAATTTTAAGAGCGGATCGCTCTTTTGAAAATGGAGTATCATATGCCTCGTGGAGGCTTTTCTGTGTAATTCGGAGCCAGGGGCTCCTAGGGATGAATGGGGTTTTCTGCCCCGTTGTTAAAATTTGTATATCGGAAAGTTGGGCTAGTTGCTCAAAAATTGTGAACTCAGGGCTCGAAGCCCAAACTCTGTAATCCCTGTAATTGTACATTTCAAATTGTGTTTCGGCTACTAAGTACCTGTTCTTTGTTATTACTTAATTTTGAAAAGAAAATATAACCTGGTTAAATTTTACTTAGTTTCTCTTCCGTAGCTTGAGACCCGTTCACGCCCGCACCTTCTTTCTCCTCTACCTACCACTAAAACACGGTAACAATTATTATTATTATTCCTTTTTGATTTCAGATCACTGTACGACAACAATATACAGTCTTTGGCCAACGGAACCTTCGACTCCATGAGAAGCATTCAGACCCTGTAAGTATAACTGCCTACATTTCTCAGCCTCGCTGATTTTTTATAGCTAAATCCATCCATCATGTCAATACATATATTATCTATGCGATGGCTTCCCTTGGTTGTGCTAATTAACTTGTTGGGTATGATCAACGCACAAATCAAAATTATTCTAGTTCAATAATTTTCCACTTTACTTCTACTGTAATAATATTTTTCAACAGATTTCTTTCCTTTCGATCGTGTCGGCAGATTTGCTGGTACGTAAAAGAACCCCCGCGGGACGAAATACCAGGACCTCGGCGTCTCCGAAAACCGTGAAAGTAGTTGGTGGGACATAAGATAAATATCATTATTATTAACCTTCCTTTCGTTACTCATACTGATCTCCTGGAAGAATGTATCGACGCAGTTTATCTCGAGACAGATTGATGACAATATTATCAGCGATTTTCTTCCTCTTCCACATTTTATTAATTAACTTTCACCGAACGACTGGCTGCGCGGTTAGGGTCACGTACATTCGGGAGATAGTGGATTCGAATACCCACTGTCGCAGCCCTAAAGGTGGTTTTCCGTGGTTGCCCATCTTCACACCTGGCAAATACTGGGGCTGTATCGCTTGTGGGATACATGTGCCACAGATGAACCATCAGGGAATATAAAACACTCTGGTAGCAGGAACTGTATTGAAACTGGAAGACTATGTACACATATTGTTTGCAATATAGATAGAGCCTGGTGCTTTGCAGGACCATGTCCACTCGCCCTCGTGGCTTCTCAAGCACTCTACAGTAGTACCAACATATTGACAAGAAGAACTGCAAACTGTGGCACAAAAATACTCAGATACTCGCATAAAGGTTCATGAGTTACATCATACTCCCCGCACTAAAATACACGGGATTTCAAACATGCATAAAGAAAAACACAAACTGATAAAATTAATATGTACACAACAATTGAATGTTCTTCATGAATGGGCAAGGGGAACCTTGGAAACAGGGCATTTAAATATGCCCTTGTTGCATTTAATTGACATCGCTCTCACAAGATGGTCCTTGCACGAAGCACTTCCGTAATGTTTCCTAAGCGCCACTGCAGAGGATACGGAATCATCCTGAAAGAGTACGACAATTCCTGGTGACATGTTGGAGGTTGGGCCCGTCCATTGATTGCGGTGTTGCAGATTAATCCGATAGTCGGTAGACCATCTCCTCCAGAACATTTGGAGCCTCTGTTGGATAACATTGAATCGAGCTAACAAAGACATTTTACATGAGGTTATATCAGGTTCTGGCAGTGCTGTTTATGGTTCACCTACGAGGAAATGACATGGGGTGAAGACTGATAAATCATTAGGATCAATGTATAGGGACTGCAATGGACGTGAATTTAGACAATTCACAATCTGAGCAGACAATGTGGATGATTCTTCGCAAGAGAAACGTAGCGCGCCCATGGCTGTCCTATAATGGTGTTCCAATGACGTCAGCCCTGCTTCCCCAAGTCCACCAAAAGTGGGAACATGAGGAGGTATGAATTGCCAAATAAATCCTCGACTGCTGGCGAAGTTGATGATTTCTTTTCTGATTTTTTCTTGCTAGAACAGTTCCTCAAGTTCATTCAAATCCCTGCTGACTCCTACAGAGTTGGTAGTATTGTCTGAATTCATGTTACTAAACATTACCTTTTTTGCAATTAATTTGCCTGAGAGCTACCATGAATGCCTGAGTCGTTAAGTCTGTGACTTCTTTTAAGTAAATATCTCTGGTACACATACATATGAAGATACAAGTGTACACCTTGATAACAGTCTTACTGCGGGGTTTGTCTTTAACTAGAGAGTACCTATAAAATCTGTGCCAGTGTTAAGAAATTGTCTTGTTCAGCACACACGTACAGAAGGTAACTTTCTCATAAGTTTCTGGGTAGCTGTGGACTTGAACCTGTTTTACACATTTACAAATGTTTCTTCGGACCGACGTCTTGCCTTTATTATTAATCCAGAAGAACTGTCTAATGGCTGCTATAGTCAACTGGTTTCCTGAGTGTAATAGCGTTTCACGTTCACCGTTGACTATTACATCAGTGAGATAATGTTTGGCCGGGAAAATCATCTGATGTTTGATTTCATAATCTAATCTTGAATTGCCTAATCTTCCTCCTACACGAAGGAGTTGAATCTTGTCTAAGAATGGAACTAAATTTCGAAGTTTTCTCTGCTTCAATACAAGCTTGTGCTTAAAGGGATCTGTTATCTCTGCATGGAATTCTCTGGATTAGACTAGTCTCACACATGTGGTGATAGCACCTTGCAATTCTTCCACTGTTAATGCATCACGTCTTCTTACTTCGGTTTTGCGTTTGGAATTGTGGACAAACGTGAGACAATACGACACAACTCTTAGAAGTTTTTGATAAGAAAAGAATCATGCGATTAATTCCTCGGAATGAGCAGTATCACACAACTGGGGACTGTCTTGCTTTGCTCAGGAAGTTGTACTGCGGCTTCTGCACCAGATACAGGCCACTCCTTCTCTGAAGAGCGAAACCATTAACGACCCCTCCACCAAAGATCATTGTTGAGTTTAGTTGCAGGGTCGGTCCCTCTGGATATAATATCTACAGGCTTCTGCTGATTGAAGATGCTTCCAGTCGTTGACTGTTGTGTTGTCTTGTATCTCATTTACACGGTGTGCGACGAATCTTTTCCATCTCGTGGGAGAACCTGACAGCCAAATTAGAACTATCTTAGAATCTGTCCACAGATGAATACTATCCAGTTCGATATTGAGGATTTGATGCATTTCCTTCATTAGTGTAGACAGTAGTACTGCTGCAAACAGTTCTAGCCTCGGTAACGTAATTGATTTAAGAGGAGTCACTCTAGACCTGGAACACAGCCAGCTGACTCGTTACTTCTGCTAGGTCTGTTGAAGATCTTAAGAATAAACAGGTACCTTAACCCTTTACTGATGCATCTGCAAATCCATATAATTGAACTTGAGTAAAGTCTTTTGAAAGTACAAATCTGTTTATGTATATCTTGTCAGGTAGAGGTATTTGATTGTGCAGTATATTCCATCTGCTACAAATCCCTGTCCGAAGCTCTTCATCGCATACTACCTTCTCTTGCCATAGTTGCTACAAGAAAATTTTAAATGAATGATTAAACTCAAAGATTCATAAATGGATGACACTACCCTTAGCACCTTGCGCTTGTTAACTTGAAACACGATTCCTTGCGCCATCGTGTCACCACAGGCAATCTGAAGTTTTTCCGATCCAGGAACTCATTTTCCTGAATCTCCTACAGAATATTAGACGTCTTCAGTCATTGTTTAGGCTATGATTTCCGAGCACAAATCGTAAATGAAATCAACAATTATGTTCGTGTTGCATTTATGGCTGGCGGGGATTCGTGTATGCAGTATATGTCATCAAAGCTTATTTTGTCGTAAGCATTATTATGTCACAAAATAAAAATCCTAACTTCAATGATGGAGCACGAGAAAAATCTTATATTCCCCCATTTTTGGTTAAACGACGTCTAGAGAAAGGTTCAAAAATATTTCAAAATATTTACATTTCTCTTCTTCAATGGACTCCAAGGACAAACCGAAGAAAATTACTCCTGCAGTAGATTTTGCAATCATTCAGGAATGTATTTTTTCCATGAAGTGAAATCTGTATTGATGAAAATGTGTCGGCATTTTGTGGTAGGCTGTAACACATTCAACTCATTCCTTCAAAGTGGGCTCGTTTTGGCATAAAAATGTACAAAGTATGTGATTGTAAATATGAATATTGTTGGACTTTCAAAATATACACAGGAAAAGAGTAGGTATTATCTAACTTTCCTGTCAGTGAAAGAGTTATGTGTTTTCATTTCTATGGTGAAGACAGGGAAATTTACATGGACAAATGGTAATTTACCCCCCCCCCACAATAACTTGTTTCACGAACTATTGAAAAGAAAGTGATATGCAGTAGGATCTGTAAGCCAAAATATTTAAGACATACATACCTAAGCAGCTAAAGCAAGTCAAACTAGAGAAAGGAGTGCTTTCTTTCTCCTCCTGCAATGGTCTGTTGTGTTTGAAACGGAAGGATAGAAAGGATGTGACCATGCCTTCAACATCAGATGAGAACCCTGAGTATGGAGAAGTTGTTACACAAAGGCAAATGTGAAATGAAAATCCAAAGGCAGTCTTGAAACCAAAACTTCTTGTGCAGTATAATATACACCTGGTTTGGGTGGACAAACAGGATAAGAATCTGTACTGTTTTCCTCTTATGAGGAGATACGGAAAGGGATACAAAAATTGTGTAGCGGGTGAGTTGGCCGTGCGGTTAGGGACGCGCAACTGCGAGTTTGCATCCGGGAGATTGTGGGTTCGAACGCTACTGTCGGCAGCCCTGAAGATGTTTTTCCGCGGTTTCCCATTTTCACACCAGGCAAATGCTGGGGCTGTACCTTAATTAAGGCCACGGCCGTTTCCTTCCCATTCCTTTCCCATCGTCGCCATAAGACCTATCTATGCCGGTGCGATGTAAAGCAAATAGTAAAAAACGAATAGTTTCTTTATCTTTTTGACATTGTGAAGTTGTACTATACAACGGCAGTGTAGTACACAGATAAATCACAAAGAAAAAATATTCATTTCTCACAGTTCAGAACAAATGTGGCTGAATAACTGTTGCAGTCCGCTCAGCTCCCGTTGGAAGACCATCGGCATCTGCTGAGTGTCCATTGCGTCTGCAGGCCAAATTCTGGGCATATTTTATTTAAAAAGTACCGGCAACCACAAGAGCAAGGCCATCCAGAAAATGTAACATTTGTGCAATAAAGAGGAAAAGATCAGGGACAATGCATCAGTGTAAAAAAATGTAAGGTTCCGTTACACCTAGAACAGTGTATTGAAGCGTACCACACAGAAAAATATTTAAACATGTAACCAGATACCCTGATGAGGAAACACTCTAAAAATGGATTTTGTCTTTGTGTTTTTGTACTGATAAATCCTAATATACCAGTAATTTAATAGTTACTTAATAATGATATCAATTTTGTGAACTCAGTTTACTGTTATCAGTTAATTCACAAAGAACTTGAAAAGTGTTCATACCCAGCAGACATAATTTTTCTAACAATATGCAGATTTCAATAGGCTAGAATCGAAGGACTACAGGATAGTAAAAACGTTTCCGTCTCGTGTAATGGCTGAAGTACGTCATATCACCGTATTTGGATACTCAGCGTTAAAGGGCTGTCTGTAGGTAAACTGGATTCCGAGCTAACCTGTTTCTTACAGTACGGTGCTCCTTTAATGTGCCATTGCTCTTTCTGTAACACGTGGGAGAATAGTCGCAAAATTAAGGCTAATGTAAGAAATATTTTCAGGAATAATCATTACCTTATTGCTTGCATTTTTAATATTCTATGTAGAATACCCTGAGTTTACAACTATAACAGAAACGAAAGTACGATGTGCAGTATTTTTATTGGGGGAAGTGTGTTACAATACGCTGTGAATTACGCCGAGGCAGTACACCCTTCTCTGAATACATTTAAATCCGTTATAATTTTTTCGTTGGAGTCTTGAAATCACCAACCTGTGAGTTGCTACTCAGGTCTTAATTATTTTCAGCAAAGCCTAATCATTGCAAAGGAAATAATTGTTCCTCGGTGGCCTGAATTACTTTGTACAGTGAAGCGCTACCCTGTATGATGATAAGGCTACTCATGGTCAAGGGGCTGAGGCTCATTCGAATTCTACTTCATTCTCTTTAATTAACGTCACACTAACTCCGAAAGTTTCTGGCGGCGAAAGGATTGGAAAGGGCCTTTTATTATGGTACAATCACAACATTTTTCGGGTCTGAAAATGAGAAAACTTGGAAAACTATCTTCAGGGCTGCCGAAGCTGAGATTCGAACCCAGCCGGGCTGAGTGGCTCAGACGGTTAAGGCGCTGGCCTTCTAACCCCAACTTGGCAGGTTCGATCCTGGCTCAGTCCGGTGGTATTTGAAGGTGCTCAAATACGACAGACCCGTGTTGGTAGATTTACTGGCAAGTTAAAGAACTCCTGCGGGACTAAATTCCGGCACCTCGGCGTCTCCGAAGACCTTAAAAGTAGTTAGTGGGACGTAAAGCAAATAACATTAATCATTAATTAATTAGATTCGAACCCATCATATCCCGAATGCAAGCCCATAGCTACCTGACCCGAACCGTGAGACCAACTCACACGGTTCTTACTTCTCCGATTGCCCATTTCTACTCCATGCAAATGATGGAATGGTGCCTTTCTCAGGGCTAAAGCCACAACTTCACAATTCTAGCCCCAAATAATTCCAAATACACTCTGGAAATGACGCCACACTAATATAGGGTTATCAGATTCACCTGAAGACGGAGCTAATTACTAAGAGCAGTTTTCGAGATATGGTCACATTTTAATTTGATAAATACACGCTAAAGGCAGAGTTGGGAATTAACTGAGTACGATTACTTTTTAGTAATACTTACTCGTATTCGTTACATTTCATAAAATGTAATTTTTACTCGTAATTTACTTCTTGAGATAAAATTGTAATCATTACATTTTCGTAATCATTACATTCCAGTAACTGATATACATCGCATCGAAAGCTTAGAAAATTTGGAACCCCAGCACTTGCAAAGCGTCGGGCCGGGGGTATAATTCTTTTTTTTTTTTTTTTTTTTTGCTAGTGGCTTTACGTCGCACCGACACAGATAGGTCTTGTGGCGACGATAGGATAGGAAAGGCCTAGGAGTTGGAAGAAAGCGGCCGTGGCCTTAATTAAGTTACAGCCCCAGCATTTGCCTAGTGTGAAAATGGGAAACCACTTAAAACCATCTTCTGGGCTGCCGACAGTGGGATTCGAACCCACTATTTCCCGGATGCAAGCTCACAGACGCGCGCCTCTATCCGCACGGCCAACTCGCCCGGTGGTATAATTCTAGGATTCGTCGTGCATTCGTTCATTTACTCGCGGGTTGTCGTGGTTACTGGTTGGGATTTAGATAATCGTGTACTGGGTAGTCAAGATGGTGGGCAACCATCCTCAACTAACACTAATCAGAAGGAAATTGGAGGAGGTCCGACACTTCGAAAAGTGAAGGTATCGGAATAGAATGGGAAGACCATGAAGGGCGTGAAAATAAAATACTTCCTAGGCCTCGAAAACCTAATATCGTCGGGCTCGGGAAAGAGCGATAGTTAACCGATGACACTGATACAAGCAAGTTGGAGCAATGCCAGATTCACCTATTGGAACCGTCGTCGCCAACCCACGCTCCCAAGTTGATAGTCCTTGGTCTCCCGTTTAGTCGCTTCTAACAACAGGTAGTGGATACCGTACCGTCCCCACCCACAGAGTTTACGTGGTCGAGAAAGGAGCCGGAATAAACATGTGATGATGAAGGGTTTAAGGCGTTTCCACTCCCGTATTTGAATAAATATTTTGAATTAGTTATCGTGAAAATAAGGAAAACTCGAAAGTTGCATGCAAATTTTGCTTGGGAGCAATAATTTTGAAATTCTGATTAGTGTCACCTAGTGATGATAGCCACTTAAAATCTCTATGCTAAATAACACAACATGAAATAATGTATTTTTCCTTGGAACCTTTGGTATCATTCCATCCCCATATGAAAAAATGTCAGTGATTCCCTAGAAACTCGCGTTCTATGAAGTAATTCTAACTGTAATTATACTGATTATTTTTTAAAAGTAATTGGGTGTAGTAACTGAGTACATTTCTCTCGGGTAACTGTAATTGACCCCAATTACTTTTATTTTGTACATTTCCCATCACTGGCTATAGGGTATTGTTATGTAAGGTATTCTAGCCATCCAGGCGAGTACCTGCTTATTATGGTAATGTTTAATGATACCACGGCTACTCAGCTATATACAATGCATTATATTTATACACGTAGTGACGGTTGTGAGTGCTTCAGGTACGTTTATTACGAGAGATCATTTTTATAATTAACAAGTGCTTCACTATTAAATATAAGATAAGACTATATACTAATATGCTTTAAGTACACCAGTAAATAGTTGGAAAGTTCCAAAATTTTATTTAAAGAAAAGGAAGAACGACATTATTCAAGTGAAATTACTGAGCACATTAACGTCTCAAGATAACCAACAAAAGACTTGACGGATCATGAAAGTGAGGTAGGTTACACATTTAAGCATCAAACATTTTGTCTGGTACGTTTCACATATTTAATGTTTTATAGATTTAAGTCCGTGAAATTCCGACATATACTCTTGATAAATTCAAATAAAATGTCATGGCCAAATCTAATTAAAATCCATAAGTTTCCTTGGCGTGTTGTAGTTAAACTATATATGTAATTCCCACCGTCTTTTACAAAAAAAATGTCTTCCTCGTAAGAAAAAATACAGGAAATTAAAGGGAAAAGGAATCATTCTTCGTATTACGAACTCTGTTAATGAAAGGAGATACTGTCTGGAATAAATAAAAATATAACACGTGGTACGATCGTGTTCAAACCATGGAAATAATAGAACAAAGTTGACATCAGGATCATTCAACGTTGGTCAACGTATAACAACTTGCTTGGACATAACCTAACCAATGTTTAACAAACTAAACATTAAATCCCGCCGCCACACGTAAATAAAAATTGAAAGGAAAACAAAATCAATAACAACAATGAATACTACTACACAACACTACACTAAACTACGTCCCTACAATAATAACAAAATATAAATATGGAATGTATGTACTAAATCACTGAGAAGCGTGGATTCATTCAAATATTTTTGTTTCAAGGTGTGGGCCTACTCCGTAATGGGTTGAAGAAATTATAAGAAAATTAGGTTGTTTATAGTGGGCATCCGTTAATACCACGACAAAAATCAGTTTAATCATGTTATGGGAGCTTCTGTTATGATAACACGTTTTACAACGATTTTTTCCTTTCCTCTTTGGCTAAGAACGAAGCCATATTTCCCAGCGTCGACTTGGTTAATGTAACTTTAAAGCTTTTCAGGCTGTCGAAGACACTGATTATAAAATATATCGTCTCTTCTATGCCAAAACTGCGAATGTGACAATGCTCTCTCTTCCTATCTATTATTTCCCTTAAGACTTGTCACGCCTCCAAGCCACATATTGATATGCAGTCCATCAAAACAAATTTCGTTGACTTCATTTTCCTATGCGCGTGTTGAAAGGAAAATGAACCTTACTGTGCCGCACTGTTGGAATATATATTTGCATGACATATTTACTCACTCCTAGAGTGTGATGTATTTAAGGTTCATTTTCCTTAACACACGCGCATAGGAAAATGAGCTCAAAGAGAATTGTTCTGATGGACTGTATTGAACCCTCGACTTACCAGAATAATATTGTGGGTTCAGTATATCAAAATGTGGCTGAGAGGCATGACCAGCCTTAAGGAAAATAATGGATAGGAAGAGCACTGTCACATTCCCCGTTTTGGCATAGGAGCGACGATATAACATACCTGTAAAAAAATACACATTGTTAAACAAAGAATGGCATGTCTAGTTGTACATGAACATTCTCACATTCTATCAAATCACTTAAAATCATGCGTGTGTGTGAAAATATTGTTTACGTTGCGTAAACTTGTTGGTGATGTTATGAACAAGTAATAACAAATAATGGTTGTACTAGTCTTCAACTGTAACCTCAATAGAAATGTTTCTGTGCTTATGTAAGCGGCTAATAAATCGTCCGTTACCTTCAGCAACTGCTGTATTCCTATAAGCTAATAAAAATACATTTTAAAATTAAGTGAACACATAAATTTAAGCACTGTGGTACTGTCTCATTTTGCTGTCCTGCTTACAGTAATTTCCACACTGGTAAAATAGGCTGATCACTGTCAGATTCACACTTCGTCTCCTTGCTTTTCGTGTCGGCCGCCAGATGTCTTCTTTTCAGGAGCCATGGATTTCTTCTCAGCAAGGTATTCACGAAAACCACTTAAGATTTGTCTTTATGGAGCTTAAAACTTTTACACAAATTTCTTATTTCTGCTTCTCCATAAGCTACATCGGGATTTTCCGGCCAAATGGTAGTGTCCAGTTCTGGGATTTCGCCGGGCTGAGTGGCTCAGACGGTTGAGGCGCTGGCATTCCGACTCCATCTTGGCAGGTTTGATCCTGGCTCACTCCTGTGTTATTTGAAGGTGCTCAAGTACGTCAGCCTCGTGTCGGTAGATTTACTGGCACGTAAAAGTACTCTTGCGGGACTAAATTCCAGTACCTCGGCGTTTCCGAGAACCGTAAAAAAAGTAGTTATTGGGACGTAAAGCAAAGTAACGCTGCAACCAATGATTCGAACCAGCTAACAACAGTGATGGACCATAAAGACTGGACTCCTAAACGACCATGGTCACCAGGTGGGCTATCAGTTATATTAGCACACAGACCTTTCATCCACTTGGAGTAAAGATGGCGGACGGTAATGAAAGCCCATCGAACCCGGGGCCCCTGTGACCAAAGGCCAGCACGCTAACCATTTAGCCATGGAACCGGACAGAAAATTGCTGAAATTGTTGGAATAGAGCAACCCTCTCTTTGTGCTCGTTATATCGCTGCTGATCTCAAGAATCGCGAAGATTTATGTAATGTGTTCCAGTGTTAGGAGTGACAGGAGAAGGATTAACTCATTGTATAGCTGGAAACCTGGTGCAATTTGATCTCGTGTATCATTTTAACAGGAAATAGGTATGAAGGTGCTGCCTGTATGTTGGGGAAATTTCGTGGCGCTCACAGATCCATACAAGAGGACTACCAACTGGTGATTGCTCTCACTGTGCAGCCCGTAATTTCAATTTGGTAGTTTTCGACACATTGAACATTTCCGTTATAAGAAATTCTCTAGAAACTATTGAAACTGTACGTACTTTTTTGTTGTAGGTTGCCATTGAATCATCAAAAGATGTTGAGTCAGGAGTTTGAAACACACCATTTTGTCACCGCACAAGATTTCAAAGAAGGCAGGGTCGGGAATTTTAACCATAATTGGTTAATTCTCCTGGCACAGGGACTGGATGTATGTGTTACCTTCATCATCATTTCATCCTAAACACGACGCGCAGGTCGCCTACGGATGTCAAATCAGAAGACCTGCACCAGGCCTCTCCAGAGGCCACACGCCATTATTATTATTATTATTATTATTATTATTATTATTATTATTATTATTATTATTATTATTATTATTATTATTAGCAATTTTCTCAGCAAGAATAGTGAAACGTTTAGCGTCATTTATACACTGAACAATCTCGTTCAGGAGTCGACTGTTGATGCACCCGATGAATTGTTTTTAGATTCCGCGACGTAACGTATTTATCGCAGTTACCAGCTCCTTCCAAAGTTGCCCTTAGGTTTTCGTCGCCTTTCGTTCGATATTTCAGAATCACATGAATGTTACCCATCTTCATGTCATCTTTCCTGTCCTTTTCAATAAGACCGAAATGTCTGTGTACAGTCTCCTGGCGTACACATACAGTCATCGCCTTGATGATAGTAACTTGTTGTTTTCTACTTGCTCCACCAAGCCCTTATTCATCCGATATTTTATTTCATCAATCTCGTTCGCATTATGTTCACAAAGTTGTCTCCATTTACCACGTCAGTCTTTGATAAGTATCTTTTGCGTGATTGTTGAAATATTCAAGAGCACACTTTCACTTACAGAACTTTCGGATTACCAGAGTTCCCCATGGCTAAATGGCTGCATGCTGGCGTTTGGTCCAAGGGGTCCCGGATTCGATTAGCGACGGGGTCTGGAATTGTAACCTTAATTGCTATGGCTCGGGGACTGCACGCGCGCATGTGTGTATGTGTGTGTGTCGTCTTCGACATTAGAATTACTCACAGATGCACAGGTTGCCTATGCGGCGTCAACTTGAAAGATCTACACCAGAATTCTTCGGAGGTCAAACGCCATTAAAAAATACACAGAGCTCCAATATTTTGACGGCCTCCTTTAAAGTAACTAGCCTTAGCGGAAAATTCGCAGTACTTACAAAAGGCAACATCTTCTTTGGGATAATACTCTAATTATAGTTGCGACGATATTTTAAACCACTTAGGTATATTTGATAAAATACGACAATATTTGTTTTAAACAGTATAATACCAGGTACAATTGGTGTAATTGGTTAGATTGGCAATTTCAATGCGCGTAAAGAAAAATAACATCAAAAAACTGTTACTAAGGGTGTTTTATTTCTTAAATACATTCCATAGTCCAAAATACAGAAAAAACATTATTATTCGATATGTAACTCAAAACTGTGTGTAAACCATACTTTAAATATTTAGGAACAGAAATGTCTTTATAAAACAACATTGTCAAACGTTTACCTCATATAGGCTACTGTACATGATAGCAAAGTAAAAAGAAATAATTTTCATTGAAAGTACAAAAACAAAGAAATTACCAATTAATCTTCGGAACCAAAAATATAATGTCCGGTAGTCTCTAATCATAATATTAGTCAGATTCGTCTTCACACGTTGAGTGGTATGTTTCGATGATCTGTGCGCCACCCATGTACCTGAGGTCCCACTGTATATAAATCAGTTTTTCAGTTGAACCTGGAGACAGTCTCTTTCGTAGTGGAGTGTGAATTCGTCCGTGAGCTGACCAATTACTCTCGTTTGCTTCTGAGGAAAGTGGTACATTCAAAAGTCTAGAAGCAAGTGAAAATAGGGTGTGTTTAGTACATAAGCCTTTTCACCATGCAGAAGGAGATACATGTGTTGCTCTTGTCAATATAGCATTCTGTTGGAAACAGCCTTCGGCTGCCCGAAATGAGTCCAAATTTCCCATAATAAAGCCACTGTCATATCCCAATACTTCACTCATTGTTACGATGAAGTCTGGAGCCTGTGTTTCCACCTCCTGGCTGAGAGTTTTCCCCTTAAAATGGGGAACCAACATATTCGCCTTAGCGTGAATAGCTTTACATGCAAAGTTGTGTCTCAGGTTCACAGCGTCTTCATTAGAATATTTGTCTACTGAAGAAAGTGTCTTGCATTATACAAGCACAGCGTCCACTTCCCTAGAAATACCATCACAGAGTTCAAGTACATCCGAAAATACAGCATTATCGGCTTCAACCTCGCGTATGGCTTCTGACATTGGTCGCAAGAGACGCCATACCTCATTAAATTGCTGCCATGTTTCATCTGCTAACACAGAAACTTTAATTAAGTGTTCTGTCGCATTGCACAGTTCGGCATAAAATAGTTTCCTACACAGCCTCTTTATTCTTAAGAAAAACTCCAAACTAATCACAGTGCCTGCCCAAAGGGTTGGTGATGGAATCTTTAGTGTCACAGATGTAAGATCGCATTTGCCTTTCCTCTTGTTTTTCCATAAAGCATGGGGGATATAGCGATCCTTAAATAATCTTACTGTTTTCTTCGCTAGATGAAAGCATTATTGCAGCGTCCTTAGAGATATTATGTCCTTTATTAAGAGATTAAATATATGTACTGCACAGCCTACGCAGGATATGCGTGTATATTGCTCCTCTACTCGTTTCCACACAGCACGCATATTTCGCGCATTGTCTGCGACCACTGCTACAAACCTCTCCGCACCTATTTGACTACAAACTTCAGTCAGCTTAGAAGCAATATACTGTGCAGTTTCACTTTCCTCACCAGGTCTTATACTTTTATAGAAAGTAAAGTTCACGACATTATTCCCTGAAACATCAGTCATTCCATCCGAAATCAAGACAAGAGCAGTTGAACAATCCAAATTATTTGTGATAAATGTCTCCACATTATAGTATTCGGCCGACAGCAAAGTTGTGGCAGGTGGCGACTAGGAGGCTCATTGCCAGGCCGTATTTTCAGAACTGCTTCCCACCAATATTTCGAATTAAGCACAGATAGTTGAGCAGCCCTAGCAATAGCTTCGTCAATGTCACTATCAGTTGCTTGATGGGTATTCGTATGCCGGAATGAAGAGGGTTGTGGTGAATCTGTCGTAAGTTGCTCACTGAGAGAATAAACAGAAGGCATGGATGGTAGCGTAGATGAAGACGCTGTCCTTGATACTTCAATATTCTGTAGCCATTATTTTCTGACATTTTCGTTTCTTTCCTATTTATTTGCGATGCATCATCCGAAGTTACCCGTTTAACAGACTAAGGGCAAAGATCACATCTTATAAGATGTTCCTTTTAATCGTGACGCCAGAGCGTTGTGATATTTAGATTTACAATATTTACATGTTGCCTCTATCGTACCATCAACTTGCCTTAAATCGAATAAATACCACATATTTGATCGAGGACGCTTTCCACTAACTAAACTACTCGGTTTGATTGATCAGCCTCAGCGTAACGTAAACCGAGACGTGTCCGCACTGTCTGGTTTTATATACAAAGGGCACTAGGAAAGTTTTGCAATATGGGTGAACGCTTTAGACTTTTTCAAAATAATTTCCACCACACTCAGTACACTTCTCCATATGTCGAAACCAGTCACTGAACCAACTCTGCCACATTTCTTCGGTTACATTTTCACACTCTTGATTCCATGCTGCCAGAAGCTCCTCCTCCGATGCAAAACGCCACCCTTTCAGCTTCATCTCCACTTCTGGGAAGAGTGCACATGAGGCAAGATCAGGACTGTATGGAGGGTGATCAAGCACAGTCAACCCTGATCTGGCAAGAAAATCATTGTTACATTAGCATGATGTGCTGGAGCATTGTCGTGATGCAAGAGTCTAGTGTTGAGCCGTGACCTTGGACGGAGCTACTTGAGAGCCTGGATGACCTGAGGCAGACAAGTCTCGCTGTACCACTTCGCAGTAACTGTCCTTTGTGCGTTCAGTACAACCCGATTCAGGATGCTCCGTTTAGGGAGGAATACTGCAATCATCCTTCTCTTCACTGACCTTGACTTTCGCACAGTCACAGGAGTACCCTCATCTCCAAACAGCCACACCTTGTTCTGGGATTGTTTTGGGACATCGTAATAATAAAGTCAAGTTTCGTCACCTGTAACGGTGCTATTGACGTTACGCGAAGTCCCATTTTCAAACTGTTTTAGCATTTCTCTGCACCATTTCACTCGATGTGTCCTTTGTTCCTCTGAAAGTGAATGGGGCACCCAAAGAGAACAAACCTTTCTAACATGGAGATGGTCTTGTAGAATTGAATGAATAGTTGGTGCAGGGATGTGGAGGGTCTCTTCTACCTGCCGATATGTCAGCCGCCTCTCTTGCTGCAACATTTTCCTCACATCTTCAATGTTTTCCTCAGTCACTGATTCAGACGGTCGCCCAGAACAACGATCATCTTCAACTCCAAAATTTTCCTTCTGGAACTCTTTGTACCAGCGGAAAATTGTTGTCCGATGTGGACAGTCTTTCCCCAGCACAGGAGGCATTTCCTCCAGGCATTGGTCAACAGTTAATCCACGAGCAAAATTGTAGCGGATAATTGCGCGATATTCACATATAGACCACACTGACATCTTAACTTGCTTTCAGTCCCACTGCTTGGTAACAACTGGTGTGAAGATCGCACCTTGCTGTCTTCTAGACCGGTCTTTACCCCTCTTTTCATCCCTCACCATAACAGGGGTGTCCAGCCAACCGTTTTTGCGTATTGAAAAACTTTCCTAGCGCCCTTTGTAGACCTGTGACCTTGTGTTCAGATGTTTCTGGATTCATTCCATTCATTCGATTATGATAGCCCCTCATGCATAGGCAGTACATGCCACTGTGCAGTATAGCAGGTTGCGTGACAACCGGGATTTTTTTTAAACTTTTATTGACCTTTGGTGGTACAACATTTGGTCGTCCTCTATGTACAAGTAACACTCACTGCACACATATAAAAATAAATTGTCAGTGTAAAGGACATACAGGAATGAAAATCAGATTGTCACAGTCTTCAAGTAGAGAACACGACACTTAATCTCTCTTCCGGAAGAAGAGGGGGAGAACAAACAAAACACAAAAAACAAAACACTACACAAAACACTACACAACTCTGGCAACAGTGCTAAAAGCACAAAGTCAAATTCCTATTTCCGCGGTTCTCAAAACGTTCATCACAGCATTGAGAACTGAATTGTTTTCACCGTGCAACACCAATGCAGCGCTGGTCGGGAACGGCACTTGTAGAGCAGATAGTTCAGATAAAAAGCGGCTGCGAGAAGCTTCATAAAGGCCACACTTAAACAAAATGTGGTTGAGATCTCCATCCTCCGCATACTGACATCGACAGCGTGGTGAAGCCAAAACTCCTATGCGATAGAGATGTGAAGGGAATGACAACCGGGATGAAAAGAACCATTCCTACCAGTCTTACAGGGTTTTAAACGGTTTAAAACACGTTTATCAATTCAGCAGTATTAAATCGTGCTTTTACGTCACTAACTCTAATAAAAACCACTTCTCAATCCAACTAGGTTTGATCTTACGATGTAGACCAATCTGCGAAGTTAGAGGAATGCGTATGTTGCATCGGACTACAAAATGAGTTTGGAAACGCAAGTGGTAGCCAATCATTTTTGTCGTGCACATGATATGGTTGTGCATTTTCAACGCTTGATGTTGATGTGGTGTCGATGACAATACAGTAGATGGCGAATTTTCCTGATGATCCAGCAAAAGCGATTTGTAATCGCCAACAATGCTTCTATTATTTTATTATTATTTGTTAGTCATGTTCTCCGCCTCTGAGGCTAAAGTCGGAGGTTTCTCTGACCGCGATGTTTTCAGGAAATAGTTCAAAATATTTCCTCTATTTCTTTTGCGATTTACCATTACTTTTGATCAGAATTATAGACTGCTATGCTAAACACCGTCGTACCGCTACTAGAAAACTGAAGAAAGGGGGCTGACGCACTGGCGACTGATGTCAACGCATGCTCAGAGAGAAGAATTAACCTTTCTCAAGTAACATCACAATATGCGCATGCGTTCCCTTTTGGGCGGACTTTCGTTCGTATACATACAAGTCTCTATGCGCTTCTTTTCATACGAGTAGTAAAATGGCCTTCGTTTTCCACTCGCCTTGCAATATTATTGGTATTTATAAGATTGTACTGTTTGTTGTCATAGAAAAGACGGCCCCTAATTTAGGAGGAATTTTAAGAGCGGGAGTCCCTCTTAAATACGCCACTGGGTAAGTGAAAGAATCTCCTTCCGAGTAAAATTTCGGGAATCTGGTATCTCTTAAGGTGGTTTAGTTTAAGGGAAGTAAACACAAGGCATTAAAAGATTATAATTCACATATAGTGAAAGTATCATCAACTGTTGGCTGAAAAAATCTACTCCCAAATGTTAACGTGTATGGAATAAACGAATATAACTAGTTCTTCTCTTTCTAGTCTCCTATGTTTTTGATAAACAGGGATCTCTTAAATGTCGTCTTGCAACTATAGTAGGCCTAACTTCTGAACCTACTAATTCCTTTCCTAGTAACATGATGGAATCTTTGAGGTTAATGCACATAATTAACTATTTTACTTCCTCCGATTATTAATTTAGACAGTAAAGAGCAATTACCGTTGATCATATTTCGATTTTTCACGTAATCTGCTCTTAATCTTGACTGTTCAGCCTGCTTCGGGTGTTCTCTACGAAAATGGAGTTGTGACATCAGGTTCGCATAGTTCAACTAGATGGTAATAATAATAATAATAATAATAATAATTGATATGGAAATACCGTGGAGCACAGAGGTGTAAGAAGGTGCGGGCATGAATTGATGGACATAGAAAAGATCAAATCGTAATTTAAAACTCTAAAATTTGAAATTTTATTTATTTCCTGAGTTTTCTCTTTTCCGATTTTAAACTTTGTTAAACAATAACAAATAACAGTTGGATAAACAGAAAGGGACCTCTTGAGCTCTTATAACAATAGTTATTTCAAAACCTAAGAATGATCAGGTAGAAGAGACATAATGATTTTTAAGAAATGAGTTATGTAGCTCAAACGTTACACTATTACAAAGAGCACTAGTGCTCCAATCAATTACAAGTAAGGAGATGGGTCTCCAAAATTTACCCCATTCGAAAGAGCGCCTTTGCTCCACACAATTACTTAGGAGACTACTCTCTTCAACTTACAAGATTCAAGCCTCTCCAAGGCACGGTCTAACTTTTACGTTAGGTCAAATACAACCAGTTTCCACTGTCTTATTCGCTCGACAGTCTAAGTTACATTTAAATAAGAACAGTTAAACATTAACAGAGGCAGTAAGTGCCCATTCTACCTGGCCTTAGTGAAAAAAAGAAAAGATTAAATGTATTGGCCGTAAACCAAAATTTTAGGACGGCGAACATTTGCACTCCTTTGAAGTTCACTTGAAAATTCTTCAAACCCTATGTGGGCTTTTGGCCCGAAGTTACAGAGACTAAGCCTATAGTACGGAGGTGAGTAGATGGAGAGAAAATTTTAAATTACAAAAGGAAGAGATACATTTGAAAGTTTACGAAATCATAGTCACCTCAATACCAAGTTGAATAGGAATCAAAATCAGGCTCTTTATTCCCTAAGTTAGAATAAAATGAAAATTTACATTGAAAGATCGAAATTTACATTGCGAAAGAATTTTGAAACCATCCCCTAAAGTCAGCTTTCTGAGACTATCACATAAAATAAAAGATGTCTTCCATTCCCTTGAGCTGATGGGCCTTCCGATGACGGGCAAGGCTTGTCCTCTGCCTCCGCTACGAACACACTCTAAACTCCTTGACTGTAGCGATCGAAAGACATGGCCCTAAAGGTCCCAGCTTTTATAGCGGAGAGGAAAGTTCAGGAATTCTCTGGGCCGAAGCCCTGTACACACCTACACATCATATGTTTTTGATTAAATAAATGTACAAAATTCCTGATTGGTCGAAAATTAAGAAGAAGGAAGGGATAGCAGTGCTAGTAACCTAAGAACACAAAAAATATAATATTTCAATTCTGAAAACCTCGAAATTATAAATTTATTTGAAAATGAATTGTTCATCTTCCCACCAGAGGGTGCACATAAGTCGACAGTAGAGACATCTGGTGATAAACGTTCAAATTTATTCCAACAATCAGTTTAAAGTACACGTTAGAGATGGCCTTTTAAAAGGCGCTCATTTTTAATGCACGGAGCGGGTGTACCTCCGGTACAGTAATAAAATGACAGTAATAATGTGACAGATATTTATCACTTGCATGGGACACCCTTAACCTCGAACGCTATGAACAGCAGAAAAACATGCGTAGAAAATATAAATCGGTCATCACAATCACAATGGTGCGAGTCATTCTCATGTAAAACGGTACATTCCACATTAAGGGGCATCTGAATAATAATCTAATCAAGTCCTAAGGGACGAACTTGGGTAACGCAAGGTAATATAACATCAGTATAACAGAAAGAAAATTACACACAGACTACTCCAATGCCGTAAGTATATTCTTAGGTTTTTCATCGTCAGTGTCACTAACCCTCCGCTTAAAGTAATAATACGATACGTAAAACATATTTGTTCTACTGACTTGTTAGTACTGCTGTCGGCAAAGTGCAAATGTGGTATACAACGAAGAGGTTAAAGTAAAGTGGAAGAGAATTATATTCACATCTCACTAAATCTGCCTTCAAGCACTATCGCATTCAAGCAGCCCAATATCAAAAACCACACTAATTCCTGTATATTTTCAAACGGTGAGTTGACCGAGCTCGATAACTGCAGTCGCTTATGTGCAGCCAGTATCCAGTATTCGGGAGATAGTGGGTTCGAACCCCACTGTCGATAGTCCTGAAGATGCATTTCCGTGGTTTCCCATTTTCACACCAGGGAAATGCTAGGGTTGTGCCCTAATTAAGGCCATGGCCGCTTCCTTCTTATTCCTAGCCCTTTCTTTTCCCATCGTCGCCATAAAACCTATCTGTGTCGGTGCGACGTAAAGCAACTTGCAAACGGTGAGATGGGTATGTCAATGCCATAATCTCACTATTGCTAAGCATATTGCAATTCAGGCTTGAACTTTGGTGCAGAAAATGTATTGTATATCACAGATAGATAACGCGAGATAGCTGACGTTGGGCATAACAGTTCATAATAAATGCAACGTAAAGTTGCTACTAATATTTCATGGCACATGATTGATATCTCATTTTAAATATATTGTGATTCTTTAGCATGCGTAACATGCTTTCAATATTATCTTGATATCCGTTCAAGTACTGAAAACAGTTTAGCATGTCATTCGCAGTTGAAATATGAATTTTTCATTTATTGAAATATGTTCTATTGAGACATATTACCTCCTTTAATTTGTACAATCTCAATGTTAAAGTGAGAATAGCAACCAAATGATGTTGGTTAGTTTAGATATCCGTTATTATAATGGTTATCTTTCATGTTAATTTAACATATTAGTTGGGTGTAATTGCACATTTGCCCAATCACTAGCTTCTCACCGAGAAGGCCTTGGTTCTATTTCCTGCCAAGGCATGTAGGATTTTTTAAATAAAAGCCACTTTCATGTGCATCGAATTCCACGTAAAAACTGAGGTCCCTTGGCTACGATCATGATATCAACCACCACGTAAAACGTACACGCTTGCTTGCTTGCTTGCTTGCTTCAGTCTCATCTTAGTGTTTTGGATTCAGAATATCATGTAAAAAGACTGTTAAAATCGATTACCATCATGTAGATAATGAACAATATGCAACTTCTAGGGCTAGATCTACAGCTTCTTATAAAACAGGAATATCATGAAGACACACGAAAATATCATCATTGGAAGAATTCAGACTTTGCAGTCAGAGGATAAAAGAAAAAGTAAAGATGTTTAGCTTACATGGAATAGAATAGTGTTGGTTACACTGTGCGTGTTTGTTAGGGAAACGGAAGGGCGTAAGAGGATCAGACGATACCTTCCACTCTCTTTCTAATGCCACCTGAGATACCAACCACAACAGGTCAGATTATAGCGATCATGTTTTTATATACTTACCAAGTGCACGTACCTTATGAAAAACCTGTTCATAATGCCTAAAATGTACCACAAACAACTTCCTTTTATAACCATAACGAGAACAAGACTGATTTAAAGATCACTGCACTTGTCCATTAAACCCTGCCTAGAGCTGATAAACTTACGTTTTTTCAACAAATTTTTTCCGTTCCATTAAGGAGATGAATGATAGACTTTCATTTCCCTTCCCACTTTCAGTTGCTCTCTTAACCCTCAACTAATGATGTATTTCTGTAACGTACCTTGTGAAATGAAGTCAGAGAGACCACTGATAGATTTTGTTCTGACAGACACAGGATAAACGATGAACTAATTAAGATTATGTGGACTGGTAACTCACAACATAGTGCCTGTATGATGTACTGTCCGAATAATTCGCAACGTAATTGGGGATAATTTTTAGCAGAGAGAGTATCATGCGCAAAGAGACGCAAGTTAGGAGGGTAGACGAAATTCATCTTTTGGAACCAGTGGCAAAATGTAATGCATTTCACCGTGACTATTTTCTTATTATCCAGTAGATTAGCACCTCACGACCTCAGGGCCAAGACAAATCCATGTACTCGGAATTCCAGAACGGATGTCCATTGCCTTTTCTCGGCCAAATGTTTGATATTAATTTAAACCTCAGTATAATTACTTCTGTATTTCTCTTTCAGGCACTTGGCACGCAATCCATTCATCTGTGACTGCAATTTGCGTTGGCTAGCGGAGTACCTTCATCGTAACCCCATAGAGACATCAGGAGCCCGCTGTGATACTCCAAAACGGATGCAGCGACGTCGTATTGAGGCTCTGAAGGATGAAAAATTCAAATGTAAGGGTAAGCAAAGTCACCCCAATTCATAGTACAGTGACGACTCATCCTTACTGCCAAGAACACTTGCTCATTTCCCACATTCCTCTTGCATTTCGGTATTAATGTACAAAGATATGCAGAACTGACTTCAGGCTTGCCTCATAACATTTATATGTAGAGTAGCTATCGTATTTATGTCTTCCTGTCTTTCTCTAAAGGTGGGGGCCACATAGCTTTATCATAACATCTTGTGTATTTTTCTAGTGGATGGTTAAAATTCTAACTCTATGCTTTTTCACCTGAAATTAAGACCTACATCAATAGGTCCAAAAATGTAGTTATTTTCTGACATGATTGACAGAATGCATTGATGCATCTTCACGTCCATTTATAGGAATTCAGTCACTACTCTATAATTCATTCCATAGAGATTTTATTTCCGCACACTGCAGGTGTTGTGATTCTCGTGTTTATCGAGTAACTGAGCCGAAAATTATAACGCATCCGTTTGAAAGGTTCGAGTCCCTAGGTATTTTGAGCTGTTTCAGCGTAGGTGAGAAGAACAGGATCACACATTAAGATATTATTTTCAAAGAAGCCAATAATATACGTCAAACGTTTGGAACTTGGGTAACGCAAAGGAAATATAAGCCAAACCGTAAGCCATGAACTTGTCACGGGTCATCTCACAGTGGAGGTTTCAGTAGTAGTGGTGTGTTGGAACTGTCTCATATTCTACACAACTCTACTGCGTGGTAGCAGAGGCTGGCAAGTACGTTGCCGGAAAAGGACTCAAGGAATGTGTTCAGTGGCACCAGGGTATAATATTTGCATACTGAAGGGTTGTTGTGCTAGTGATTCATTGTCACGAACATCGGCGATCAGATGGCGCTCAGGGGGTCTGTCCGTGCGCACTCAGTTTTGACTCTGCAGGCAGTAACTGTGCTGAGGTTAGAGATGAACAGTATTTGCCTAGGGTACAACCACGAGTACGTGCTCCTGTTGAACAACTGCAGCCATTTGAACGGGGTCACATTGTGGGCCTGCGGGAAGCTGGAAGGACGTACCGACCGATTGCTGCACATATTCGGCACCATGTATCGGTGGTGTGTCGCTCCTTTCAGCAGTGGTCTATGGAACATTTCCACGCCCGTAGACCAGGCTCCGAACGTCCACGCAGTACAGACGCACGCCAGGATCGACGCATTGTGTGAGCAGCGCTGGCCGACCTAACATCATGCAGGAACGAAATCCGATCACGTATTGCATCTGCTGTGTCACCAAGGACCATTGGGAACCGTCTTCTTGCAGCAGGATTACGATCATGTGTGCCTCTGGCCAGGCTACCACTGACACCACGACAGCGCCAAGCATGGCTACTCTGTTGTCGTGAAAGAGTCGACTGGAGAGGGGAATGGCGCTCTGTTGTCTTCAGTGACGGGAGCAGGTTATGTCTATATGCAAGTGATGGACGTAGACGGGTACGGCATAGAGCTGGCGAGCGCCCTATTCCAGTGTGCATTCGCCCATGACACCCAGGTCCCACCCCAGGCTTCATGGTGTGGGGGCCATCCGTTACAACTCGCAGGGTACATTACACAAACTGTTGTCCCCGTGCTACCGTCATTTCTTCGATAAGAAGGTGATGCGCTACTTCAGCAGGACAGTGCACCTCCACATACAGCTGCTGCGACGCAACGTGTTCTACGTGGCGTACAACAGCTGCTCTGACGAGCAAGATCACAGTATCTCTCGTCAATTGAACACGTATGGGACATGATGAAGCGGGAACTTACGCGTTCTCCAGAGACTGCAAGAACCGTTGCCGAATTGCATCAAACGGTGCAAGAAACTTGGGACAATCTATCGCAGGATGCCATTCGGTACCTTTATGATCGTTTGCATGCGCAAATACACGCCTGCTTTACCGCCAGAGGGGGGTGTATTGATGCTACTGTTTGGGTACCCTTTAGTGCGAAATGTATGTTTCATTTGGTCCGAATTTTTAATCATATACTCCTGCAATGATGAACTACCTGTCACATGGCTTGCGTAAAAAATGACATTGTCCTTGAGGACGTTGCCTGTTTTCCTTTTCGGCAGTGTAT
This sequence comes from Anabrus simplex, assembly GCF_040414725.1. Classification (NCBI taxonomy): domain Eukaryota; kingdom Metazoa; phylum Arthropoda; class Insecta; order Orthoptera; family Tettigoniidae; genus Anabrus; species Anabrus simplex. The sequence continues at coordinate 429,086,973 of NC_090266.1, read as the reverse complement.
ATATTGTTACTAACATAACAGCTCACTCTTTTTCTGTCCGGTCATTCCTACATTCATTATAATATTGATAACAATGATACGTTCATGGCGTGAAGTGTCGCTACAGAAACGTCCCTGCAACTTACCATGCGCAGAATGTTTGCAGAATCTGTACAGTAGGTCGCGAAATCGGCAATAATGACAAGACAGACAGTGATAAATATGAAGGCCAATACGCTCCGGAAGCACATTGTGGTGGGTAATTACTGTACGTGTTGGTAATGCATTATGCTAGGTGTTGAGTCCATATCATTACTGGAAAGATAGTATGAAACAGCGGGCGCTGATGCCACAGAGATCCTGCGTGCTGTTAAATATGATTTAATCTAAAAGTGTCTACAACGACCATCTGTTGACCTTTGAATGTCTTGAACTACGGACAAGGAGTCATATCGTCGGTGAGAAAGCAATACCGCGTATCTAACAATGCTCTTCCTATCAATTATTTCCATTAAGCCTGGTCATGCCTCCCAGCCACATATTGGTATGCACTCCATCAGAACAATTTTCATTTAGTTCATTTTACTATGTTGAATTTTAAAGGAAAATGAACCTCAAATACATCATATTCTAGGAATGCGTAAATACGTCATGCTAACATTAATTCCTACAATATGGTACGGTAATATATAGATATAACCAACTAACGAACTTAATTTTTTTTTTTGCTAGTGGCTTTACGTCGCTCCGACACAGATAGGTCTTATAGACGACGAAACGAACTTTAAAAACGAAAAAGAAGTAGGTGAGAACACCTTGGTGTGATATAACATTGACATCTTCAGAAGACTCATCCCATAAAATGTATGTGCGTACCATATGAGAAATAATTAAATCTAGTTCTAATCCGAATATGTAGGATGAAGTTTGTTTAACCGGTAGTGTGTGGTGTGTATGATCACAGGAGCACGTGAACACCATATTACTTCTGTGACATATTTAATAATTATTTTCCAAAACCAATATTTAAGTATCGTTTTGTGGATTCAGTTGTTAGTTTTAATTGTCTGTTTCCACTGTGCAAACATTCAAATATAGTGCTTCTGCCAGACGATCATAAGCCAGTGGCGACTACTAAGTTTGGCAGTTTGCGTAACTGGGATGTGTAGGGGCAATACTGCCTGTATGGGAATTCGGGGCACAGATTTTGTGTGAGCCTGGCCTGCAGAGGTACAAATTGTAATAAACCTCTAATAAGAGGGCGGCATTTGTCACGATTGCGGCCACGTGCTATATGACCAGACTTGAGAGTATGGCCAAAACTCCTGTTGTCTGCTGACTCTAGGAGCGTGTAATGTAGCCAAACTATGACCAAATACTGGTAGTTGCAGTAGATTTAGAGATATTTCAATTCATTCGTTGTAGGATTTTGCCTTTCAGCAACCAGATTTATTTTACTACACTTGGATATCAGGTAATTTTGTTTGTTCTTCATTGGTTAAGTTTTTAAAGGGTTGACGTTGTATATAATGCCAGGTACTGTTCCCAACCGCAACAGTTCTCCACCAAATATCTCACTGACACCACGAACCTACTGCGCTGACGTAGCAGGCGGAGAGGTAATACTCCCACGTGGCGCGTCCCAGGAGGCGGATAGTGGGATCGTAACCGGCTTGCCGGCGGACTTGAGCGAAATAAAAGAAGAATACACCCACGGTAACCCTTGCCTGTCGTATGAAGCGACTAAAAGGGGTGACCAAGGGATGGTCATATTAGAACCATAAGGCTACTTGTATTTAGTACTATCATGCGGGGAACACCATGGATCACTTTTAATTGCGAGTAGTACCACTATGTTAGGTCACAATAGGTTTGTGATTAGTAGCAACAGAGTGTGAATCAGGATGGGTTTTACAGTACCCGTGATTAGTGCCACTATATGAGCGGCACAGTGGGTCTGCGTTGCCTATGATTAGTACCACTATATGAGCGGCACAGTGGGTCTGCGTTGCCTATGATTAGTACCACTATATGAGCGGCACAGTGGGTCTGCGTTGCCTATGATTAGTACCACTATATGAGCGGCACAGTGGGTCTGCGTTGCCTATGATTAGTACCACAATATGAGCGGCACAGTGGGTCTGCGTTGCCTATGATTAGTACCACTATATGAGCGACACCGTGGGTCTGCGTTGCCTGTGATTAGTATCCGCTATGTGAGGAACACCACGGGATAGTACGAGTCCCTGTGATTAGTACACCTTTGTCAGGAACACCATATGTTTGCATTGACTGTAAGTGGCGCCGCAATGTGAGAATCACCATAGGTCTGCGTTACATGTGCGTATTACATTACCTGTGAGTAGTACTATTATGTGTGGAATACCACGATTCTACGCTACTTTTGGTTAGTACCGCAGCACGACAAATACCATGGTTCTACTTTACTAGCGATAAGTACCATTACGAGGGGCCAGTGACCTGGATTTTGGACCCTTTTAGACAATAAGCATCATCGATACAGGATTGTGCTTTAGGAACAGTCCCTTGGTCAGTAATACTATTGTTTTACGATAGTTTCTGGGAATGTTTTCAATCAATCACTACTGATCTGCATTTAGGGCAGTCACCCAGGTGGCCGATTCCCTATCTGTTGATTTCCTAGCCTTTTCTTTAATGATTGCAAAGAAATCGGAAATTTATCGAACATCTCCCTTGGTAAGCTATTCCAGTCCCTAACTCCCCTTCCTATAAACGAATATTTGCCCCAATTTGTCCTCTTGAATTCCAACTTTATCTTCGTATTGTGATCTTTCCAACATTTAAGGACACCACTCAAACTTATTCGTCTACTGATGTCATTCTACGCCACCTCTCCACTGACATCTCGGAACATACCACTTAGTCGAGCAGCTCGTCTCCTTTCTCCAAAGTCTTCCCAGTCCAAACTTTGCAACATTTTTGTAACGTTACTCTTTTGTCGGAAATCACCCAGAACAAATCGAGCTTCTTTTCTTTGGATTTTTTCCAGTTCTTGAATCAAGTATTCTTGGTGAGGGTCCCATACACTGAAACCATACTCTAGTCAGGCTCTTACCAGAGACCTATATTCCCTCTCCTTTACATCCTTATTACAACCCCTAATTACCCTCATAACCATGTGCAAAGATCTGTACCCTTTATTTACAATCATATTTATGTGATTACTCCAATGAAAATCTTTCCTTATATTAGCACCTAGGCACTTACAATGATCCCAAAAAGGAACTTTCACCCCATCAATGCAGTGTAGAAATTTGGTGGGATTGTGTATTGGTGAGCATTTTTAATTAATAAGAACTCCCGGTACCAGTTAAAAATCGCGAAGTAATTGTGTGTGTGTGTTTTTGTAGTATTATTTCTGCCAATGCGTGTGCATCGTTTGTATATTATAAATATTATTGAAGCATAGTTTACTTTTTCATGTTATTTGTTCTTTTCCTTAATACGTGTTCATGCGTGTAGCCTATAGAGATCGTGAATATCAATTAGTTATTGTTTTATTCATATTCCTGACATACTGAGTGAAGAAGTTTGTTAGCTTTGTTAGGATTTTTATTTTATAACTGTTAGGTTCTTCAGTCTTCTGAAACTAATTTTGAGTAAATAGATTTATAAACTGCTTGAAAAAGAAAACATAATATGGTAACAGAGTTATACCGTGAAAAAAATTAAAATAGAAAAGAAATGGCTTCAAATATCACAAAGAAAAGCATAATCAAAGGAGCATTAGTTTAAGGATGGAGGTAATTTCATCTGCTGTTTACTGTTCTGTCTGCTTTAAGCTAGTGTGTACACCCAGCTACTTTGTCCACGAGACGCCCCGGTGTTTAACTCTGCATATTGCAACAAACAATAATTTCTGCTAAACTGAACTGAATAGTTTCGTGACATTGATTCTGTCACGTATGGTAATTTATGCAACAATATACTGGCTTATAGGAGGAATAAAGTCGGACAGGGCAAGCGTACCACTTCATAAGTAGCAGGTAGTAAATAATCAAACATGTTTAATCCTCCTTGATGATGGCTGTGTTAGTTTACGTCATAAAATATTTAAATATATTTGTAAATAAAAGAGTCCATGCAATTACCTCTGGGAACACTATGCCTCTTATCGCTGTTCCCACGATCGTTCTGTTCCACGAATAGGCGCTATACCAATATTAGAACAGTAATATTCAAGAAGTAATTAACACATTCATAATTGCCAAATATTTTTTAGACTTCTTTTATCTTATTTTTTTCAATCGACTGCTTTCTTATGTCTGCCGGGCTGAGGGGCTCAGACGGTTGAGGCGCTGGCCTTCTGGCCCCAACTTGGTAGGTTCGATCATGGCTCAGTCCGGTGGTATTTGAAGATGCTCAAATACGTCAGCCTCGTGTCGGCAGATTTACTGGAACGTAAAAGAACTCCCGTGGTACTAATTTCCAGCAACTCAGCGTCTCCGAATACAGTAAAAAGTAGTTAGTGGGACGTAAAGACGTAAATCAAATCATATCAGTTAATTAATTCTCATGTCTGTGGGTGGAAATCGGGGGTGAATAGCGGTGCTTAATTTCTAAAATGTTTGGTACCGGAACGCATACCCACACATTTTGCCCACTTTTCAGCCAAACGCCCCGCCTCACCCCACCTCCATAAATAACAGTTTCGAGTTACGATATGTGAAAACTTGTGATAAAACTGTATGGAGCATGATTTCATGAACATACTTGTTCCAGGAACTTTTTATTGAGCAATTCCTTGAAAACACGATGCAAAAAAAGTCCCTGCGAGTTGTAGGGCGTATGTTCATAGGGATTTTTATATTGTTCTGGGTTGTATTATCCAACCTCGATTACTTCTCACGTGTTTGAGAACTCCCTATAATAATAATGGCGTATGGCCTCCGGAGAGGCCTGGTGCAGGTCTTTTTCTAGTAGACGGCCTATTAGGCGACCTGCATGTCTATGAAGATGAGGGTCCTACCTAGGGTGATTTCTAATGTTGAATATGCCACACACACCCAGCCCCCGAGCCACTGGAATTAACCAATTAAGGTTAAAATTCCCGACTCTGCCGGGAACCGAAGCCCAGTACGCTGACCATTCAGCCAACGAGTTGGACAGAATTCCCTGTGTATAAATATTATAGGAAATTCAATGAATGCAGAGTGATGAGATCTTCTTTCTTTCTTTCTTTCTTTCTTCTCGTATTGTGACACAAATGATGCGTGAATTCGTTGGTTTTAAGTAGGGAGGAGAGTTTAAAATGAATTACTGTATCTGTGATCTTAAAATATACTGTGCTTCTCTTATATCGTTTAATATTTACGTCTATATAGCCAACAAACTGATATTTTATATGATAAAACGGTTGACTACCCATCAGTGGCGGCTCATAAGTTTTGAGAATAGGGGTTAAATCAAAGGCAACAAAATATGCTATTCCGGTTTTAATCTAGCTGCTATCTTCCCTCAGAGCGAAATTCAAATTCCGTGTGTTGAAACCCGTCATGCTTTCATCTCATATATACGGTCCTAGTTGTGAATATACGCGTACACTCTTTCCCGTTAACCGTCTGCTTCTGCGTTAGAGAAAATGGGGGTTTTGGCTGGCCTAACTGTTCTATTTTGAACTGATCCTCCAGTGAAAGTTTAGTAAAATCGTTCTCCAGAAGAAACTTCTCGCTGTTCATTTCCTTTTATTAAGGTAGGTCATTTTCCAGAAGCATAAAACGTACACTTACGCTGTAAAATATCTGAATAAAATTATATTCACTCAACAGGTACAAATAACACAACACGTTAGGATGCATATTCGTACGTGAACCTGAATACTCTCTTCATTAACTATCAGACGCTCTGCTTACGGGCCGGGTCCGGGTGTCAGACTAACACAGTTGACCAGCGTCATGAACGATCAGAAAAGATCGGCTATTCGCTAGTTTAAATTTTAGCGGAAAAATCGGCTTCGGTTGCTTCCTCTCTACTTCAAACGCCCACACCTCGCCGCTTGCTTGCGTTTTGATAAGAAGGAAATGAGTAGCCCCGCAATTAGTGCTTTCCATCCGAAGTATTTATGGGGGAGGGCGTCTAAATTTTACTCTCTCTTGGACAATCATATCGGTTTTAAAAATTAAATTTCAATATTAATTTTATAAGAGGTTCAAACACAGAAACACACAAGACGAACCGCACCTGCAACCCATATCACCAAAACTCGTACGAATGATTATGAGATCCTCCAAGTTGACTATATCATACAGTGTTACAGTTCCAAGGTAAACAGCATTCGGTTAGTAGGTCTGTGGCATCTCAGAGGCTGATATACCAAACTATTTCAGTTTCTGTTTCATTTGTATCGTAACAACGAGCTAGAATGTAAAAGTAATTTTAACTCGTTTGTTTGTAAAGAGATATGTCATAATAACCAAAGGTATACTGTAATGGATTGGAACGTAACAGACCAAGTCCAAGTGATATTACTTTCACATGCAGATTGTCTTAGCGTATCAGAATAAGAGTTACAAATCTCGTGAGAGAAGATCAATAATAATGAATAACAAAGGACAGAATCATGTGACCTTGTAGCAAACAGGAATACAAAGGGCATTCAACATTTTACTGATATTTTCCCCTCCAGGTCTGTAACCTGGAATGATAGCGAGAAAAGATTAAAACATCTATAACCACGGCGATTGTTGAAAATTATTGTGGTCATTCTACCTGAGAAAATGCATACTCATTCCAGGAAAATTGTAGGATAGTGTTGTGTTTGAAATCCCAGAAGAATCTTCCCAAGTTTAGCTTAAAGAATTAAGCTACAAAAACTAATTGACTATCGCTATGAATATTACGGATTCACTTATGTTGTAATTCTATATTCAATATGAAACAACATTGTTCTACGATTAACTGTACAATGTTAAATCGTCGTGTATATGTTGCATCATACGTGCACCGTATCCTGGATTCGTATAGGCTTTCTGTGTAACAGCTATGGAGTGGAATTATATATAGTAAGATATTTTCAAATATGCATTCATGTGTGCACCTAACACTTCGGTTACACGTTCAAATAGAAATAAATGGGTGTTATTAAACAATTTATACCTTACTTTATCATAAGAACTAGCGGTTACCCGCGGCTTCGCTCGCTTCGATTTCGTAATTTGATAAAAGTACTCGGTACTGTACTAAGACATTATCTGAAAATCCCTAAAGTATAAAAACTCACCGAAAAATGTAGTTTCATTTACCCCCGAAATCCTTTGTAAATCACGTTTGAGGTATTGCCTTTTGGGGCCAAGACGACTGTGCGACGCAGAAATGTACATGTGAGAAACAGTCTTGTCTCAAGTCGAAAAAATACATGTTTCTTTATTTTTAAAGGAGATTCAAAATACCAATTTCCATGTCTATAAACATTTCATTTTTTGATATATAAGTATCCTCATAAAAATAATTCCACATACTTTTCAACTTCCTTGCACCCCCGTTAAGTGCCTTTTCCGAAAACAAAAATGTACCTGTTCCTGTATTTTTAAGGACATTACAACTACCAAGTTCATTGCCTCTAACATGTTAAGTTCTTAATATATACTGTAGATATACCGATAATCATTTTAAAAATTCACCCGCTTTTTCAATTCATTTCAGCCCCTTAAGTGGATTTTCCGAAAGCAAAACCATACGTGTTTCATTATTTTTAAAGGAGATTCCAAATACCAATTTTCACGTCTGTACATCTGTAACACCTTAAGTTTTTAGATATAAGTATTCTCATAAAAATAATTCAAATTCCTCTTCACTTCTTTATACCCCTCTCTCCCCCTTAAGAGGACTTTCCGAAAACAAAAAGTACGTGTTTCTTTATTTTGAAAGGAAATCCGAATACCAACTATAACGTTTGTGACAGCTTCAGTTTTTAAGGTATAAGTATACTCATGCACGGAATTCAACTCATTCTTTACTTATTTTCAAACCCCCTTAAGCCAATTTTCCAAAAGCAAAAAAAAAAAGTTCTTCTTTAGTTTTAAAGGAGATTCCAAATACCAATTTTCACGTCTGTAACATCGTTAGTTTTAGATATAAGTATCCTCATACAACGAAATCAACTAATGTTTCAATTCATTCATGCCCTCCCCCAGCAAGTGGTTTTTCCGAAGACAAAAGAATAGGTATTCCTTTACGTTGAAAGAAGATTCCAAATACAAATTTTCATGTCTGTAAGATCTTCCGTTTTTGAGATGTAAGTATCCTCATAAAAGGAATTCAACTCCTTTTTCAGCCGCCCCCACCCTCGCCCATTAATTTAATCACCTCCCCACTCAAAAATCCTTGCTTTCTTTATTGTTAAAGGATATTCCAAATACCAATTTTCACGTCTGTAACATGTTTAGTTTTTGAAATATAAGTATCCTCATAAAAATAATACAATTCATTTTTCACCCCACCACCCGCCGATTAACTTCATCTCCCCCCAAAATACGTGTTTCTTTATTTTCAAAGGAGATTCCTAATACCAATTTTCACGTCTGTAACCTTCAGTTTTACCGGGCGAGTTGTATTGTTGGGAGATCAGAAAAATGCACGTGCTCGTTGAGGAACGGGGCGAAGGGGTTTTCACCAGCAGAGCCAGTGACGCAATGGTTACCATAGCAACTCCGCTACTACCTAGACGACGTTATATTGTCTTCTACTGGCAGCTCTTCGCTCTTGTCGTTGTAATCCAGCAAACTGCGAAGTGTGAGTCAATGTTTTTGTGTAGCAGATAAGAGCAGATAAGAGCCGATCTGTCTGGGCAGAACAGGAAGTTCGTGCTTGCAGGCCACATTCCTCACTCTTGCATTCTTCTCATCTCTACACAGTACGTGCGGTTGGGGGGGGGGCGCAGCTGAGAGCATGCATCAGGGAGATAATAGGTTCGAATCCCACTGTCGGCAGCCCTGAATATGGTTTTCCGTGGTGTCCCATTTTCACACCAGGCAAATGCTGGGGCTGTACCTTAATTAAGGCCATGGCCACTTCCTTCCTATTCCTAGGCATTTCCTGTCCCATCGTCGCCATAAGACCTTTCTGTGTCGGAGCGACGTAAAGCAAATAGCAGAAAAAAACCTTCAGTTTTTGAGATATACGTTTCTCCATTAAAAAATTCAACGTTTTTCACTTCCTTTCTCATTCCCCCCTTAAGTGAATTTTCCGAAAACAAAAAGTACGTGTTTCTTTATTTATAAAGATCTTCCAAATACCATTTTTCACGGCTGTAACATCTTCAGTTTGGAGATATATTTATCCTCATAAAAAGAATTCAACTCCTCCTCCCCCTCCCAAGTTGATTTTCAACCCAATTTGCGTGATTCTAAAATATATTCCACTTGCCTGTTTTAACGTCAGTAATATCTTTAGATTTTGTAGATATAAGTACCCTCATACAAATAATTCAATTAATTTTTTTAATTCTTTCACCCCCTTATGTGTATTTTCCTAAGAAAAAGGTGTTTCTTTATTTTTAAAGCAGATTCCAAATACCAATTCTCGCTTCTGCAACATCTTTAGTTTTTGAGATATAAGCATCCTCATACGATGAATTCAACTCATTTTTCGATTCCTTCGCCCCTTTTTAGTTGGATTTTCCGAGAAGAAGGAAATACGTATTTCTTTATTTTTAAAGAAGACTCCAAACACCTACCAGTTCTCACGTCTGTAAAATCTTCAGTTTTTGATATATCACTATCCCAATAAAAAATTCAATCCCCTTTTCCGTCCTTTTATCCCCCTCCCTTATGTTGTTTCTTCCGAAAACAAAAAAAGATTAAAAATACCAATTTTCACATCTTTAACGTATTTTTGAGATGTTCTGTAGATATGCCCATTTTAAAAAGTCACCCCCCCCCTTTTCACTTTCCCTTAAGTGGATTTTCCAAAACAAATTATCTATGTTTCTTTACTTTTAGAGGAGATTCCAAGTACCAGTTTTCAACTCTCTAAAATGTTAAGTGTCTGATATATATTGTAGGCCTAGATTTTTTTTTCGAATTTACCTCGTTTGTCACTCCCGTTCACCCCCTATTCATTGGATTTTCAAAAACAAGAAATTAAGTGTTTCTTCAATTTTATAGGAGATTCCAAAATACCAATCTTCATGCCTGTAACATTTTCAGTTTGTGAGATATGAGTATCCTCATAAAAGGTAATCAACCAATTTTCCCCTTTTCATTTTTAAAGGAGATTCCAAATACCTATTTTTACTTCTGTGAACTTTTACATTTTTGGGGTATAGATATCCTCATTTAAAAATTACACCCCCCCCACCTTTTCACCTTCTTAGCGACGGAATACCCGAAAATCCTTCCTTAGCGAGCACCTACACCCTAATATAAATATATCCTCAAAATGCCATTTCTTTATGTCCAGTAGTTTTGGCTCGGCGATGATGAATCAGTCAGTCAGTCAGTGAGTCAGTCAGTCAGGACATGTTATTTTATATATAGAGATCACTGGCTAATGAACCGTACAGCAAGGATGTTAGGTGATGTTGACATCACCAGAAGAACAGTATTGGTTATGCAGAAGTTACATTACCGATTACCCTTTCGTGCCACAGTGAAGCTGTGAGTTCGAAGTTAAGAAACTTACTCTGGTATTGGATTCAAACTTCCTGCGATTGCATGGGTTGAAGGATACAACAATGGTCCAACATAGATGCAGTTCGCCTACGATCAGTATTGAGAAAATTATAAAGACTACGATGAAACACAAACAATAACTTCAAAATGCACATGTAGTAAATCTAATCCATGATGTAGAACGGTGAAATAGTGAAAAGAGGTTGAAGAAAAATTTAGATGTGAACTTACATAAATACAGATACTTTAGTTCCAACAACAAAGATTGAACAAGTAAAACAGGTAACCACTTTCAAAAGCGTAACTTATTTATAAGACTAGCATCACAGTGTTCTAGATTCAAGAAGTGAAGATTACTCCTGTCCACCTCTGTGATGTAGTGGTTAGTGTGATTGGCTGCCACCCCCGGAGGCACGCGTTCGATTCCCGGCTCTGCCATGAAATTTGAAAAGTGGTACGAGAACTGAAACGGTGTCTACTCAGCCTCGGGAGGTCAACTGAGTAGAGGTGGGTTCGATTCCCACCTCAGCCATCCTCCAAGTGGTTTTCCGTGGTTTTCCACTACTTCTCCAGGCAAATGCCGGGATGGTACCTAACTTCCCTCTTCCTTGTCTATCCCTTCCAATCTCCCCATCCCCGCAAGGCCTCTGTTCAGCATTCAGTTGACGGCGCCTGGGCGAGGTACTGGTCCTCCTCCCCAGTTGTATCCACGACGCGATGTCTGACGCTCCAGGACACTGCCCTTGAGGCGGTAGAAGTGGGCTCCATCGCTGAGTCCGAGGGGAAAAACCAACCCTGGAGGGTAAGCAGATTAAGAAAGAAGATTGCTCCTCATGCATACTAAGGCACAAATACCACAGACGATGCCTTGTCAGTATGAACTTACCGGGTGAGACAGCCGCGCCTGACGTGTCTGCGTTTAGACATCCCATCGAACGTCAGTGAGGTGATGGTCTAAAGCTACAGTCGCCTTTAAAACACTTACTGCGTCATCACTGCACGACTTTTGCAAAATCATGTATGCGGTAAGTATTTACACAATACATCACACTGCCATACGGTTATGTAAAATGTACGTGCCAATTATAAGCTTTCGGTTGGTTATAGAATTATCGCTAAAAGCGATGGCGTAGTGATGGAAAACGTGTGTCAGTTTGTGAAGCGGGACGTAGTTTTACACCAAGTAAGCTTTCTGATCAACTGGAGGCAAGTCACCGTAGTGTAGTAGACTAACCACAGATGTGTTAACGCGTGTGCGTTAGTAGGTGGGTTCGCATCCCACGAGCGATAAATATTTTATTCACATTTTAAACTTTGAGGATCAAACAAGAGGCCATTTGTGCCACATTCGACCAATAGCATGCAAGTTGAATGTGTAGTGGCCTGACACTTGGTGGAGCCTAGCAGTCCTGGTCATTTTTTCGCTATATATTCAGCAGCTGAGTATGTTGACATGCTCCTCATCTACGGCGAAGCAAGACAGAACGCACAGGAAGAACAGCGCCTGTACCAGGAAAGATTTCCACACAGACAACAACCAAACGCAAATACGTTTAGGAGGGTGGAGTGACGTTTGGGTATAACTTCGTCACATTGCCGAACAGGTCCTGTTAGAGAGGCACCAGTTACCAAACTGTTGAGATGGTTTTGGACACTTTTCGGGAGAATCCTCACACGAATACCCGGGAGGTAGCACAACAGGCCAACATCAGCCAGTCGTCTGTTGTAAGGATATTGCCTTCCAGTTTTTTCCTCCTATCACCTGCAACTACATCAAGAACTACACGCACGAGATTTCGAAATTCGTGTTGATTTCTGTGCGTGTATACTGACGCAAGTGGTACAAAATCCTTATGAGTATGAAAGTTATAAGACGTGATATGATATTGCATGAGATCACTTGCTTACGTATTTAGGATGTTACACAACAAAATCATTATATAGCTTCCTATTACCCGTAACATTCATATGCTAAGTAGTAATGTAGCACACCCAATTACAATAAAGTTGTTTTAAATGAATTACTATGTTGGAAACAGTAACTTCTGTGATAATAATTCAATTGGGAACGCATAAATATAGGAAACTTCTCTCTTGCATTAATCAAAACTAGATTTGAACAATGTGATACTTCGTTTTTGATGTTGCTGAATTCTTGTTTGAGAAAACACTGCTTTCAGTTCGCTTTCCTTATCTGGAGTTGTTGGTACACTAACAGCTCTAGCATCAGTCCAAAATCCAAGAAATTCTTCAATGAATTTTACCTAAACTTCATTGTTAGCTTTAATATGAAGACTAGAACAGTGTATTACAATAAATGATTTATAGATGAAGTTCCAATCCTTCCAATAGATGTATTTCCTTTAATTACACTTTTTAACGTACACTGAAATATATGGCTGTTAATAGAAATTCAAACTCATCAAGACTGTTTTATTCTTCTCTTTCACCTAAATCCTTGAATGCCAGTGGTTAAATACTCCTTTCCTTCATCCTAATAACAATAGAGTCCCACGGTACATGCTTGGGGTGCTTTGCTAATTTGTACTAACTATTAGAGCATAGTTTTTGTCTTTTCTTACTTTTACTGTGTTCAGTAATCCTCTTTTGCATGAATATAGTCTGTTTATCAATCGAGTAATACTTTTTTCATTAACGTTAGTATGCTCTAGAGTGGTGTACTTCTTGTCTACTAACATCATGTTCTCTTCACAGAAGGAAAGTACAAAATATACGAATTACACGTTTGTGTTCATGTATCCCTTACAGAAATATTTGAGAAGATATCTGTGTATTTTATATTTCTATACGCATTTTTATTGACAGTGACCTTTTCGAATTACTGAACTGTTTTGTGACCGTGCAAAATGTTTATTATGCAGCAGAATTCGAAATTTACTAATATTATGAGAACGAATTCCTGAAAAATTTACCACAGTTTGTTATGATCTCTGTGAAAAATCTGTGTCAGGAAATGCAAGGCACGTGCGGTGATTTTGAATTATGTCAGTTATTTTTGCGTGTTTGTGTTACATTGATGTTGAGGGCAGACAAATAACCGATACAGGTCTTCCTGGTAAACCAGAAGTACTGACATTCATAATAGTATTATTGATAATTAATATTTTTCTAGGTGACTATAGTGCTACCAATATTTATAACGAATTGAAAAAGAAATGAGCATGCTACAATAATTTTACTGAGGGGTTTGTGAAAAAAGGTCCACTTGAGTTGAAAACACTGTGGAATATTGCTAAAAACGAGACATTTAATTTCAGAACAGGTCCAAGTAATACGTACTTCGCGATCATTAACGAAGTAGACCGAGGTTTAAATCCCCATGAATCCCGTGTTAGATTGTTCATGTAAAATATAATTTGGTGTTGGGAAGAGCATCTGGCCTTAAACACCGTCCCAAAATTCAGCTTGAGCCGTGATGAGTACGGTGACCCTAGAAATACGTGGAATCGCTGAAGAAAGTTCAATCGATGGTATGATATTGTTTTAGGTTGAAGTACATTTAATTATTTATGTACTGACAGTTTTGTACAGCTCACTAAAGAGTGACGGATATAAAATCAAAAGGAAAAGTCAACAAATTTTCAGTATCCTGGTTCCCATAGCATCATAATGCCATCGCTACACAATATAACAAAATCTCTAAAAATAAATGTAGGTAACACATCATATTAATTTAATTTATTCCATTCAAGCAAATGTCATAATTTTACTGTATGTAAATTAATAAAATCCATTATTTCAGTAACTGTCACACATAGACACATAGACATAGAAGCGTGATGAAGCAATCACGGTCAATTTTAACGTGGGCTAAATGTACAGGTCATATGCGGTTTGATTGCAGATAATTAATAAGTAATGACACTGGGGTTAAACATGCGAAAGAGTACAAGGGCCATGAAGACGGTGGGAGATTCAGACATGAAATTCTTAGCGCTTGTGCTACTAAGATATGTTATAATAAAGACTCTATCACATACAGATGAATTAGTAGCTCGACGTCCATTATTATGCCATTTCTCAACATTTTTATAAGCTACTCCCAAACTATTTTTGGATTTTTCCCAACATCATGTGTATTTCATCAGGATCCGTCTGATCATGAAGTTATTCGGTCTTCGGTACGTTAGATAAAGGAGAATAGGGAGAAAACGTAAACATAACGGCCATAGAAGTTTGCAGATGTGATTCGTCAACAGCAAAATAGAATACATATGCGAGTCAATGAAGACCAGAATCCTATTTGGTATGGTTATGATGATATGCATTGAACTCAGGTCTAAGGTTACGATTAACCCTTTCAGCTGACGAGGGATTAAAATAATATGGGCTGGTGGTCACATGTGAAATAGAAAGGTCGGAACAAAATTTCCCAAACATGTTGCAGTTTTAAGACTTAACATTATCAGACGCAATTAACTTGTATGGGCCAAAGGAATAAAAAAAATGTTAGGCTGTCTGACAGAGGTTTGAGAATTCGCCAATCTAAAGGTAAAACCAGGCAAAAATGGGTGAATCCGTCCACACATACCAACGCAAACCGGTTTCCCTTCTTAGATCTAGGGATTCATCCGACATAAATGAAAATGAAAACCTACAACCTGTTCACCAGTCACTGACCGGGTAGGGATGTAATGAATGAACCATATATAGGCTATTAGTACGATGGGGTCGCCACTCCCAAAGTGATATATTAATGACTGATAGATGTTATGAAATGAGAATGGAGAGTGTCGCTGGAGTGAAAGATGACAGGGAAAACCGGAGTACCTGGAGAAAAATTTGTCCCGCCTCCGCTTTATCCAGCACAAATCTCACATGGAGTGACCGGGATTTGAACCACGGTATCCAGTGGTGAGAGACCGACGCGCTGCCGTCTGAGCCACGGAGGCTCTCATCCGACATAATGAATATAAAATACATCAATTCCGTGGGACGTATGGCTTGTGAAGAAGACAATAAACCAAACCGGGTATTCAGGCAAGGCTCATTAGTGGCACAAACCTTACATGCCTCAACTCCTTTATTGATTTCAACATGCGTTATTTTCCAAAATACAAAAATGTCTGATTTTGAATAATTTTGAATACTAATAGATGACGCCCAATAGGGGAGTCTTGATAGTATTTAAAGGCGACGGATACATACATTTTGAATTTATTGTCATTACATGATTTGCAACAAATGAACCATTTATCATAGCATATGGTATGATGACCTATCCCAAGGCAAACTAGACCAATATTAATATAATCTCTCAGTCTTCAGCTTGGTGTTTACCAGTATCTTGATATAGTAGATGGAAAATCAGATAGAATAGCGTACAACATTCTACATATAAACAAAGGCGAGGAAAATGAAGAGGATCATTACGATTAGGGTCAACAGATGTTTCGCCAGGCATGTGACTCAAATTATCAGCAATCAATTTTTCGGCCCCTTAATATGGCGAAAATGAAAACTAAATGTCGAGTGACTGTACTGGTTCTACTTGATTTTTCTTCTGCTTTGGATACCGTTGCTCATCAACTGCTACTTTCGAAATTGGATTCATTAAACTTCAGCAAGACGGCCATAAACTTTTAATTTCGTATCTCAAAAATCACACTGTAAATAAAAACAGATCTGAGTGGCTTAACAAACCCCTCGGCGTCCCACAAGGGTCTGTACTTGGACCATTGCTATTTTCAATGTACATAAACGGTGTTGCCAAATCGATTATACACTGAAAGTATCATCTTTATGCTGATAACTTTCAGATCTACTACCACGCAAGAACAGATAAATTTCAGAGTGCTGTACGACAAGTTAACGCAGATTTAAATCTTATAAATAATTTTGCATCGAGTAACAACCTCAAAATTAATCCTCTTAAAACGCAAGCAGTAATCATCGGCAGTTCGAAAAACTCACACATCTTGAAGCAATACGATATTCCTCCTGTAGCTGTAAACTATGCAACAGTTATGAATCTTGGTGTGGCTATAAGCGAAACATTAAGCTCGTCGCAACATGTGACAAATTTGTGCAAAAAGATACATCAAAGCCTGCATCTCCTGAAGCGGTTTCAAAATATATTCCATTGGTCCCTGAAAATAAAGCTCATTCAGTCACTTTCGTTCTAATTCTCTAACACTGCGATGCAGTGTTCACTGATATCAATAATGAGCAAGGCATGAGACTGCAACGTACCCAAACTGAATGTATCAGGTATGCATTCGACATACGTCCATATGCCCACGTATCGCCCTCTTATAGAGAGTTATCTTGGTTACGACTGAATGACAGACGTAGACTCCATGCGACTACTTTGGCTTATCAAGTGCTTCCTGAAAACACTTCTCCTTAAATATCCACCAGATTTCGCTACCTTAGTTCACTACACCTGTTCAGTACCCGGTCAGGATGCACGCTAGAAATTCCTGTACATCGAACCGCAACCCACAACAGATCGTTCACGATCACTGCTACGAGCTGGTGGAATGAACTCGCCAATGATATCAGGGACGCTAAATCTAAGACAAACTTTAAAATCCTCTGCCAGCATCATCTTAAAGCACTTCCAGTCTTTCTTGATTGTGAAAGGGATGCATGAATAAGAGTGAATATGATTGTTTATTGTAACGTGTTGCAGTTTATAATTTATATTTTACTTATTTTAGTTTAGTTCTTGATACTTTGGCTAGTTTTGTTTATACTTTAAGTTTTAAAGATTTAATAGTTTAAATTAAGTCATTTCAGTTGCTGTACCGTTAGTATATATAGCTTTAATAATAATAATAATAATAATAATCCCGAGCTGGATAGCTGCAGTCGCTTAAGTGCGGCCAGTATCCAGTATTCGGTAGATAGTGCGTTCTAGCCCCACTGTCGGCAGCCCTGAAAATGATTTTCCGTGGTTTCCCACTTTGACGCCAGGCAAATGCTGGGGCTGTACCTTAATTACGGCCACGGCCGCTTCCTTCACATTCCTAGCCATTTCCTGTCCCATCGTTGCCATAAGACCTATCTGTGTCGGTGCGACGTAAAGCAACTTGCAAACTAATAATAATAATAATAATAATAATAATAATAATAATAATAATAATAATAATAATAATAATAGCCCAAATTGTCAGTCGACCGCTGGTACGTCGAGGTCTACTGAGGAACAAACTCAGAGCTAGAATATCCGTTTCCAGTTCAAAATGACCACGTTCGATACATATTCTAAATTTTTCTAGAGTGAAAGTGACCGCTAAACATCCGAGTTCATAAGTGGAATACTTAGATTGCAATGAGGATAGGGATCGAGAGGCATAAGTGACGGGCGTCTACCAAATTCAGTTTCTTATAGTAATACACCTGCAACTGCGGAAGGAGATGCATCTTGGAAAATCAGGAATAGCGAGTATAAGGGCATTAAACAGAGCAGATTTGAGCTTTTCGAAAGCTTCTTGTTGTGGTTTGTCCCATACTAATTTTACATCTTTTCTGCAGAAGGAATTTAAAGGAGAAAAGTTAGGAATCAGGTAACACCTGTTAGATCCTTAGGGGATTGAAACTCATGAATAGTGAGTTCTAGAATGAGCACCCGAAATTGCATATGGGGAGGCAACATGTTCCAGAAATACTATTTGAGGTTTAGCAAAGTTAACCTATGACAATTTTACGGTTAATCCAGCCTTCTTCAAACGTGTGAGCACTTCAGGGATGTGTAACATATGATCATCAAAAGATTTGCTGTCAGTACAGGATAGTCAAGATAGTGGTAGACAAATCAAATTTAATATCTGAAAAAGTAGAATCGAGCAAGCCTGTTAAAACAGCAGCATCGCTACATAGTACAACTGGAACCCTGTTGAATTCATGGAGATTCCAGTCAGTCTCAATTGCGGTTAGGTATTTCGAATATTCAGTTAAAGGTACAGTACTTAATAACAGACTTTATTTATATAAGTTACCAGAATGTATTCCTGTAGAACCAGGAGAAAGAAGAATAGAGAACGGGAAGAGGGACAAATTGCATAATGACCTAATGTTGTGCACTATGATCTACAACAGGTCTAAAACTACCTTTCGGTTTGGATACCAGAAAATAGGAGAGGCATATGCAGAAGTAAAGGAAGGGGTCATTTCTCCTTTAAGCATTTTATCAATCAGGCACTCTCGATCTTTCATTCTACGGGGTGCTAGGCAATTCTAACAGGTGTAGTATCAGAAACATAAATTTTGTACTCACGAGCATTCTGTTACACCTAAATGATTCGTAAAATCATCCGGATAATTGTCACACAAAGATCACGGATTTTATTAGTTTGGCCTGCTGATAAATTACTTTGATCCAGATTACCTCTGTCCGGATACTCTTTTACTTCAATGGATGAAACGCTATTGGATAACGTTATATTTACTTTAATAAGAGGAATTTCTCAAGGGAAAAATTTGAACCACTGTTTCCTACCCCGCAAATCCAATAGCAATTGCACTTGGGAGATGAAATCAGAGCGAAAATTGATATAGTAAGACAACTTCCTAACAGCCAACAACAATGTCAAAACAGGTTTCTTGCTGATTTCAGGAAGCACAAAGGTGGCATTTACACAAACGTTAGCAGTAATACGTTGACATTGAATGGGACAGATGATATTTTGAACGTGGTCTCAGTCATTTTTATCCTTTTTGTTGGTACCCGAAAGAATCCGGTTTCTCAACTTTGGGTGCCCCTAGTAACCTATTATTGTAATAGGTGAATAATCTGGAATAGATCTCGATGATATAGGGCAATAGTTCTTGATATGTTGCTTTGAGGCACAGGAATAAATTGAATATTCGAATTCTTGCCCAAATAATTACCGTTTTTAACTACAGGACATTTAGTTTTCAGATGATCCTAGACTTTCCACTCAAACATTTTATAATGGCATTACTAGGAACAGAGCTGTGAGAAGAGGCATTATTCACTGAAGTAAAAGGAGGGGGAACGTTTACGACACGCGAGGTATCAGGATATTTAATACTCTCAGCTTGAACACATACAAATTCTAATTAATGAAGCGATTCGTGTCTTCTAGCAAAACTCATATATATGAGCGAAATTGAATACAAATTCCGTCAATGTTATCCACTATCTCCATTTCAGGTATAGACAAACTGAAAACATTTACAAGAAATCTTAGACCATGGCCATACAATGCTTAGATATGTTGTCTGGTACTGACCGCGATCTGTAACACTTCCTCTGATTTAACGACTTTAGTGTCCAACTCGTTGGCTGAATGGTCAGCGTATTGGCCTTCGGTTCAGGAGGTCACGGGTTCGATTCCCGGCCGGGTCGGGGATTTTAACCTTCATTGGTTAATTCCAATGGCTCGGGGACTTGTGTTTGTACTGTCCTCAACATCCCTGCAATTCACACACCACACATAACACTATCCTCCGCCACAATAACACGCAGTTACCTACACATGGCAGACGCCGCCCACCCTCATCGGAGGGTCTGCCTTACAAGGGCTGCACCCGGCTAGAAATAGCCACACGAAATTATTATTATTATTATTATTATTATTATTATTATTATTATTATTATTATTATTATTATTATTATTATTATTATTATTATTATTATTATAACGACTTTAGTGCATGAGCAGGGATGTACCTTTTAAGAACATTTCGTGAAAATCCTTAATGAGAGATCCTTCCGAAATAGCTTGAGAAATTTCGTTCTTTAAGTTATCAGTGGTGTATGGACACAATACCCTAAATATCACTGGAAATGAAATGAAATGAAATGGCGTATGGCTTTTAATGCCGGGAGTGTCCAAGGACATGTTCGGCTCGCCAGGTGCAGGTCTTTTGATTTGACACCCGCAGGCGACCTGCGCGTCGTGATGAGGATGAAATGATGATGAAGACGACACATACACCCAGCCCTCGAGCCGGCGAAATTAACCAAGGATGGTTAAAATTCCCGACCCTACCGGGAATCAAACCCGGGACCCCTCTGACCAAAGGCCAGCACGCTAACCATATAGCCATGGAGTCGGACATCACTGGAGAATCCAGGCTAAAAACATTTGCGGTTTCTGTCCACTAGGTAACGTAATAATGTTACTGACCTGGACTGAAATGAGTGAAAAACTTGATATTCCTTTGACCGGTTTAGGCAAGATTTCAAATTTACATTGTAGGACTTAATGAAGAAAACTCTCACTCGGCACCGGTAACAGGTTGAGTTTTGCGATTATTAGCATTGCTAGAGATGCGTAATCAGGATATTTATCGTGCACCTTTGACGAAACCTCAGTGACCATAACATTTTTAAACCTGCGCTTGTTCCAATAATAATAATCAAAATCACGTGACAAAAAATAGCTGAGGTTAACAACCGAGTACATAGCTCCAATGCTTCAGGTTTCAACATAAAGATCTGTGATACTATACACGTACTGTAATGTGTAACTTAAGTCCTTATTCTCTTAAATCGGGAGAGCTGGCCGTGTGGTAAGGGCCGCGCAGTTCTGAGCTTGCAACCGCGAGATAATGGGTTCGAACCCCACTGTCGGCAACCCTGAAGATGGTTTTCTGTGGTTTCCGATTTTCACACAAGGCAAATGCTGGGGCTGTACCTTAATTAAGGCCACGGCCACTTCCTTCCCATTCCTAGACCTTTCCTATCTTACATTTGGTTAATAGAATGTTCATCACTATCCAAGCACCTAATGAGTAGAACGGAACACTCTTATACCCTTGTTACGGATCACCTGAAGCTTGGAAGAGAGAATTCATTAATTGCAGTCCTTTTCTATTTTTTCTTTTTCTTATTGATGCATTAATCTGATTTTCCTTGTTAAAAATGTTTTGTCTATTAATACATTAACATTCCTGATCGTAATAATAATAATAATAAGAAGAAGAAGAAGAAGAAGAAGAAGAAGAAAATTTTAAAATATGTTTGAGAGGGAAAACTACAGCGAAAATTAAAATATAGTGAAATGTCACTTTCAAAAATAAAACATTTCGTCGGAGCTCAGAAGGAGCTGAAGAAATTTACTAAAACCATATTTAAAATGCCGTGGATGGAACCGGCAAGTTGGCGTCAGATAAAAATTAAGTGACTAAAAATAATACGCATATTTTGTATGAGGGAACGTGCTCCATTCAAGTCAACACAAATGAAAACAAGGAAAGAAAGCCCTCAAATAAGATAATTTCCACTCGCTTACTTAGAATCCGAATGATGCCATCCATGGGGCTTGTAAATAGAATAGAGTGGCACCGCTGCAAGCTTGCATACAGGAGTTTGTGGGTTCGAATATTACCGTCGGCAGCACTTAAAATCGCTTTCCGTGGTTTCTCAGCCTCGCAAAAGGCAAATGCTCAAGCTGTACATTACCTAAGCAACGGCCGTTACCTTAAAAGTCCTAGCCCTTTTCCTTCCTTCCTTCCTTCCTTCCTTCACCGAAAACCTTCAATGTGTTATGCGACGTTAAACAAGCAGCAAAAGAGTTCACATTTTAATTATAGTGATTGTAAACGTTTCGCGTTCTTAAAAGCAATAGTTGCCACTTTTCTATTTTGCAAGTACGATTCGTTCAGTTAAATTTACAAATCGTCATGATATCGGGACCAGAAAGGAGAGTTAATTTTGTTAGTTACTTTACTAGACATTTACTCTTTCATGGATTGTTTTAATTCCTTTCGATTTCAGCTCATGCAGGAGATACGTTGTTTAATGTGTTCAGATGATTATGCCGTAAGCTCAAGAGAAGAGGGATTTAATCTCAGCACGGGAAAAATGACTTTATATTAAATATTTGGGATAATTTATCTTGATTTACTTCATTTGGTTGTCACTCCCCGGTTATTTGTTCCAAAATATTATAATATTGCAGCGTCTTGCATTTTAGAACACTTAAAATGAGTTCAAAATATGTAGACAAGAAAAAAGGAAGACCTGCTATAACTCTCTGGAAGGTTTTGCAAGTGGAAGTCAAATTTGACAGGTTTTGTAAACCAGAATGTGACCAAGATGGCCACCGATGCAGATGCAAAACCTGCCAAATTTGACTTACATTTGCAAAACATGCTATCCGTGAACTTTAAATCACTATACATCGAAAACATTTTGGGGAGATTATACATATTTTAACATTCAAATCGGTGATTTCTACCTGATTTATAGAAAATAATAATGAATGTATCTCTTGGGGATTTGCCGTAAAACATTTTATCCAATTTCCTCTGTGACGCTTATGATACGTGTAGCAGAGTTTGCAAGTGGACGACTCGTATGTTAATTGGGAAGGTAACACTAATGACAGGAAGCATGACCAATAAATTGTAACTAAATTAATCTGAGATGGACAGATGAATCACAAAATGATGGAACTAAAGGGAAGAATATTCTGGACGTGGTGCTGGTAAAACCAGAAGAGCTTTATAGGGAAACTGAAGGGGATTGGTGGTTTATTGTCACAAAGCTTTTTTTGCAGATAATTGCAGCCGAATGGCCAAATTGGTACATAAATATATTACATATCCTTAGGAGCTTATCCTGTATAATAGTACCTAATTATAATATTCAATATATAGTATTTAAACAGTTTTATCCGTCCTCATTTCTCCCTGTTATATTCATTTTAACTGTGTGGTTCATTTTAAGCGTGCACGGTTATGTCTTACTATACTCAGCAATAGACTTTTACCTCTTGTTACACATGGTTAAGTGGTACTTGTCACAGAGCTGGTTACAGAGTGCGCATACACAGTTTTTGGATGGTTGTGGTATTTCTTGTTCTGGCAGATTATATAGTGAAATGCATGGATTGCCTGTCTGGTGAGTACGTTCCTTAGTTTCTGGTTTTCGTTCACCCATCTCCTGTCTGTCATAGCGTCTGTTGCATAGAAGTCTAGGGGTATTTCTCTTCGTTTCTTTTCTCTAATCTCGATAAGTGTCTTCGCTGGCTTGGTGTATGGCAGGAATAACTGGAGTCGTAGGTACTCTATACAGAATGTCTCTTTTGCTAGTTCATAAACAAGTCTGGATGGGGCAGTTTTCGCTACTCTTAGTGCTCTTTTTAAATATCGGGCTTTCACTTCCTCTGTGGTCTTTAAGTCTGTCAGGGATAATTTTTTCCCATATTACTTCCAGACCGTATGTTAGGACTGGGCTTATTTTCGCGCGGAAAAGGGTTATGGCTGTTTGTAGTGATAGGGAGGTAATATTCTTTACGCTGTAGATTACGCTGATTGCGGCAGTTGCTATTTCTTTTACGTGTTTCCTGAATGTTTTTGCCGTAATTAAAAAATAAATGTAGTAGAAAGGAAGGCCGTAAATGTAGGAAAATTAGGCAGTACTATAGGGCTGGTAAGACAGGCATGAGTCCGGCCCCGCGGTGTAGGGGGCAAGGTGTCCGCCTGTCACCGGCGGCCCCGGGTTCGATTCCCGGCAGTGTCAGGGGTTTTTAATTGTAAATGATTAATATCGCTGGCCTGGGGACTAGGTGTTTGTGTCGTCATTAACGTTCCTTTCCTCACATTCAACACTTTACACATTCGCCATTTACATAATTCACGCAGGTTCCTCGTATATGGTGCTAGTAAGGGCAAAATATCTTCATAGGTCGACGCCCCGAACAAATAGCATTTAAAAAAAGACAGGCATGAGGAAGTTTTTAAAAAGTAATTATGATCATTGGAAAATGGTAATTAAAAGAATAAACAGTTGATAGGATTGGTTTAAAGCGATCGTAAGGAGGTGGAGGGAATCGGCTGTGTCCTTTGAATAGGAGCTGCACTGTTATTTGTCTGGAAATGAAACAGCCTATTTCCAGTCATTCGACCGGGTCCGGAATGAGTTGAATGAAGCCCTATCTAGCGGCAAGGATATGAATTGTTCTGGCTGTCGAAGCCATATGAAATGAAATGATATTGGAGGGAAAACCGGAGTATCCGAAGAAAAACCTGCTCCACCTCCGCTTTGTCCAGCACAAATCTCACATCGAGTGATCGGGATTTGAACCACGGAACCCGGCGGTGAGAGGGCAGCGCGCTGCCTCCTGAGCCACGGAGAATAAAAAAAGCAGCTGGAATTGATATGATTTCTGAGGATATACTAAAATCAATCACGCAGTAACGGAAATAGTACCATTGTGGAGAATGCGAGTTACATCTTGTTCGACCAATCGATTTCCGGCAGAGGAAAGACAGTTAGTACGTTTACATGGGGATTGAGATCGATTTGAGTGCACTTACCGTATTGAATACAATCCCCGTTTACATGTAGTAGGCTATTTGAGTATCGTATTGAATCCGCCAGGCAACATCGGCGTATGCGAACGATGCAGAATTGTAGTAAAATCGATATCACCTCTTAGAATTTAAAAACGCCAAATGCAGTAGAAGCCCCGGAGATAACTTTCGGTTTTGAAAGTATCTGTGGTATTCCAAATGTAATTGGTGCAATAGAAGTAACGCACATTCCAATTTTACCCCCAACAGAAGGTTATCGTGATTTTGTTAATCGCAAAGGCTGGCCGTCTTATAATATGACGGCAGTTATTGATCATTTATACAGCTAAATATATGTACTGGCTTATTATATTTGTTATTTCGACGGAACAAACATGGAGTGTGTGCGCAGTCCTTTTCAATACAATCTCAGTAAAATCCGCGTTTACATGGAACTCAATTCGAACCGAGTACGATGCGATCCCAGATTTTACCGTATCGACCTTGAGACTCAATCCGAACTGAGTCCCCGTTTACATGGCGTTTTCAATACGGGAAGTGTACTCAGATCGATCTGAATCCTGCATGTAAACGTAAGTTACTAAGTGTTTTGTTCCACTATGCCGCCTCTATCCTCCTATACTGCCTGCTGTATGCTAGGCTTTTTGCGAATAGGCTCCGACAAAAATTCTCCGCTAGATGGCAGGTATAGACGCACAAAGTTCTTCATGCATTATTATGACGACAGCTTACAAAACACTACGGTGTATAATCATATATTCACTGAAGCTCGTAAATTACATCAGTAATATTAAATATAGATAATATTACCAGTCTGAAGTCGTTGTTTGGCCTCTTCATGTCACAATTTAAATATGCTTCTGGACGAATGCTTGGAGTGATACACCGGGCGGCTAACATTTTGTGTTATTGCCAACGCAGTATCAGTTACCAGAGGTCTTACGAACCTTGTTAAGATAATATCATGAACAGTTTGCTGATATTCTTTGACCTCACACTGTAACAGAACACATTCGGAAAGGAAAGAAGTAGCAAGCCCTCGTATTACGCTCGTAAGTTTGAAGGACTTCCGACAGTAGGGCATAGCAGCTTCAAGAAACTCCTGCAGATGCTTCATTAGAGCAACAAAACGAGGTTTTGGTTATCAAAGTCCTCCTCTGTCCCGGTGCATAATCAGTTCCATTTAGTGGTGTCGAAGCTCTGGAGCTAGACCGTGAGATGTTGCTGAAGCAAATGTCATACTCCATTTCTTCAATAACACAAACCAAGTACCCACAGATTAGGATTTGATTTTCTGTTTCTAGATTGATCGGGACATTATCGTTTGGATACTCGAGTAATCTGAGGATATCCAAATACTTCCTTTATTAGGACCTTGCCTAGATATAGCCGACAGCCACTTATCTCTTAATAGTCTCTTCTAGACGGTATTTCATAGAATCGTATCTCTTCTGGCTGCGGACCACCTTGCCGAGATTTGTAAAATTCTACACTTGAATATTTCGGGGGGAAATCTGAAGTTTCAATTCTCCAAACTATACACTTTAAAAGAACTTTTAAAATACGGTACCTATAAGCATAACATGATTAATTCATTTCACAGTTCTGCACAAAATATCACTTGTATAAAAGAAAGTGAACAGGCACGTTTACTCATTGTACGAAATAACTCAGCTTTTCGTACACATACATGCATCAATGAGGGCCCGTTCACAATGCAAACGTAATCGTAAACTTAACGACGTAACAAAACTGTAAAATTAACGTAAAATTTGTGGTAGCCTATTAACAATGTAAAAACGTAACATGAACGTAAATAGTACACAGCAGCCAATAAAAATAAAAAAAACAACACTACCATGTTATTTAACACGAAAGTCGAGTTTAGGCTAGCTCGCAGTTTTATACACTGACTGACAGAGCAAATGCAACACCAAGAAGGAGTGGTCAGAACTTTATGCCAATTGCAGGGTAGACTGACATCACTGAGGTATGCTCATGATGTGAAATGCGCCGCTGTGCTGCGCACGTAGCGAACGATAAATGGGACACGGCGTTGGCGAATGGCCCACTTCGTACCGTGATTTCTCAGCCGACAGTCATTGTAGAACGTGTTGTCGTATGCCACAGGACACGTGTATAGCTAAGAATGCCAGGCCGCCGTCAACGGAGGCGTTTCCAGCAGACAGACGACTTTACGAGGGGTATGGTGATCGGGCTGAGAAGGGCAGGTTGGTCGCTTCGTTAAATCGCAGCCGATACCCATAGGGATGTGTCCACGGTGCAGCGCCTGTGGCGAAGATTGTTGGCGCAGGGACATGTGGCACGTGCGAGGGGTCCAGGCGCAGCCCGAGTGACGTCAGCACGCGAGGATCGGCGCATCCGCCGCCAAGCGGTGGCAGCCCCGCACGCCACGTCAACCGCCATTCTTCAGCATGTGCAAGACACCCTGGCTGTTCCAATATCGACCAGAACAATTTCCCGTCGATTGGTTGAAGGAGGCCTGCACTCCCGGCGCCCGCTCAGAAGACTACCATTGACTCCACAGCATAGACGTGCACGCCTGACATGGTGCCGGGCTAGAGCGACTTGGATGAGGGAATGGCGGAACGTCGTGTTCTCCGATGAGTCACGCTTCTGTTCTGTCAGTGATAGTCACCGCAGACGAGTGTGGCGTCGGCGTGGAGAAAGGTCAAATCCGGCAGTAACTGTGGAGCGCCCTACCACTAGACAACGCGGCATCATGGTTTGGGGCGCTATTGCGTATGATTCCACGTCACCTCTAGTGCGTATTCAAGGCACGTTAAATGCCCACCGCTACGTGCAGCATGTACTGCGGCCGGTGGCACTCCCGTACCTTCAGGGGCTGCCCAATGCTCTGTTTCAGCAGGATAATGCCCGCCCACACACTGCTCGCATCTCCCAACAGGCTCTACGAGGTGTACAGATTCTTCCGTGGCCAGCGTACTCTCCGGATCTCTCACCAATCGAACACGTGTGGGATCTCATTGGACGCCGTTTGCAAACTCTGCCCCAGCCTCGTACGGACGACCAACTGTGGAAAATGGTTGACAGAGAATGGAGAACCATCCCTAAGGACACCATCCGCACTCTTATTGACTCTGTACCTCGACGTGTTTTTGCGTGCATCGCCGCTCGCGGTAGTCCTACATCCTACTGAGTCGATGCCGTGCGCATTGTGTAACCTGCATATCGGTTTGAAATAAACATCAATTATTCTTCCGTGCCGACTCTGTTTTTTCCCCAACTTTCATCCCTTTCGAACCACTCCTCCTTGGTGTTGCATTTGCTCTGTCAGTCAGTGTATGTTAATACCTCGATGGAATCAAACAACATGGAAGTGGAATTAATATTACTCCAATCACCTCTTGCTTCGCTCCTGGGAAATATGTACCTGAAAATGCGAAGTAAAGAATGGTGCAAAAAATGGATTCATCCTTTGAATCAGAGGTTATCTCAGGGCGATATCGGTGTCTACCGCAAGAAATGATCCTCATCAGTTCGTTTTGTACATGAGAATGAAACCAGAACGGTTTTACATTATCTTACGATTTGTGTCTACTTTTCTAAGAAGTGTAAGGTCTCCTTTGCCGACATCTATGCGCCTAGCTATCACACTCCGTTGAAATGTTTTGGTACGATATCGTTTTCATAAACTAGTAATTTGTCATAATGTTAAGAAATATATAGGGACACTGTTTTATCTATGACGGGGATGGTCACTCGCCCGGTTGCCAGCGCTGCGAGCTTGTCTCCCGCCATTTACCGTCAGATTTCATTGCTACAGCATATTTATTTCCACGTATTCAATTTCGGTACAGCGTCCTTCTAATTCGTTTTCATTTTATCATACATACAAACAAGGGTTGTTTTGAAAGAGAATTGTCTGACTCGTTGCATACTGGCCTTCGGTTCAGAGGGTCCCGGGTTCGATTCCCGGCTGGATCGGGGATTTTAATCGCTTCTGATTAATTCTTCTGGCTCG
The DNA here is from genome assembly GCF_040414725.1 of Anabrus simplex. Lineage (NCBI taxonomy): Eukaryota > Metazoa > Arthropoda > Insecta > Orthoptera > Tettigoniidae > Anabrus > Anabrus simplex. Next base: position 429,058,080 of record NC_090266.1, on the reverse strand, counting down.
GGGACAGGGTGTTTGTGCCCGTCCCAACTCTCTCCTCTTCATATTCACACAACACACTACACTACCAACCATCACAGAAGCACGCAGTAGTGATTACATCCCTCCATATACGATTGGCGTCAGGAAGGGCACCCGGCCGTAAAACAGGGCGAAATCCACATGTGCGACGCAGTTCGCACCCGCGACCCCACAGGTGTGGGAAAAGCGGTAGAAGAAGAAGAAGAAAAGCCAATCTCGCACGAAATACAATGTTTACTTCTGCTCTGATTGGCTGTTCTTAAACTTAACGTAAAATTAACCGCAAGAGCTTGGAGTTTGCAATCCTTTAATTTTACGGATTCGCAGTTAAGTTTACGTCAGCGCATTGTGAAAGGTTCCATCTGATAACATGGTCGCAAACTTCTAAGTTAACGGTAATTTTAAGTTTACGTTACGTTTAACGCAATGCAAAACCTACCCTGACCGCGAAGATTGTGCATCTGTGACTACACTTTTTATTTTTCTTTTTTTTTTTGTTAGGGGCTATACGTCGCACCGACACAGATAGGTCTTATGGCGACGATGGGATAGGAAAGGCCTAGGAGTTGGAAGGAAGCGGCCGTGGCGTTAATTAAGGTACAGCCCCAGCATTTGCCTGGTGTGAAAATGGGAAACCACGGAAAACCATCTTCAGGGCTGCCGACAGTGGGGTTCGAACCTACTATCTCCCGAATACTGGATACTGACCGCACTTAAGCGACTGTAGCTATCGAGCTCGGTTACTACACTCTTACGGCGACTTGAAGAAATATTGATATTCGCGCCTGGCAATAGAGGAGGCAGAATAAGAGGATCGAGACGGCGGTGGTTATGGAGTTTCATTGGTTGTAGTTTTGAAGTTGATGTTTAGTTGTATAAAATAAAATTGTGATCATGCTAAAGTAAATGATTTGTTACCGGTACTGGAAAAAGGAAAATTTGGCGATCGTGACTGGACTGCTGGCAATTTCAACATCAAGTTAAATTCGAACAACGATGACTGAATGCCGAGTATTACGCGGTGTATTTACTTGCGAAGTGAATTAGCTTGAAGAATGTTGAATCCAGTGGCGGTGCGTGACTTTCATCACTGGGGGTTCAAAAGAAGAAAAAATTGCCTCCCCCCCAACCTCTCCTCTTCCCATCTCCGCCAGCTTCTCTTCCATCGTGGGCCGTAACCTCCTAAACTAAGATGACATAAGTTCTAGAAAGTGATCAAATACAAGAGGAGCAGAAAATACGGTAGGCCTACATGCCGAGTTTTACCACATGCAAAATAAGAAATAACTGCTTCATTGAAGTCCGCAGAGTCTCGAACAAAGTTCATTTCAATTGACAACATAGCAAGAGCAATAAGTCTATCCTCGGTCATTGTGCTGCGCTAGAAAGTTTTTATTCTCTTCAGGGTAGAGAAACACCTTTCTGCTTCCGATGTCATGCGAATAGTAACAACTATATTTAAAAGTTTTCATTGGTATTACCTTGCCGCTATTCTTTGCCTCAATGATTTTTGAGTTAAGTTTCTCTCCAAAAGGTAATTATTCCAAAGAAGGCAAATTAATAGGTATTTAGTAAGTAATGATATATTTGGGACAAGATATTAATTGGAATTTGACAGTTTAATGTGACTTTTGGTAGTAACGATGCTTTTCGACACTAGCGCTAGTTACGTGTTCTATTCTCTGTTGCCTAGTCAAATTCCCGTAAGGCCAACAGATGGCAGGCACATACCCCAACCCCAACAACACGACTAGCTAGTCTTGAGACAGTGGCCTATTGCGCATGCGTAAAGAACAGAGATCCGTTTCTGCGATATCCTGGTCTTGCCTTAGTGCTGGCTTTCGTCCCCCCGCACCTCGCCACTCCCTTCGCCTATGTACGGACGGAGAGATCGTCTTTGCAAGGGGGTTCATTCCAGACAAGTATCCAGCCACAGACCTTGCGCAGCTCACATGAATTGAAAGCCAGTGCGAGTATATTACGGATAGAGGGACTTAGCAAGAGCTTCGAGATTGACAAGGGAGTTATGAGAATCACGTAGTTGAGTACAATTTGATATAAACTGGAGGTTCATTGCTCCATTGCGCTATACCAGAAACCGCCACTGGTTGAATCTTACCAATTGTGATCACGTGGAAATTCGTAGCATGTATGCTTCACTTGTGGAAAGATACGAGAAGTTAAAACGTATTGATGACGAAGCCTACAATGATCTGCAGCAAAGGGAAAACCTGAAAGATATCGTGCTTGAAACAGAGATCGACAATTGCAGTGTGTATGATCTGAATTTTTTTAAGGTTAGAGAAACAGTGCAGGCCTTACAAGTTGTAGGTCAAACTGTTTCTGAAGTCCGTAGTAACTGTTCACCTTTTTCCAATGAGAGATAATTAATACTACTAAAACTAGAGCTCAAAATGTTTGACGGGAACATGAAAGGTTGTATTGGGTACTTGAAGATGGCAGCCTTAAAGATGAAGAAAAATTTGTTCATTTGACTCAGTGTATGGAACCTGGTTCACCTGCTCAGAAACTGATAGAAAACTTCCCTCCTTCCAAGGAAAACTATAAAAGGTTGAAGTCTGCATATGGGAAGAATGAGTTACTTACTGAATAATGTTAGAGAACTTTTATCTTTGTTGTTAAAGAAAGAGCACAACTGTATGGCAGTTTGGAAAGACAGTTGAGAGAGCTTGATTCATTACGAGTAACAAAGCAGAAGTATGCTGCAATGTTATTCCCTTTTGTGGAAAGTGCCTAACCAGATGTTATGTTTAAAACTTAGGACGGGTATTGTTTATCAAAAGAAATGTCTACCAAGGAACCTGACTGTTGCCTGATAGAATTGTTAGCCTTCTTAAAGACTGAGGTCGAAGGTGATGAACAAGTTAAGCAAAGACAAGGTTCTTTTGAAACTAATAAGAGGGTAGATCGAGTTAAGCAAGAAGACGGTCTCAGATGAACCTAAAGGTGATTCGGTTTCAAATACAGTTAACATGTTAGCAGGTAGTATTGAAGGATATGTGACCTGTCTGCAGACTTCAGTTGCTAGAGTAGTTGTTTGTGGATCCACACACAGAATGAGAGTTATTTGTCACAGTGGATTGCAGAAAAGCTACATATAGGCCTTGGCCTACAGTAGAAATCTTGTGTTAAGAAACTAGAGTTGGAACAAATAGGAAAGGTAACCATAAGTCAAGAATTATTTGGAGATAGGAAAACACCTGCTTGTTTCAAGTCCTATTAAATAACTCTGTTGGGTATAAATGAAGAAAATAGATGTGAGGTTACAGCATCAGGCTGTGATTATATTTGTGGTAGTGGTCCCCTAGTTGTTGCTTACTTGTTTAATTTATTGAAGGACAAGTCTGTTGAACTTACTGGTGTTAGACAATAAAATGATAACAGTCCTAATGACATACAGGTATTGTTAGGAGCTCATATCTGGGCTGAAATAATCACGCCAGACTTTGTACATATATACAAGAATCTGGTGGCTATGGGAACTTGTTTGGGGTGGACACTTATGGGCCCGTCTGAGATCACCTCACCAACTGCCTCATCTTACACTCAACTTACATTGACCCAAGGAAGCTGCCTCTGTGGATCAGTGATAGAGTTTTGGCCTTGGGGTCCCAAGATAGTGGGTTCAAACCCAGCAGAGATAGTTGGATTTTAAAGGGTGGTAAAAAGTCCATTCGACACAACATATTATACAATGTTGGCATGTAAATGATCTCTGGTGAGATACTGTAGTTGTGAGATAGGAGATGGGTGAATTCCTTAGACTGTGGTGTTGGTATGACTGAAAATATCTTAGGACTCCAATGGTATTGTGGTGTGGATGAACTTGGATGAAACTTCAGTGTAAATACATGTTTAATAACCCAAAGGATGGTACCCTCCAGCGTGCAGAAAATATTTGATCCAGTTGGATTTTCAGCCCCATCAACACTTATTCCCAAATTCATTCTACAGAACATGCGGCAAAGGAAGATAGGATGGGATGAGGTTTTACCAGAAGATATTTGTGAAGAATTTTGTTGATGGAACCAGCAGCTACAATACCTAGAAGGATTTTCCTGAATGATAACAGCTTATTGCATGTATTTGTTGACACCAGCAAAAAGGCATTTGGTTGTTGCATTTTTCTGAGGACAGAATGCAGAAATAAAATGAAACTAAGCCTTATGATGACTTAATCTAGACTGGTGCCTCTCAAAGAACTAACGCTACCTCATCTCGAACTGATGGGTGCGCTCCTTGGTGTTAGGATGTCATGGTTGAGCCTTCGATGCTTACACCAGGATAATATACACACTGTGTTTTGGTCTGATTCAGCAGTAATCTTAACATGGATAGAAAACAAAGGGCATTGGTCTGTATTTGTAGAGAACCAGGTAAAGGAGATTCATGGGTATAAGTAAGGCTAGTTCATGGAGCCACATTCCAGGCAGACTCAACCCAGCAGACCTGTTATCTAGAGGATGTTCACCAGCACAGCTTTGGAGATCCCGTTGGTGGGAGGGGTCCCTCTTGGCTTAAAAGTAAAGAAGAAGAATAAGTTTCTAAACATCCTGAACCAGTGTTGAAAGAAGTCAATAGGGAAAGAAGGAAAACAGCTATAGTTGCCAAGAACAATGTTGTGAAAATAATCTTACTGCAACTAAGCTCACAATTCTCTGGGTACATTAAAATAATAAGGACCATTGATTGGATTTTGAGATTCAAAGTAATCTTAGGAACCACGTATCTACAGAAATTGGTAGCAAAGAGTTTCTCTTTGCTGAGAAGAAGCTGTTCTTCCTTACCCAGAGTGAAATTCTTTATGAAGAAGAAAGAAAGGAGCAATTGTAGAATCTGCAGGTGTTCATAGATAATGAAGGAATTCTTTGCATGAAATCAAGAGTTGCTGATATTGAAGACACTACAGAGTACCTACCTAATTGTACTTTCATTATCATGCCAGTTGAATCAGTTGTTCAGAGATATGTGATCTGTTATTGTAACTATGCTAAAGCTTTGGAGGTACCTTTCCCTCCATTATCACAGGATCAAATCAAGGCACCAAGTACTTTCCAGATCACTGATACAGATGTGTTTCTACAAGTTGGAGAAAAGGAGTGGATTGTGATTTTCACTTGTGCGGTTTATAAGGCTGTACATCTGGAATCGATCACTTCACTTAATAAGGTAGTTTATGTTCAAGCTCTACGCAGATTTGTAGCAAGAAGAGGAAGAGCGAATATCATTTATTCTGACAATGGGATGAATTTCACAGGATTTCATAGAGCCTTGGAACAATTGGATTGGACTGAAATGGAGAAGACAGTCAGTCTTCTGAAAATTAAATGGAAGCTGTACTCTCCCACAGCAGCTTGGTGTGAAGGATTCAGGGAAAGACTGATTCAGATTTTAAAGGATTTGCTACATTGTAATATGGGCAAAGCTTGCTTAAATTATGAGGAAATGTGTACTATTTTGTGTGATTGTGAGAATATGATGAACAACCGACCTCTAGCATGTTTCTGATGAAGATGAACTCAAGCCACTACGCTCTTCCATGTTTCTACAGAAGCAACAGGGATCCCTGTAACTTGGAGAAATCATGTTGGTGGAAAGCAACACCAAGAAACTAATCAACTGGCCCTTAGGAAGAGTTGTGTAGCTCTTACGTGGAAGAGATAACATGATTCATCTGGTTAGAGTTAAGAGAGCAACTGGTGTCTTGTTTTGTCCACTACAGCAACTTTATCCTCTCAAGATAAATTGTCGTAAGAAGAAGGATTTTACCAACACTTCACAACACCTAGAAATAGCCACATGAAATTATTACTGAAGAGATGAGACAGTAATCAACTATGTTGTTCCCAGTCGTGACTCCGGGAATGAAAAATCAGATGAATTCCAGACTTGCTGTGGTAGAACTGTTGGACCACTCAAAAAAGTTGACATATGGTGGCTCACATCTATGAGCACAGTGTACGATTATAATTTTCAGAATGTTCATTTCAGTTAGTCGGTGCGTTGCGAAACCGCCTTTTGCAAAGTGGGGGAATGTGGACTGCGTGTTATATCTTGTTTCAGCAGTCTATTTCCGGCAGAGGAAAGGCAGTAGTTTGTTCCACCACGTTATGTAGTTTTGAAGTTAATGTTGAGTTGCATAAATAAAATTGTGATTATGCTAAAGTAAATAAATGATATGTTGTTGCAAAAAAGAACAACTGTATCTGAAGTAATTATTTGTTTACTACTTGGATGAAGGAGCTGTACTGAATGAATGGAGAGTTGCTATAATAGCCCCTGAGTACAAAGGGGGAGAGGAGGTGTGATAAATACAAAGCTGATAATTACTGGCCAGTCAGCATGACATGTGTTGCATGTAAGCTGTGGGAAAGCATTCTTTCTGATTGTACCGTATTAGACGTGTGGGCAAAATTACTAACTGCTTTAGAAGAGAAGAGAATAGTTTTATTTATCATCTACTGGATAACCGAATTACAGATGATTCAATAGAAAATTAAATATCTAACTGCAATAGAGAACAGTTATAGATAAATACAAATTTATACTTATGTACAAATATACATCTTCACAGCTTTTCTACAGATATGGTACATACTACAGACTATGCACATAATAATTTACACATAATTACTACATTCCACGTTTGAGAAGAGCTTTCCGTATTGCAGTAGAAGGATGATGAAAAATGTCAAGTGACCCTTCCAGCTGATTTATGGTCCTAAGAGCTTGCATGAACCAAGAATTTTGTAGTGCAGCCGTCCTATATTTGGGCAGGTGGAATATTAATTTCTGTCTTGTTCGTCTGTGTGGAACATGAAGTGGAACGAACCCCAGTATAGCCAGACAGTCCACTTTACTCTTCAGGCATTTAGTTACTAAAATTGTCTTTGCACATTTTCAGTGTGATGCCAGCGTGTTCATTCCAACACTTTTTACAAATTCTTCATACCTGCTTAAAGTGAGTGGCATGCCAATGTGTCCAAAACTAATCCTTTTCATGAACCTTATCTGAACTCTCTCGAGACGGTATATGTGAACTTTCTGAAACGGTACCCAGACCTCACAACCATACTCGAGAGAGGGTCTAACCAGAGAACTAAATAATGTTCTGGTACATACAATGTTACTGAAATTTTTACAATTTCTTTTGATAAATACAGGTAGTCCAAGAGCTATCTTTATAATATTATCAATGTGTTTCTCAAGGTGTAAGCCATTCCTGTTACTCAGAATTCACACAGGTCAGTAAATTCCTCTACACGATTTAAACATTCTCCACTAATTTTATATCTGTAAAAAACAGGCATTAATTTCTGAGTAAATGACACAACACCGCACTTAACTTTACTACCTGTGAGGGACAACTTATCCAACCATTTGCATATTTGGTTCAAATTCTCTTGTAGTTATTCGCCATCACTGCCTTCGTCTACGATTCTGTAGTTTTAAGTCATCAGCGTATAAGTGTCCTTTACTGTTGTGAATGACTGAAGTAATGTCATTCAGAAACAAAGCAAATTGAAGAGGCCCCAAACAGTGATCCCTGTGGAATGCCAGAAGAAGGTTGGTAGGGGTTACATATCAAACCCTCGGACCTGGCGGTAAATACATAATCCACCAATTCAATCATTACCTTTCTCTACTTATGAGCCATTGATGTGAGAAATTAGTTGGCAACCTCATGACACTTCATGTTCTTAGCAAAATGGCTGTAAGTGAAATCAGTATGTTTAATGTCAAGTATTGTCCTAGGAAGAGACAAATTATTTTTGTCATATTTTAACTGTTATAGCCAAGGTGATGACACTCACTAGTATTATTTGTTGGAGGAGGAAGAGTACCAGTTATTTGCAGCTCTTTGTGTTCAATGATTTTGTAGCTGTTGGGGTAATAATTTTTATTGGAAATATCAATTAATACAGGTTCATTTTTTCACTCATTCACCTATCCCAGGACATGTTTACCTTTACAATTCCTGATCTCCCTCTTTGTCAAAATCTCCATAAATATAAACCTACATTCACATCTAGAAAGGATTCTTCTTACTTTTCATAGAAATGATAACCATAACATCTCCCTCATTCAAGATTTCTACCTCAAGCATGAGGAATATTTGCTTCACTGTTGAACTTTCCCAGCACAATCAGTCTAATTTGTGTTGTTCATTTACCTCCAGTGCAGCAGTTATCCTGTGTGTCACCATGTAGGTATTGTAAATATTTTAATTGCCTGGTCTATTATAGATAGATATATGATTTACTTTAATTATCAAAGTTAGGGATAAGTGTCCTTGTCTTACATTTGACAACAGTAATGTTAATTTAAGTGATTGATTTTCCATTGACAGGTGTGGAGGAATTTCGTACAAAATTAGCAGGAGAATGCCTTATTGACAGTACTTGCCCAAATGGTTGTTCCTGTGAAGGTACTGTTGTTGACTGCTCTGCAAGAAGCTTCAAAGAAATTCCAAAAGACATTCCCATGTACACCACTGAACTGTGAGTAATAATTTGTTCATTTTAGTAAGTTTATTGTAGCAATGAGGAGCAAATCCTCGTAGAATTCTTACATTAGTTTTATGACCTTAGAATATAGAGATATAATGTAAGAATCGTTGTTGCTATACATGTTTGGTTGTATTTTATATGTTAAGTTAGTATTTAAATGTTAAACATATACTATCTGATCAAACATACCACATCCAAACAGTAGGCTACACAAAACTGTCGTCAGTGTTTCTCAGATATTCTGCCCAGTGATGGACATTAATACAACATGGGCTGAGCTCACTCCCCCTTGGCATTTCTTTACATCTCGAACTGTAGCAGGCGTAGTTTGTGATATGGGTTATTTGGGTCTGGAGAGAAGTCACTATTCTAGTTCATCCCAGAGGTGTTCATTAGGATTGAGGGTGGGGCTCTTGGCTGGCCAGTCTATTTCTAAAACCTTGCTTTCTGCAAACCACTCACAAACTTATTCCACTTTATGGCAGGGAGCATTATCATGCTGAAACCCACAGTGGCATCTCCAAACTGGTCTCCTGGAGAAAGCACACAGCTTGTCAGACTATACTTACAGTATATCCTTCCATCTTTAATATGCTCATAGTATTACAAGAAGACTGAGTCCCATCCATGAAAAATACCCCTTCACTTTCACCCCACTTATGCCAGATTTCACTGTGAATACTGTGCAGTTTGACGTGTATGGTTCACCCAACGTTCTCTGCATCCGAAACCTCCCATCCAACTGCCACATAGTATAATGTGATTCATCACTCCGAATCATGCTTCTCCATTCGTCTATGGACCTACGGGAGAGTCCTTTGCACCACTAAATGTGGCACCTAGCGTTTGCTGGTAGAATGTGTGATTTAAGGCTGGGTGCCTAAGCCTTAAACCTCAGTCTTTTTATCTCCAAGTGCATAGTTTTGATGCTAGCTGCATAGTTAGCGTCACTGAACAATTCAGACGTGATTATACCGCACAGTGTCAAACAATTTTCCTGTACCACATTCTTCAATGCAAGTGGTCTTTATCGATTGACACACGTGGTCTACTTGGCTGTAGTTTTTTTGTAGTAGGGTCTTCCCATGTCCACTTCATGATCATGTTCCCGACAGTTGATTTGGGCAACTTCATAAGGGTGGAAATGGGCTTTACTGATTGCTTACTGATGGTGCAACCACTGACCATTCCACGTTTAAAGTCACTAACCTCTCTTGCTCCATCCATTCTGAAGATACCTTATAGTACTGAACGCCGCCCACCTTTCGGCTACCTTTTATAGCAGAGAGAAAGAATGGAAAATGAATTGATAAACATTTATTCCAATGTAGAAAAACATTTGTCCGCTCAAAAACTTTTATCTTATATTGTCTTCAATGATCTCGAACCAGTGTATGTGGAAGTATCAAAATTGATTTGCTTAATATTAACATTTCCTGTGACCATGGCTTTCTCTGAAAGGAGTATGAGTACTCTGAGAAGGATAGAAACATACTTGCATAATACAATGAACAATGAAAGACTTAGCAGTCTTAGTATCATTTCTCATTTCTGTTGATGCACTAGCCAGCGTCTTGGTATGTGTGCTAGGTACCAACTGATGAGCCCAACCTAGTACACGAGGGCAAAACGCTGGCAACCAGGAATGAGTTAGGTGGAAAATTTATAATGTTCAATAACGGACCATTTATATTGGTATTATTTCTCATTTTTGTCAAGAAAAAGCTTGTGAAGGAATTGATGAGTGATCAGATATTGAAGGACCATGTGATTGGTCATTTTGCAACCAAGAAAACTCAACGTTTGGAACTACTCAACCAGAAACTTTAAAGTAAGATTTCCTGCCTACCCATTTATTAACTAATAGTTTCGCAACTGGCTAATATTGGTCCTGATTGGGTCATCAGTCCAAAAACTAGTTTGATCCAGCCTTCCATGCCACCTTATCTTGCACTAATGTCTTCATCCCTTTGCAACTACCTCACCCTACATCTACAATGATTTATTTGTCATATGCATGTCTTAGCCCCCCAATCAATTCTTACCACCTACACTCAAGGCTTAGGTGTCTCGAGATATGTTCCATCAATATATCACTAAACAAATAAATAAACAAAAAAGTAAATCTATACATATAATATAACATCCTTGCAGAAATGGGAGTCGATGAGAAACTGCTGGCGATAATAAGGGCAACACTAATACCACATCCAAAGTAAAATTCCAAGGATGTCTCTCTGAACCCTTTGAGATCAAGACAAGCGTTCGACAGGGAGATGGGCTGTCACCTCTTTTGTTCAACTGCGAACTTGAGAAGGTAATACAGGAGTGGTGAAAGATGTTAAAAGAAAGAAACCTTTACAAACCCATAAGGATTGGGACAAAGTAAAATGGAGTGGAAATAGATTGCTTAGCGTTCACTGATGATATACCCCTTATGACAGAAAATTTCTAAAGTGCAACAGCACAGATCAATGTGTTGAAGGAAGTAGCAGAACAAACAGGTTTACAAAATTCCTTTCAAAAGGCACAAGTAATGTCAAATATCAAAGATGATACGGCACAACTAAACACCAAATATGGAATGATAAACTGTGTGAGGAATGGATTCAGCAAAATGGACTTGACAAAGAGGCCATAGCAGCAAGAATCAAGAAAATGGAAGTCACTTTCCAAACCACCCGCAACATATACAACAAAAAGTGCTTTTCCCTGAACACAAAAATTCGTCACTACAACACTGTCATCAAACCAGTATCGCTGTATGCATCTGAATGCCTTATCCTCTCCCAGAAATGTTTGCTTGCAGATTTAGAGAGGAAAGAAAGAAAGATCCTACACACCATACTTAGCCCAAACTACAAAAATGGCATCTACATTAGAAAATCCAGGCAAGAAGTATACTCTTAGATAGAGAAGATCACGGACACAATGCGTAAAGGCAGAGTTTGCTTCTACGATCATATACGACGGATGATCGATTCTCGATGGATGAAACGTATTTTCAGTATATTTGACTCAAAACCAAAAACGGCAATTCCATGGTACGTTAATGTCAAAAAAGATCTTAAAGAACTGGGCCTACAAGCAGAAGATGCACGAGACCGAAATCTTTTCAGAGCAGCCATCAAAACTTTTGGGACTTTCCAGGACAAAAAAACGGGCAACTGGTGCTAAATGGATGGAAGAACGTCGTGCTAAACACAGTGATCTAATGAAGATGATGTGGATCAAGCGAAAAATGAACAAATGCCAGATGGTAAAGTGAGGCTTATCGTGGTCCCTAGTTGGCCGATTAGTGAAGTTGAATTAAATGAATATAACATGTCCTGACTGACGGACCGACCGACCGACCGACTCATCATCACCCAGCCAAAACTACTGGACATAAGGAAATTAAATTCCGGGAATACATTTATATTAGGGTGTAGGTGCTCACTAAGGGGGGATTTTTGGATATTCCGGTGCTAAAGGGGTGAAAAGGGGGCTGAATTTTTAAAATGAGGATATATGTATCTCAAAAACTTAAAATTTTACAGACAAAATAAATTGGTATTTGGAATCTCCTTTAAAAATTATTTTTTGTTTTAAGAAAATCCCATTAAGGGGGGTGAAAAATGGGGGAAAAGTGGTTGAACACCTTTTATGAGGACACATATATTTCAAAAACTAAAGATGTTACAGACATAAAAATCGATATTTGGAATCACCTTTGAAAATAAAGAAACTCGTATTTTTGTGTTTTTGGATAATCCAATGAATAGGGGTGAACGGGAGTGACAAACAGGGTGAATTTTTAAAAAGACTATACCTGCAAATTGTCTCAGACAGGTAATATATTACAGATTTGAAGACTGGTATATGGAATTTCCTGTAAAAGTAAAGAAACACAAATATTTTTTCGGAAAATCCACTTAAGGGGAAACTGAAAAAATGGGGTGAATTTTTAAAATTAGCATATCTACAGTATATCTCAAAAACTTACCCGTTGCAGACGTGAAAACTGGTATTTGGAATCTTCTTTAAACATAAGGAAACACACATTCTTTTGTTTTCAGAAAATACACCTAACGGGGGCGAGGGAGTGGGAGGGGTGAAAAATTAAATAATTAGTTGAATTATTTGTATGCATATATATGCCAAGGGAGATGAATTCCTTTTAGGAGGATACATGTATCTCAAAAAGTGAAGATGTTACAGTCGTGATATTCGTATTTGGAAGCTCTTTTAAAGAAACAGGTATTGTTTATTTCTGGAAAATTCACCTAAGTGGGGAGTGTGAAAGGAAGTGGAAAAAAATTGAATAATTTTTCTGGAGAAAATTATATCTCAGTACTGAAGGTTACAGATTGAAAACTGATATTTGGAATCACCTTGAAAAATAAAAAAGCACGCGTCTTTTTCGAAGGGGTGAAACCAACTTAACGGGCGGGGTTGGAGTGAAAAAGGAGTTGAATTATTTTTATAAGGATACTTATATCTCAAAAACTGAAGACGTTACAGACATGAAAATTTGTATTTGGTATTTTCTTTCAAAGTAAGGAATACGTAATCCTTTTTCTTTGGAAAATCCATGTAAGGGGGGTGAATTTATTGAAAAATTAGTTGAAATTTTTGTATGAGGTTACTTATATCACAAAAACTAAAGATGTTACAAACGTGAACATTTTATTTGGGATCTCGTTTAAAAATAAAGAAACATGCATTTTTGAAAGGTGGGGGGGAATCAACTTAACAGGCTGGGGTGAAAAATTTTAAGCATCATTAGGTATTTTCGCTAGCACGGGGGCTGGGTGTATGTGTCGTCTTCATCATCGTTTCATCCTCATCACGATGAGCAGGTCGCCTATGGGTGTCAAATCAAAAGACCTGCACCTGGCGAGCCGAACATGTCCTTTGACACTCCCGGCAGTAAAAGCCATATGCTATTTCATTTCATTGGTTCATTTCTCTACAGCAGAATTCTCGAGAGAATGACATATAAGATGATCGCATGTTACTTGGAGTTCGAGTGTGGACTTGTCCTAGTGATAAGTACTGCTATCCCCACGAACCTACTACGCTGTCGTAGCAGGGGGAGAGGTGATACTTCCACGTGGTGCGCCCCAGGTGGCGGATAGGAGAGTCCTAACTGGCTTGTTGGCGGACCTGAGGGAAATAAAATACCTCTTGTGGACCAAACATAATAATAATGTTATTTGCTTTACGTCCCACTAACTACTTTTACGGTCTTCGGAGACGCCGAGGTGCCGGAATTTAGTGCTGCAGGAGTTCTTTTACGTGCCAGTAAATTTAACGACACGAGGCTGTCATATTTGAGCACCTTCAAATACCACCGGACTGAGCCAGGATCGAACCTGCCAAGTTGGGGTTAGAAGGCCAGCGCCTTAACCGTCTGAGCCACTCAGCCCGGCCAAAACACAAAACCCCCTATGGATGGGGGACGCAGAGGAAGAATACACTCATAGTATCCCCTGTATATCATAAGAGGCAGCTAAAATGGGCGACCAATGGATGATCCAATTAGAACCCTGAGACTAACTGTAATTAGTACCATCATGCTGGGAACACCATGGGTCACATTTATTTGCACGCAGTACCACTATGTTAGATACGCAATAGGTTTGTGATTAGTAGCGACAGTGCGTGAATCAGGAGGTGGGTCTTACAGTACCTGTGATTCGTACCCCTATATGAGCCACACCATGGTTCTGCCTTACCTATGCTCAGTCCCCACTATGTAGGTAATTCCACGGGATAGTACGAGTTCCTTTGGTTAGTCCACTTATATGAGGAATGCCATAGGTTTGCGTTGCCTATAAGTGGCACCGCAACGTGCAAAACACCATAGGTCTGTGTTACATGTGCGCATTACAATACCTGTGAATAGTACCATCATGTGTGGAATACCGCGAGTCTCCGCTACTTTTTATTAGTACCGCAACATTACACATAGCATGGTTCTATATTCCTAGCGATAAATACCATTATGAGGGGCTGATGACCTGGATTTTGGACCTGTTTCAACTATAAGCATAATCGATTCAGCATCGCGCTAAAGAAGCAGACCCTTGGTCAGTACTACTATTGTTTTGTGCCAGCTTTTGTGCATGTGAGGCACTGTGGGTCAGATCCACTGATCATTTTAAATTTACATCCGTCCATCCATTCATTCTTCGTCCTCATGCTTTGAATTCTAGTCAGTGGAGGATTTTGAACTTTTAAGTTGTCATGTCATTTCGTCCCATTTCGTACCATTAGGGGCAGATGACCTTGATGTTAGGTCCCTTTAAACAACAAACATCATCAAGTACTTCAATCTATTAAGCTTGCAAGATAGAAGGCTGCTCATATTTTCTGTCTTTTAAAGCACCATAATCTGACATCTAAGCAACCCATGAACTAACAAGTCACTATTGGTTCATTGGTCAGGTGAATTTCAAGAGATACAGCAACAAAACTTTCCTGGAGGAGCACAGAATTAGTATTGTTATTGTATGCTTATTACTTGCCTCAAAAGAATATTGGGATACTAGCAAGATACCCGTGCTTCGCTACGGTATTATACTGAAATTTATAATTGAATGCTTATTGTATTAGATATACTGTATAATCCGCCAAAATTCGCGATCTGACTCGTTTTCTGCAAGAATCCACCAAAATTCCCGATCTGACTGGTTTTCTATGATTTTACGGCACGTTTCCTCCCTCTTTTAAATCTTCCTTTCCAGCAATCGATTTCGTACTCCCCGGGCTAGGCTCAGCTATTCCTCCCGGTCTGTTGGGTCCGTAAATCTTTGCCATCTTTTCCTATAATATTTTTAATATGGATAAAATCCTTCAGGAGATCCGGCGTGGTGTCATATTGGGTGCCTTGGCGGCACTGAACCCGCGGCCGGACTGCATGCTTAGTCATTACCCGTCCAGGAGCCGTTTCCAGCGCGGTCCGCACATTTGACGACGGTCCGGAATATTATTATTATTATTATTATTATTATTATTATTATTATGTGTTGCTGGAATGGCTGATGACAGGGAAAACCGGAGTATCCGGAGAAAAACCTGTCCCGCCTCCGTTTTGTCCAGCACGAATGCCATATGGAGTGACCGGGATTTGAACCACGGAACCCAGCTGTGAGAGGCCGGCACGCTGCCACCTGAGCAACGGTGGATCCTTATAAGTACATTAATAACAGTAAAATCAATTGGTCTCACCTCCTTCTACACCCCACCGACGTTAAGTTTATTTACCGCCACCCCCCCCCCCCCCCACCAAAAAAAATTAAAAGAATGCTTGTTTCTTTATGTTTAAGGGAGATTCCAAACACCAATGTTCACGTCTATTACCTTCAGTTTTGAGATATAAGTATCCCCATAAAAATAATTCACTTTTTTTCACTTCATTTCACAATAATCCCCCCCCCCCTTAAGTGAATTTTCCCGCAAATAATACATGTTTCTTAAATAGTAAAGGATCTTCTAAATACCAATTATCACGACTCTAACTTCTTCAGTTTTCGATTTATGTGTCCTCATGAAAGGAATTCAACTCCTTTACACTCCCGCCCTCCAAGATGGTTTCCCCACCAAAACGCGTTCTTCTTTGTTTTTAAAGGAGGTCCAAATAAGAATTTTCACGTCTGTAACAACTTAGTTTTTATTAGATGTATGTATTCTCATACAATTCAGTCAATTAATTTTTCAATTTCACCCCCCCCCCCCCTTCATTGGATTTTCCGAGAATACGTGTTTCCTTACTTTTAAAGCAGATTGCAAATATCAAATTTCACGTCTGTAACATCTTCATTTTTGAGATATCAGTAGCCTAATTAAAAGAATTCCATCACCATTTTCAGTCACTTTTACCCCCCCCCCTCCACCCAAGTGGTATTTCCGAAAACTAAAAGTACACGTTTCTTTATGTTTAATACAGATAAAAAATACCATTTTTCACTTCTGTAACATGTTAAGTTTTTTAGATATACTGTAAAAATTCTCATTTTAAAATTTCACCCCTTTTGAGTTCCCCTTAAGTGGAGTTTCCAAAACAAATCACCTATATTTCTTTACATTTACAGAAGATTTACACCCACTCTTTACGTCTGTAACATTTTACGTTTCCAAGATATTCTCTAGATATAGTCTTTCAAAAAATTCACCCCAATTTGTCACTCCTGTTTAACCGCCATTAATTGGCTTTTCCAAAAAGTAAAACATACGTGTTTCTTTATTTTTAAAGGAGATCCCATATGCAAATTATCAGTTCGGTAATATCTTTCGTTTCTGAGATATGTGTATCCTCAATTAAGGCATTCAACCCATTTTTCACCCTTTTACACCCCTCGTATTAGGATTTACAGGAAACAAAAAAATACGTGCTCCTTTATTTTTAGAGGAAATTCTAACTACCAATTTTTACATCTGTAAATTTTAAAGTATTAAGATGTAGACACACTCATTTTAAAAATTTCACCCCTCCTTTTCACCCCCCAATATTTGGATTTTCCAAAAACGAAAAAATACGTGTTTCTTTACTTTTAAAGTAGATCCAAAATACCAATTTTCAGGTCTGTAATATCTTCAGGTTCTGAAATATAAGTAGCCTCATGAAAGGCATTCAACCCATTATTCACCCTTTTACACCCTTCCTATTGGGATTTTCCAAAAACAAAAGAATGCGTGTTTATTTTTAAAGGAGACTCTAAATACCAATTTTTACATCTATAAACTTAAAAAGTTTTGAGATATAGATACACTCATTTTAAAAAATCACCCCATTTTCACCCCCCCCCCATTAATTGGATTTTCCACAAAAAGAAAGATACGTGTTTCTTTATTTTTTAAGGAGATCCCAAACACCAATTTTCAGGTCTGTAATATCTTCAGGTTCTGAAATATAAGTAGACTCTTGAAATGCATTCGACCCATTTTTCAACCTTTACCACCCTTCCCATTATGATTTTCCGAAAACAAAATATACGTGTTTCTTGAATTTTAATGCAGATTCTAAATACCAATTTTTACATCTATAACCTTTAAAAGTTTTGAGATATAGATACAGTCATTTTAAAATATTACCCCCTTTTCACCCCCGTTAATTGGGTTTTCCAGAAAAATAAAAAATACGTTTTTCTTTATTTTTAAAAGATATCCCAAACACCAATTTTCAGGTCTATAATATCTTCAGTTTCTGAGATATAAGTTGCCTCATTAAAGGCATTCAACCCATTTTTCACCCCTTTTCACTCCTCCTATTGCGATTTTCCGAAAACAAAGAAATACGTGTTTCTTTATTTTTAATGAAGATTGTAAATACCAATTTTTACATCTGCAAACTTTGAAAGTTTGGAGATATAGATTCACTCATTTTAAAAATTCACCCCCTTTTCACCCTCCCATTAATTGGATTTTACAAAAACAAAAAAATACGTGCTTCTTTATTTTTAAAAGAGATCAAAAGTACCAATTTTCAGGTCTGTAATATCTTCGTTTTTTGAGATGTAAGTACCGGTATCCTGATTAAAGGCATTCAACCAATTTTCCCCCATTTTCACCCTTTTTCACCCCTCATATTGGGATTTTCTGAAAACAAAAAAATACGTGTTTCCTTATTTTTAAAGAAGATTCTAAATACCAATTTTTACATCTGTAAACTTTTAAAGTTTTGAGATATAGATACACTCATTTTAAAATTTCACCCCCATTTTCACCCCCTTACCAAAGGAATATCCAAAAATCCTCTCTTAGCAAGCACCTACATCATAATATGAATATATCCCCAAAATTTCATTTATTTATGTCCAGTAGTTTTGGCTCGGCGATGATGAATCAGTCAGTCAGTCAGTCAGGACAAGCTATTTTATATATATAGATGTCTTTTGTGACTACTAAATATACTGGAGTAAATTTATTTATCTCAGCTTAATCACTTTCAAGGGTATGTGTTTCCTTAAGATATTCCTTTAATTACTTTCTTCTATTTCAGGTTACTTAATGACAATGAAATTGGTCGTATAAGATCTGATGGACTTTTTGGCCGCTTACCTAACTTGCAAAAGCTTGATCTAAGGCGAAACAAAGTGACTGGTATTGAAGAAAATGCCTTTGAAGGATGTGCCCGTCTCACAGATCTGTAAGTAGTTTGAGAATATTTCCATGAACCATTTTGTAAGCATTCTAATGTGGAGAAGAAACACACTAGTTAGATGGTATGACAAGGTTCTAATTCAGCTTTAGGAAATCTTTACAGTGCTAGTCCCAATTAGTTAAATATATGTTCTTGGGGATAGGTATGATAATAACATAGATCATCAGAGAGGTATTACCAAGCTCGATGGCTGCGGTCGCTTAAGTGTGGCCAGTATCCAGTAATCGGGAGATAGTGGGTTTGAGCCCCACTCTCGGCAGCCCTGAAGATGGTTTTCCGTGGTTTCCCATTTTCACACCAGACAAGTGCCGGGGCTGTAACTTAATTAAGGCCACGGCCGCTTCCTTCCACTTCCTAGGCCTTTCCTATCCCATCGTCGCCATAAGACCTATCTGTGTCAGTGCGACGTAAAGCAAATAGCAAAAAAAAAAAAAAAAAAAAATAGCAGACAGGTATCATATACAACAGCTGTATCTCTAGCCTCTTAGATAAAGAACAGTGAAGATAAATTTGCATTATTTCACCAAATAGGACTTTTCCTATCCATTTAATATCAAATTAATTATTTTTAAGTCACCTCCCAGATGAAACTTTCTTTACAGTGGTCCGTTTTCAGACTGACTTTGCTATATGGGAGTGAAAGCTGGGTGGACTCATGATGTCTTATTCATAAGTCAGAAGTAACAGACATGAAAGTAGTAAAAATTATTGCTGGTAAAAAACAGGTAGGAACAGTGGTAAGAGGATACTCAGAATGAGGAGATAAAGGTTAAGTTAGGAAAAACTCAACGAATGAAGTTTTACACATAAACTGGCATCAGTGGTGTGGTTATGTGAGACAATTGGAGGATGATAGGTTACCTTGGAGAATAATAGACACAGCCATGAAGTTTTAAGAGACAAATACGTAGGTCGAGTCGTAAGTCATGGCACCTATTTTTTTTCTCGTGAACAGGAGACAAGTGATAAATATCATTGTTAATCCCTATTGAAGATACTGAATGTAGGATGCTAAAGGGTTTATTCAATACATTATAAATTTTTAAACACTTAGGAATTTATTATTATTTCCTATTGAGACATGCTTCACCCCTCATTGAGGGCATCATCAGTCATAGTACCTCCTCAAGGCATAAATCAGGTACCTGATTGGTAATTAAATTGTAAACACTAAGATACAAACTTAACATGTTACAATGAGAAAGTCAAGAAAAAGGAAAAACATGTTCAGTGATGATACAGTTAAACAATATATGTCTATAGACACAGTAGTCAGCACCAATGCGTAAAATCACAGGGTATTTAGCAGAGTCCAGCAGTGGTGGTCCGAAGAATAATTGATGCTACTCTATTAGGAAATCATAGGAAATTATAAAGTTTATACATATATTTACATGGAAACAGACAGGGGAGAAAGGGTATAAAGTGTCTGATGTCAATATTCATACACATAAAGTTTATACATATATTTACATGGAAACAGTTATTATAAGCTTGTAATTTCTCAACTGTTCAATTGGATATTGTAAAATTATTGTATAGTTACCCTGTCAACCTGTAATCGTTCAACCAACGGCAGTAATTAGTGTATGAACATTGACGCCAGACACTTTATACCCTTTCTCCCCTAACTGTTTCCATGTAAAAATATGTAAAAACTTTGTGTATGAATATTGACGCCAGACACTTTATACCCTTTCTCACCTATCTGTTTCCATGTAAATACATGTATAAACTTTATAATTTCCTATGATTTCCTAATAGACTAGAGTCAATTATTCTTTGGACCACCACTGCTGGACTCTGCTAAATACCCTGTGATTTTACGCATTGGTACCGACTACTGTGTCTATAAACATATATTGTTTAACTGTATCATCACTGAACATGTTTTTCTTTCTTCTTGACTTTCCCATTGTAACATGTTAATTATCTTAGTGTCTACAATTTAATTACCAATCAGGTACCTGATTTATGCCTTGAGGAGGTACTATGACTGATGATGCCCTCAATGAAGGGCAAAACATGTCTCAATAGGAAATAATAATAAATTCCTAAGTGTTTAAAAATGTATAATGTATTGAATAGGTGACACAATAAACCCTTTAGCATCCTACAAACAGGAGACAACACGGAAAATCTGAGATATGCATTTGGAAACGTACGGTATGTACTTGCGTACGACGCCACTAGATGGTGTATGTAAACAACAGTGTGGGTCTAAGCACGCCCCCAAGTTCAGTGTGCGAGTGAGAGCGTCACAAAATGGAAGTCAACAAGCAGGAGCAATGATCGTATATTAAAATAGCAGTTCTCCACAGCAGAAATGCACGTCAGTGCCATGCAGAGCTGCAGGAAGCATTAGGTGTGCATGCCAGATCTTTTGGACAACGCCATAATCCTACATGATAATGCGACAGCTCCCACAGCAGCCATCATTCAGCGTCGCTTACAAAGGTGGGGATGGGAGGTTCTTCCACATCCGTCTTATTCGCCTGATCCGAGCCCATGTGACTATGATCTAATCCCCAAAGTCAGGAAGCCATTACGTGGACAACAGTTTGCTAACAAAGAGGAAATCGTAACAGAATTTTGGAGGGAGTTGTCACACGTTAGCGATACACATGCAGCGTATGGTATTCAGCGCCTGCCCCACCGCTGGCAATGCACAGTGAACACCTTGGGTGATTATTGCGAAAGTATGTAACCAGTACGCAATCTTGTGTTTTTGTTGTCTATACCATAATAAAACAATGTTTACCAATGGCCTGTGCTCTGTCACTTTCTTACGAGAATCTCCTGAAGTCAGAATTTGTCTTCAGGCACTATGGATAATTACATGCCCTATGCCCTATGCCCTATGCCCTATACCGTAGAACCCCACTTAACCAAACTTTGCTTAACCGAAACCCGGCTTAACCGAAATGCTCTGGAAAAGTTGCATTTTAATATTTTGTTTTTACCCCCTTTTTTAGCCGTCGATATTAGTAATTCTCCTGCTATAAGTTATGTGAGCTACTAGGCAAACCCTATTTTGACAATAGCAGTTCTGAGAATCAAGTTACAGCAGAAGATGGATTTAATGCGTAGGTGGTAAGATTAATTTCAATTTTTTATTAAAATACAATACCACATGCTTTAATTACAGCACTGTAATAAAATTACTGTACACGGTATACAGTTCAATAGTAATAAAGAAAAGTTTCATTATTTCAGATTGCTTTGTGCTTTATTGAACAAAGCAATGAATCTACACCAGCTGATGTACTGTTCATTAAACGGTGGCAGGACATAGCTGCACGACAGCACTGCGCCAAGAAAATTCAGAAGGAAATCTCTGGTTTTATACATTGAGTGACATTATGTAAATGTTTTAATGTTAATATACAGTATGCACCTTTGCTTAACAGAGTTTATGCAATTTTATTTCGACATTTAATTTCGGAAAACATTTACCATGTGTCATCCGAAAAAATACATCAACTGAAATGGCTCCGTCCCCTTTATTTCAGATAAACGGGCTTCTACTGTATTTCCAAATGCATATCTTAGCTTTTCCGTGTTGTTACCTGTTCGCAAGAAAAGAAATAGTAGCCATGATTTATGACTCGACCCTCGTATGTAATGTATGGATGTCATTTTCTAAAATTAACTGGGCTGAGTAGCTCAGACAGTAGAGTGTTTGCCTTCTGAGCTCAAGTTGTTGGGATTGATCCCAGCTCAGTCCAGTGGTATTTGAAGGTGCTAAATATATCAGCCTGGTGTCAGGAGATTTCCCAGAACATAATAGAACTCCTCCAGTGCACAATTCCAGCACCTCGGTGTATTTAAAAACTGTAAAAGGTAGTTAGTGAGACATAAAATCAGTAACATTATTTCTGAATACTCACACACACAAAAAAAGAAAATCCTCATTATAGTGATTTGTGAATTATTTGTGTAAGAGATAGACGTGTAAATAGCTACGATTTTGATAGCCATTCATTATAAACATTATTTTTTAAAGTCCTAATTTGGTTACATAATATATTACAGAATAATTAAGATTAAGCCATAAAAAAGATATAGTGTCAAGTTTTTATAATGGTCATAACTCGCATTGGCATTGGTCTGGTTGGTGTCACTCAGAGTGGTAACATATGGTATCATCTCTCCCCCTCCCCCAACAAATAAAACATTTTTTCACTACTTCCTGTCACTTTTCATTTTTAATGTTTGATTTATTTACAAATAACTTAAAGCAAAAGGGTTAAAATTTTATTTCAGTGAAAATCATCAAATATTTACAGCATTTTAAAATTTCTAAATACGTTCAGAAACACATTAGTAGATACGGATAACAGATACACGTGAATAACTTCGTTACATTACATATTACCTGGTTTTTAAAGCTGCAAACATATCAATTAATTCATCAAAATTGATGTTAGCTGTTACATCACCTTCAATTGATGACAGTGTAAGGTCAGAAAGTCTTGACTGTCCTATCATAGAACATAAATAGTCTTTTTTTAACATATAAACTTCAGCTTTTAAAAGCTTCTCTCACATGAAACCACAGATACACAAGTCGTCAGAAATAATTTCAAGCTAAGTAAAAGGGATGAGGGTATGAAGTCCCATTTAACTATGAAGTTCAGTAGATCTATTCTTGTCCAATCCTTGGCTTTTTTAAAATCAATATTTGCCACTTCCAGGTGTCTTCTCAGCCAGTGGCATGCACTGAACCCCATCTACCCCAGCGCTGCTGGGGTAAAGAACTTTGTATTAATATTTTCTAATTATTCCTTAGACCACTTTTCATAATGTTTAAAACATTGCGAACATCTAAGCCAAGTAAAGTACAGCTGTCTCGACAAACCGCTCGCACTACCACAGTTCAGTTTCTTCAGTGAGCTGGGTTTCCTTGCCGGAGTGATAGTGCTACCCTCCAACGAAATTTAAGGTTGCTTGGGTGACGCATGCACTTGAAGCTTCCTTGAGGCGGAGCTATGCTCCCTCCCCCGACAGCAATTTACGGCGACAGGCCAGCTAGCTTAGGTAAGGGGTGTTAGTTTTAATACATGACACTTGAAGTCTTCAGCACCACACACTAGAGACTGCAAGAAAAATATCAACATCGTAACAGTATAGCCACTTTCACATCTTGTTCGTAATAAAAAGTTTATCTTGCAAAACCTAGTCCCACCAATAGGTTTAATAGAAATGCGAGTTAAGAAATGAGGCTTTGGCAACACCGTAATGGCGTGCAGCAAGGCCAAGCACAGTTCGCATGAACTCGGTGCTCTGCTGGAGCTGTCAAATTAGCTCAGTGAGACGAGGTAATGCCATAAATGCCGGTTGTGCGGATGTGCCGATGTTCGAGTCGTGTTCGCGCCAATTTTTTTCAGTTAATGTATGAAATTGTATCGAGTGTACACCTCCACTATGCAATACACTATGTTCTGTTTTACCGTTACAGCTACCTTTATTTAAACATCCAAACATAACATGAACTTCTTACAGACGTAAACGACCACTTGTTTCGTCCATGGCACAAATAAAGCCAATACATAGAACATAATAGTGGATACAGTAACATCATCTCTATCCAATACGGTACAAGGAAACACAGTACAGTAGGTAGGCTATACTGGATTGCCCATTGTGCTACGCACAATAATTCCATAGTGTACATGTGTCCTCCAGTCTTATCTTTGCAGTGCCGGTACGTACACTTACGAGCAACGTTCACTTCACAGCAGATGTCCAAGGTGACCACCTTCCATTTGCAAACAGTTCGCCACTCGCTGGAGCGTACTTTGCTGGACCCTACCCAACACACCTGCATCCACCATTGCCGATGCATCATGCACATGAGGTATTAGGTCTTGTACATCCATGGATGGAGTACTATAAACTTGTTCCTTTAAGTGTCTCCACAAATAAAAGTCTAGTGGGTTAAGGTCTGGGAAACATGGAGGCCAGAACATTGAACCTCCACAACCAATCTGTTTCCTGGAAACTCTTCATATAACCAGTTATGTACAGTCATTCCAAAGTGTGGCAGTGCGCGATCATGCTGAAACCATAGCTGTTGCGGAAAACCAAGTGGAACGTTTTCTAAAGCGTCAGGCAAAGTATTGCCTGGAAACGTACGATAGCGGGGTGAATTCAACTTGTCCGGCAATAGGTAAGGGCCTAAAAGCACTCCTCCCATGATTCCAGCCCACAGGTTCATGCCAAAGCATGCCTGAAAGCCACGTTCACGGGTGACATGTGGGTTGTGGTCAGACCAACAATGGCTGTTGTGATGGTTGAAAACACCTTCCTGAGTGAAGCTACATTCGTCACTCCATATCACATTCTTTATAAAATGTTCGTTATCTTCAACTTTTTGCAAAAGCCATTTATAGAACTGTACTTGTTGAATGCAGTCTTCTGGCTGCTGGTGTTGAGTTAACGTGTAATAATATGGATGCAGTTTTTTCGTCGTGCAACACGTCAACAACCAGTGTTTGAGATACCTGGAACTGCCTTGCAATATCACGGGTACTTCGCCAAGGTGATTGGTGAACGGCTTCAAGAATGTCGTCCTCTGTTTGTGAAGTACATCTAGTCCTTGGATGACCTCTGTTCACTACTTGTGGGTGAAGCTTACCGGTTTCCTGCAGACATTGCTCTATTAGAATAATAACAGTAAGTTATTTATTAAATTGACCACCTAATACAATTGTATTGCAGAATCAATTGTATTGATTGTATTGATTAGGTGGTCAATTTAATAAATAACTTACTGTTATTATTCTAATCAAATATCATCAATATGGATCAAAATTATATTTATTACATGTAAGACATTGCTCAAGGCAATGAAAGACATTCTTATCGGGATGGCGCCTTTGAGGGTACCGTGCTGCATACTCACGAGCAGCAGCAGAAGCTTGGTTATCGGATGCACCCAATACTAAAAGCATATCGACGAATTCGCCGTTTGTGTACTCCATCAGGAGTTGTGATGGTGTCGTCACTGCCATGAATATCAATTTGGAAGTATGTGTGAGTGTGTACGAAAAATGCAGCCTTATAAAATGGTAATGTTGACTTTAGAGAGTGTAGTGGGGCTACGATTGTTTATATTTAAAAAACCTTTTTGCAGCTGGGGTAATGAATATGTTCACCACATGCCACTGTTCTCAGCTGTGGTATTTCTATCCAGAAGTTCATTTGCGTATAATTTCCCAGAAAAGGTGGTCAGTTTTGGAACAGATACTTTCAACTCATTTTCTGTAGCAACGTGAGATTTTTTACTTGAATTGCCTCAAACATGACTGATAAATCTTTTATTCCTTTTTAAATCTATTTTGAAGGTCAAAATAAAAAACAATCAGCACATTCATAGATTGATGTCTTATTTTCTTGTTGTAGAGATAGTCCAGTGTCAAGAGCTTTCTCACCAGTCATGATCTTCTTGAACCTAGTTCTTCTCTCTACTGCAATTCCATATTATTCTGACTTTAAAAGAGCTTTTGCAGTGTCATTCTCCACTATGTACCCTCTGTGGGTGGGGGACGCGGACGAAGAATACACCCGTGGTACCCCTTACCGGTCATAAGAGGCAACTAAAAGGGGTGACCAAGGGATGATGAAATTAGAACCATGAGAAAACTTGTAATTAGTACCATTACTTGTGGAACACAATGGATTGACATTATTTGCGACTAGTACCATCTTGCGAGGAAAACCATGTGTCTACTTTACATAGGAGCAGTACCATTATGCGAGAAACACTACGGGTCTGGGCGTTGTTTCTGATAATGGTCATCTTGTGTATTCCTCCAGTCAGTTCCACTGTGTTCAGAATGGGTCTGCATTACCTATGAGTAGTACCACTTAATGAGAAACACCATGCGTCTACCTTGTCTGTGATTAGTGCCACTAAGTGAGAAACACCACGGGTTTGGCTGGCACCCGTGATTAGTACCACTATGTGGGTAAAACCATGGGTCTGTGTTGCCTGAGAGTAGTAGTACCATTGTGTGAGGAACACCATGGGTTTGTGTTGCCTGTGGGCATTGCCAAAATGTGTGATACACTGTGGGTCTGCAGTGCCTATGATTAGTACCACTATGTGAGCAACACCATGAGTGTATGTGGGCTGTGATTAGTTTCACTAAGTAAGGAACACCGTGGGAATACCCGTGTCTGTGATTAGTACCACTATGTGAGCAACACCATGAGAGTATGTGGGCTGTGATTAGTTTCACTAAATAAGGAACACCATGGGAATACTGGTGTCTGTGATTAGTTCCACTATGCGAGGAACACCACGGGTCTGCGTTGCTTGCGAGTCTTACCCCTATGTGCGAAACACCGTAGGTTTGTGTTACCTGTGAGTGGTGCCATTGTGAGTTACATACCAAGAGTCTACATTACCTGTGATCAGTACCACCATGCAAGAAACACCATGAGTCTATGTTACCTGCAATTAGTACCGCTATAGGAGGACACCATGGTTCTGCATTACTAGTGTTTAGTACCATTATGAGGGACCGATGACCTGGATTTTGGACCCCTTCAGGTGATGAGAATCATCCCAGTAATGAAGGCATTGTGAATTGGATCCACTGATTGTTTTGTTTCACGATAATCGGGCAAGTTGGCCATGCGGTTAGGAGTGCGCAGCTGTGAGCTCGCATCCGGACGATAGTGGATTCGAACCCCACTGTTGGCAGCCCTGAAGATGGTTTTCCATGGTTTCCCATTTTCACACCAGGCAAATGCTGGAGCTGTACCTTAATTAAGGCCACGGCTGCTTCCTTCCCATTCCTAGGCCTTTCCTGTCCCATCGTCATCATAAGACCTATGTGTGTCGGTGTGACGTAAAGCAACTAGCAAAAAAACAAAAATTATGTTTCAAGATAATATTTTCATCATCATTCGTCTTAGATTATAGTCAGTGAATAAATTTTGAAGTTTCAATTTTTGTTTCATTCGCCAATGACCTAGATGTTAGGCCCCTTTAAACACCAAACATCATCATCATCATCATCTCGACTATGTGACTCTGCTCCTCGTGCACAAAAAGCTTCATAATTTTGTCAGAACATTGTCCAGCCTTTTATTTACAGATACTGCTGTGTATGATTAATTTCCTGCAGCATGTCACACCAGAAATATGGTAGCAGAGAAAAGTAAAATTGCTGGTAAAAGACTTTCTGCCTCTCCTCCTGTATCCAAATTCTTGTTTGGTAAACAAAGAATTTCAATTGCTGTCATAAATTCATCCAACTACTTACATGGTGTAATAGCGGCAGTATGAGCACTCCAGCGGTTTGTTGCTAACTTTTTGACTGACACTCCAGTACGTTTGATTAACACTTCCCACCAATGGGTGGAAGCAGCAAAGCAAGATAATATTCTGTCAATGGTTCCAAGAAAAGTCACGAAAGATTCATTTTTGGCAAATGAATGCTGACTACACAAACTAAGTGTATGATCTATACATCCATTAAAAACAGCTTTCTTGATTTTTTTCTTTAACAATAGCTTGTACATCTCTGTGAATTCCAGCCATAGTGGCAGCATTAATGTAACCATGACCGCAGTTCGTCATTATATCCAATTCGTGACTTTCTGACTTTTCAAGTATATTGTGTATCTTTCTATGATTCCTGGTCATCAACGGTCTTTGGAATTAAAGCATGTACCCAGCAAGCTGTGATGATGAATATCAAAATGCAAAACAAGTTATAAAGGAACAATCACTTGAAGAATAAGATAAGAGGGAGTTGAATACAATACTAAGACATAATCTACAAGCATCCTCATGTTAATGCACTAAACATGCTGAAATCACAAATCTTTCTCTTTGACATTTCACTTTCTTTATTCATAACTACTGTTATTCATTTATAAACTTGTTGCAGTATTCTGGATCCTTGTCGTCACCTGTAATTTCAGGCAGATCAATAGATTTAGAAAAGAGGGACAAATACTTGACATCCTCAAGGAAGCTGCTTCTATTTTGATGCAATGGAAGAGAAAATGATTATACACTTAAATAAAGTGCTGCTTTTATTTATGTCTACATATTCATATCCTGTTATTAGTAAGCAGTTGGTAAAGGCATACTCTGTTTTATAATTAAGTGCTCTGATGGTTCTGCATGTGCTATTTTGAGATTTCAACTGGTTTTCTCAATGTAGAATTTAGGGCATTTACTATATTTGAGTTTGTTTATCTCCTCAACAGAATAATGAAGTAATTGATGATTGTGTATGTTCATACAGAAACAGAATTTCAGATAATTTCTTCATGTGTTGTCATTGTGAACTGAATTTAAAGTTCACGTACAGTGTAGCTATGATTAGCCTAATGCTCAGTATCTTGTTATTTCAATACATAGCCTACCTACAATAATATTTCTCAGCAGTGTGTATTGAAGTATTATGATCTTTTAATAAAATGTTACCTGTTTCAGACTCCTCTCTGAGAACAAGATTCGAGAAGTACATAATAAAATGTTTGTTGGACTAATCAGTTTGAAAACACTGTAAGTACTCTTAGTTTCTCACTCATTTTCAGAACCAAGCTTCTTACTTTTATTGTTTGTAATTCTAAGTAAATTTGGAAATTATATAAATAATGACCTTTCCCAGCCCTACTTGGAAATGTATTAACATGCTGTATGCAATAAATAAATATTCATGGCTTTCTTTTAAAACCTCACATGTCCCAAGACTCTTCTTACCCATTGTATTTGTTAAGCCTGGTCACGCCTCCCAGCCAAATATTTATATGCAGTCCATCAGAATAATTTTCGTTGTGTTCATTTTCCTATGTTAATGTGTAAAGGAAAATGAACTTTAATACATTATACCGTAGGAGTGTGTAAATTCACCATGCAAACAGCATCCCTGCAATGCGGTATGGTAAGATCCATTTTCATTTACCCTTAGCACGAAAATTAACACAAAAAAAATTGTTCTGATAGACTGCATATAAATATGTGACTGGGATGCGTGACCAGTCCTAAGGTATAAAACGGCTAGGAAGAGCATTGGGACATACAAGGTTTTAAAAGAAAGCCATCGATATATATTTCTCTTGGCACTAACTTACTTTCTTTGCGTATGCACGTGTGTGTGTTTTCTTAACTTCAGTATTATGTGCATAGTTGTTTTCTTACTTATTCAAGATGATATGCTGCATAATAAATGTTAGAATTGTCATCCTCCAAAGTTGCTGCACTCACTGTAAAAAATAAACGTGTCCAGGCATATCTGTTACTGAACATACTGCTGCGCAAGCCTGTTCCGTCGGTCATTCGTTCTGTCATTATACAAAAAATGTATTTCATTTAGAAGCTCTTTCACTACAGTGCACAAGCATGCAGAGTTCCCTTATCTATCAGAGAGACACAATTGCTATTTTGAGTCAATCAAATTGAGTTGATGTAATGTTCTGTGTATTTAACCTATACAAAGCAAATGAATGGCTCACTACCATGTGTTCATTCAAAGCTTCTTTTACATGACAGTGATAACAATGTAAGAATCTTTTCAAATGGAACAATTCATATACAGGATGTCTGAAAATAAATTATGGAAATTGAACCAAAAATCGATCTTGAGCTCTTTTTTATTTCATCTGAGCAAAAACGTATCAGAAAATCAACAAAGAAATAAGTTCAAAGTTGAGCAACGTCTGTGTCAGTCTGTACAATTCATGGCTGGGCGAGCTGTCTTGCTTAATAACCTTGGATGGTGTACTAGTGTCTCTTGCTCACATGTAACCCTGCTAGTAATAATGGTGAGTCACACAGCATTATCTGATCATCATGCCTGGATAGTGTCTTCATTCTGATTATAACGTGCAAAGGTATCTTGCACTGACTGCCGTGCAAAACTTACATACTAGAAGTAAAATTCCTCCCATTTTTGGGTGAGTACAATGCAGCTGTTTTATAAATATATCGGTAAATACAGTACATTTCATGACATAAAAACATTTACTAAATAATGACTGAATGACTTACCCATATAATTTAAGTTACCCAACAAAAGTAAACATTACAAACTCGTTCTGTGGTACTGACAAGCATTAAAGTCTAAATTTAGTAAAAAAAAGTATCCTAGGATATAGGTTTAGAAAACAAAATTCTCTGTAGTTCCATATGTTATTATTGTCTTTTTATAAGTGTTAGTCAGAAACATACGCCACTATTAATGCCATAAATTCCCTGCCTTTACAGCTCAACTTTAGAACCCTTAGGTCATTGAGGCGATAACATTTTTGATAATTCATTTCTGTTAATGGTTTATGTTTCTTACGTACTTTAAATATTAATGTTTTAAATTTCATTTTTGTAGTGTTTTTTACCTGGCACTGCACACAGCTGTGAAACCCAAGACTGGGAACATTGCTAGGGTGAAACTCCGCATGCAACTACCAAGGTTTAAACTCGACTATCCCCATTTGTTTACCAGTGTTGATTACATTTACTTGTTTTACATAGTATGTACAGTCCTTCCCCCCCTCCCAAAGTGCATGGTATTGTATGAGTATTTTGCAGGTGCACTTTTCTCAGAAGCAATTGAACCTATAGATAATGTTTGTTGGGGGTATCCATAGGGTCTGTATCTACATGGTAGGTGAATTATATTTTTATAATAATTAAAATTAAGTCTGATAAAATATTAATTGCTTAGCTCCTCAACTGAGGTTCGCCGTGCGCGCGCGCGCGCGTGTGTGTGTGTGAGTGTGTGCGTGTGTGTCTTTTAAAAAAAAAAAAATCATCAGATAGTTGAGCATATTCTTTGGGAGTGTAAGTCACTCAACTCCGAGAGAGGTGAACTTTGTAGAAGTGTTATAAAGTCAGTGGGCTACTCGTCGGTGGAGAAATACGAACTCTTGGACGAACACCAAAATAATTTTTATAAATTTGTAAACAAAATAAATTTTGACTTCTTACAACGAGAAAGTGTGATATTGACAAAAGTCATATGTAAATATTACAGGTATTAATTAATACTGTCATTTGTATATACAAGCATGTGGTATTACTTTCTGGAGCACACTGTTAAAAAATGATTAGAAAAATTCATACATAAATACATATATACATACATAAAATATCAATTGTAAGGAACATACAATACCATGCTCTAATTTTTTTTTCTGTGTGTCTATACATTTCTTACACTGCACAAAGAGGTAAAAGGACAGATTTCCATTTCCTATTTCTTACAACAAAATAACAGTGGTCTTGTCCCTTCACATACAAACTGCATAAATAGTAACAACAAAGTTTGGATGAAATTTTAATATGATTATTAACATTATACATGCGAAATGTTGATCTTAATCATTGTTTGAAAATAAGCTTCTTACCTTTATTATTTTAATTCTATGTAAATTTGAAATAATGACCTTTTACTGCCATCATTAGAAATAAATTACATGCATGAATACAGTAAATAAATACATATTTCTCGCAGCACTAACTTAGTTTCCTTTGTGCATACTTCATAATAAAATGTTAATTGTTGTTCTCCAAAACTGAGCCATATCTGCACTCACAGTAAGAATGACTGATGAATTTGTCCAATCATTTCTGGCTGTGCCAGCCTGTGTTCAGTCTGTCATACCAACTCATCATGATCTGCAGCCATGAATGTACACACTAAGGTATTTACATCTGGTGACCGTGCGGGCCAAGGGACTTGCCCACCACTGTCCATTCACCTCTTTGGGGAAGTATTGTCCAGATAAGCTCTTACTTGTCAGCTGAAGTGAGGAGGTGCACCATTGTGCATGAACCACATTTGCAATCTTGTCTCTAGCAGGAACGTCTTCAAGCAGCACAGGCAAACTGTGTTGCAGAAACTGATGATAATCTTGTCCAGAGAGTTATGCTGGGAGAATCTACGGACCAGTCATATAACTGCCCACAATACCACATCAGATATTTATTGTACATTGAAATTTATGATTTCCCTCTACAAACATACGTGGATTTTCTGTCACCCCATGTGCACTTTGTGAATGTTCAGGAAGCCATCATGAGAAAAATTGGCTTCGTTGGTAAATAATACTTGGCTGACAAACAAATTGTCTAGGGTTTATCTCTTACATATCCACTCACAGAATTCCTGCTGCTGACGATAGTCACCAGGCATTAACGTATGGACCTGTTGTGATACGGAGGAAATTTATTACTGCAGAATGTGCACCAGATCATGTCCTGTGCCTGTCAGATGCTCAGAGCTCAGCAATCTGGCAAATGCTGTGTCCACGCTCTTCAGTCACCATATGGAGAACACATTCCACATTTTGAGGATTTGTTGCTTGGCGTCCTCACTCAATGCTGTGAACACATGATCTGTATTTCCATAGTCACCTGCCCATATGGTAGAACGTTTGTGCATTCAGCAGCCTTCTCCATTGGAAATGTTCAGCATACAAATGCCACACCCCTTCTTTATTCCCACAAAATATAAATTTCTTGTTTCTGTATTGACAGCTAAACTAATAATATTTCAATCACTATAACAACTTTATTCCTCACAAACACATGAGACTACACAGTTGTCTGTGGCATCACAAAAATTTTAGTTTTTTGCTCTAAAGGAAGGGCTCTTGCAGGAAATGGTGCTTTGAACTTCTCCTTCCCTTCCCTTTCCCTTCCCTCCATGTGTTGAGTCATGTAATGCTCTCTACTGTATTGCTTCCCAGCTTCACAGCATATGTAAGCAGCCAGTACTCTGTGGTCATCAGGTGTCTGCACCCTGTTCATTAATAAAGGACCGAGCTCGATAGCTTCAGTCGCTTAAGTGCGGCCAGTATCCAGTAATCGGCAGATAGTGGGTTCGAGCCCCACTGTCGGCAGCCCTGAAGATGGTTTTCCATGGTTTCCCATTTTCACACCAGGAAAATGCCAGGGCTGTACCTTAATTAAGGCCACGGCCGCTTCCTTCCAATTCCTAGGCATTTCCTATCCCATCATCGCCATAAGACCTATCTGTGTCAATGCGACGTAAAGCAAATAGCATTAATAAAGGTTATGGTCATTTCTGCATACCCTATGCATTTTCCATGGGGATTTTGATTGCTAATATGAATGCTCTTCACTGCTAACATTTTGTTGTGAATTCAGTGCATTATATCACAGGCAGTGATGGAAAAATTACATCATAGAAGTAATTGGGTTGAATTAGAGTTACATGGGTAGTACCATACTTTACTCGAATCACAATGAAAAAATACATTTTCAACAAGGAAGCAGTAAAATTACAACTATTTCAGACAACACCAGTGCTCAGGAAATTACTAATTTTTTTCACATGGGGCTGAAATTTGCAATGAAAAAGATATTACTTCATTTTGTGTTTTGATTGAGAATGCATCTACAGTGTCAGAACCATACTAGAATCAGTGAGGTTTCCAACAACATGAATGTTTTAAAATCAAAACAGTTTCTACACAACATGTGTGATCTGTATATTTTATGTAAATGTACTGTATTTATTTGCAAGACTGAAGAACCTTACAGTTACAAATTAGACATTAAGCAGCTTTCATCACTAAGTAAGACTTAACATGATACCTTGGAATTTACAAAATGATTGCTCCCAAGCAAAGTTCGCACTTCACACTCATATTCTTATTATTTTGAGGGCCAACTAGTTCAGAATATTTATTAAAATAGGGGAAAGGAAAATATTTCAACCTTTCACTGGTGCATGTTTATTCCGATTCCATTATCAGCCACGTGCCAGCTCACGAAGTCATGGTACACGATTATCTAAATCTCAACCAGTAACCATAACAAGCTGCAAGTAAATGTACACATGCATGTTGCATGCTTGGCTTTATACCATTGGTGTGATGCCTTGTGAGCGCCGAGGCTCCAAAGTTGCCAAACTCTTGATGCATTGTATATTACCGAGTGAATTGGCTTTGTGGTTAGGGTCATGCAGCTGTGAGCTTAAATTCTGGAGATAGTGGGTTCGAACCCCACTGTCGGCAGGTTCCCATTTTCACACCAGGCAAATGCTAGGGCTGTACCTTAATAAAGGGCAAGGCCGCTTCATTCCTGCTTCTAGCCTTTCCCTATCCCATCGTCCCCATAAAACCTATCTGTGTCGGTGCGACGTAAAGCAAATAGCAAAAAAGAAAAAAGAAAAAGGAGCTGAATTCTTTTCATGAGGATACTTATATCTCAAAAACTAAAGATGTTACAGACATGAAAATTTGTAATTGGAATTTTCTTTCAAAGTAAAGAAACACGTAATCTTTTGTCTTTGGAAAATCCACTTAAGGGGGGTGAATTAATTGAAAAATTTGTTCAATAGGCCTACTTTGTATGAGGATACTTATATCTCATAAACTAAAGATGTTACAGACGTGAAAATTGGTATTTGGAATCTCCTTTAAAAATTAAGAAACACGCATTTCTTTGGGTGGGTGGATCAACTAGGGGTGGGAGCGATGAACAAGGAAGTTTAAATCTTTTTTATGAGGATACATATATCTCAAAACTGAAGATGTTACAGTCATGATAATTGGTATTTGGAAGCTCCTTTATAAATAAAGAAACAATTTTTTTTGTTTTTCGGGAAATTCACCTAAGGGGGAGGGTGAAAGGAAGTGAAAAAGTTTTATTCCTTTATGGAGAAACTTATATGTCAAAAACTTAAAGTTACACACGTGAAAATTTGTATTTGGAATCAAGTTAAGAAATAAAGAAACACGCATTTTTGGAGGGTGGGATTCAACTTAACAGACTGGGATGAAATTGGAGTTGAATTCTTTTTATGAGGATACTTATATTTAAAAAACTGAAGATGTTAGAGGCATGAACATTTGTATTTGGAATCTTCTTTCAAAGTAAAAGAACACTTGTTCCTTTGTCTTCGGAAGATCCACTTAATGGGGTGAATTAATTGAAAAATAAGTTGAATTCTTTGTGTGAGGACACTTATATCTCAAAAACTAAAAATGATAAAGACATGAAAATTGAAATTTGGTTTCTCCTTCAAAAATAAAGAAAAACGCACTTTTGGGTAGGGAGGAATCAACTTAACGGGTAGGAAGGGGGTGAAAAAGGTGTTGAATTACTTTTATGAGTATACGTATATCTCAAAAACTGAAGATGTTACAAACGTGAAAATTAGTATTTGAAATCAATGCTACAAATGAAGAAACACGCATTTGTTTTTTTCGGAATGGGGTTGATAATAAGTAAATAAGGAGTTGAAATATGTTTATGAGAATACTTTATCTTAAAAATGAAGCTGTTACAGACGTGAAAGTTGGTATTTGGAATTTCCTTTGAAAATAAAGAAACACGTATTTTCTGTTTTCGGAAAGTCCACTTAAGGCGGGAGAGGGGTGGAAAGAAGTGAAGAAGAACAACAACAACAACAGGTTGAATTATTCTTATGAGTATACATTTAACTCAAAATCTGAAAATGTTACAGATGTACCGGCATGAAAATGGGTATTTTGAATTATCCTTTAAAAATAATGAAACATGTATTTTGTGTTTTTGGAAAATCCAGTTAATGGGCTGAAAAGAATTGGAAAAGCAGGTGGATTTTTAAAATGAGTACTGGTATATCTACATTATATGTCAAAATCTTAACGTTAGGGACAAGAAACTTGGTATTTGGAAAGTCCTTTAAAAATACAGGAACCTGTACCTTTTGGTTTTCGGAGAAGGCACTTAACGGGAGATGAAAAGAAGTGAAAATTAGTTGAATTATTTTTCATGAGGATACTTATATCTTAAAAACTGAAGATGTTACAGATGTGAGAATTGGTATTTGGAATCTCCTTTAAAAATAAAGAAACATGTATTTTTGTTTTTGGAAAATACACTTAGTTGGGTGTGGGTTGAGGTTGGGGGAAGGACTGATCAAGGGGTTGAATTCTTTTTATGGGGATACTTATATACACTGACTGACAGAGCAAATGCAACACCAAGAAGGAGTGGTCAGAACTTTATGCCAATTGCAGGGTAGTCTGACGTCACTGAGGTATGCTCATGATGTGAAATGTGCCGCTGTGCTGCGCACGTAGCGAACGATAAATGGGACACGGCGTTGGCGAATGGCCCACTTCGTACCGTGATTTCTCAGCCGACAGTCATTGTAGAACGTGTTGTCGTGTGCCACAGGACACGTGTATAGCTAAGAATGC
Source organism: Anabrus simplex (assembly GCF_040414725.1). Taxonomy (NCBI): domain Eukaryota; kingdom Metazoa; phylum Arthropoda; class Insecta; order Orthoptera; family Tettigoniidae; genus Anabrus; species Anabrus simplex. Next base: position 429,021,198 of record NC_090266.1, on the reverse strand, counting down.
CAGGCCGCCGTCAACGGAGGCATTTCCAGCAGACAGACGACTTTACAAGGGGTATGGTGATCGGGCTGAGAAGGGCAGGTTGGTTGCTTCGTCAAATCGCAGCCGATACCCATAGGGATGTGTCCACGGTGCAGCGCCTGTGGCGAAGATGGTTGGTGCAGGGACATGTGGCACGTGCGAGGCGTCCAGGCGCAGCCCGAGTGACGTCAGCACGCGAGGATCGGCGCATCCGCCGCCAAGCGGTGGCAGCCCCGCACACCACGTCAACCGCCATTCTTCAGCATGTGCAAGACACCCTGGCTGTTCCAATGTCGACCAGAACAATTTCCCGTCGATTGGTTGAAGGAGGCCTGCACTCCCGGCGCCCGCTCAGAAGACTACCATTGACTCCACAGCATAGACGTGCACGCCTGGCATGGTGCCGGGCTAGAGCGACTTGGATGAGGGAATGGCGGAACGTCGTGTTCTCCGATGAGTCACGCTTCTGTTCTGTCAGTGATAGTCACCGCAGACGAGTGTGGCGTCGGCGTGGAGAAAGGTCAAATCCGGCAGTAACTGTGGAGCGCCCTACCGCTAGACAACGCGGCATCATGGTTTGGGGCGCTATTGCGTATGATTCCACGTCACCTCTAGTGCGTATTCAAGGCACGTTAAATGCCCACCGCTACGTGCAGCATGTGCTGCGGCCGGTGGCACTCCCGTACCTTCAGGGGCTGCCCAATGCTCTGTTTCAGCAGGATAATGCCCGCCCACACACTGCTCGCATCTCCCAACAGGCTCTACGAGGTGTACAGATGCTTCCGTGGCCAGCGTACTCTCCGGATCTCTCACCAATCGAACACGTGTGGGATCTCATTGGACGCCGTTTGCAAACTCTGCCCCAGCCTCGTACGGACGACCAACTGTGGCAAATGGTTGACAGAGAATGGAGAACCATCCCTCAGGACACCATCCGCACTCTTATTGACTCTGTACCTCGACGTGTTTCTGCGTGCATCGCCGCTCGCGGTGGTCCTACATCCTACTGAGTCGATGCTGTGCGCATTGTGTAACCTGCGTATCGGTTTGAAATAAACATCAATTATTCGTCCGTGCCGTCTCTGTTTTTTCCCCAACTTTTATCCCTTTCGAACCACTCCTTCTTGGTGTTGCATTTGCTCTGTCAGTCAGTGTATATCTCAAAAACTGAAGACATTGCAGATGTGGGAATAGTTGTTTGGAATCTCCTTTAAAAATAAAGAAACGTGTATTTACTTTTTTGACTTTAGAGATGACTGTTTCTCACATGTACAGTTCTGTGTCGCATGGTCATCTTAGCCCCCAAAAGGAAATACCACAAACATGGTTTACAAAAAATTTCTGGGGTAAATGAAACTCAATTTTTGGGTGAGCTTTTATACTTTAAGAATTTTCAGATAATGTCTTAGTACAATGCCAAGGAACGATTACTTTGATCAAACTTCGAAATCCACGTGAGCTAAGCCGCGGGTAATTGCTAGTTATATATATATATATAGATTGAAGAATTCACTTCGGAGTTTGACCGGCATTTTTCAGGATTTTGAAGCATTTTGCCCTGATATTTAGTTATTCAGTAATCTGCTGCATTGTGATATTGAATCTCAGCCAAATCATCTACAAATGAAGCTTTGTGAACTTCACTGCTTTCAACTTATCTCAAGTTACTGGAGTTGACTTTCGGAAACTGCTCTCATCAGAATGTTACCCATCACTGTGAAGTGTGACTTTCAAACTTTGTTCCATTTTCACAAGCTCCTACATAGGTGACATAACTTTTTCTTCACTGAAGCAAGTGAAAAAAAAATGAAATGGCGTATGGCTTTTAGTGTCGGGAGTATCCGAGGACAAGTTCGGCTCGCCAGATGTGGGTCTTTTGATTTGACGCCTGTAGGCTACCTGCGTGTCATGATGAGGATGAAATTAATATGAGGACGACACATACACCCAGCTCCCGTGCCAGTGGAATCAACCTATGATGGTTAAAATTTCCGACCTTGGTGGAAATCGAACCTGGGACCCCTGTGACTAAGAGCCAGACACTGAAGCAAGTAAAATCTAATAACAAATACAGACTTCCAGACTGCATGTTATCACATTTTCTTGAGTGACAACGTTATAATTAGATGTGGATTTCAATATCATTGGTCCCCAACATTTAGTCAGCCCCATGATCTAGGGGTAGTGAGCCTGCATTATTGCCCAGAGGCCCCAGTTCAATTCCAGACAAGGTCAGGGTATTTTACCTTTATCTGAGGGCTGGTTTGATGTCCACTCAGCCTTCATGAGAACAATTGAGGAGCTGTCTGACTGTGAGATGGCAGCCTCAGTCTAAAAAACCAGGAATAATCGGGAGGGTTTTTCACATTGACTATACATCGTAATGTGCATGCTTTCGCACTGAGCAGCCCTTGCTTAGTAAGCCAAGGCCTGTCAAGGCTGTATTGCCATGGAGTCGGATTATGTTAGGTTTTCCATATTCGGGAACCACAGTGTTCTACTAAGCATTGTGTGTAGAAGGATGTCAGTAACTATGTAAGGACCATAAAACTATGTTATTCAAGATTTTTTGCTCATTCCCATAGAAAGGTAATTTATTCTATTTCTATTTTGTGGTGAGTAATGACAAATTTTCAGGCATCTGGTCTTTGTTTATTAAATTCTAGTTTCCTCTATAACTTGTATTTTTCTTTCCACATGGATAAAACAAAACTTAATGCATAATCTGTCCCTTGATGGATTTCCCTTTCAACCAAAGACAGTAAAATTTGTAATATCCTGCTCATACCCGTCGACAAGGCATTTCACAAGCAATCACTTCATGTCACAGCACCTCACAGAATACATTTCAACTGAGCTCTACTGGGCTTCGCATACACAAGGAGGTCTGTCTGTGACTAATAAGGTGTGGAGGGCCATATGCATAATCCATTTGGCCTGAAACCGATATTGTTTACATACCTAGGTGGCACAATTCCATACCTCCTATATTAACACAAATGGCCCATTTCTTCATAGTGCTGTAATTTACATTTTCCCTGTTGTATAATAACGGGAGGGGAATATCGCAATAATACGACAATGTTAGTTAACCTCTTTCTACAGTGGAGCATCTTCATACCTCCTCACATACAATAAATTAAATTTTGTTTGTTAGTTTCAAAATATGATGGGAGAATAACTGTTCCAGTTCATGAAATTTTCTATTTCAGTTCCTGTTCAAGATTCGACTTTATAACCTCAAGCCTAGAAGACAAGCTATTTTATCATTTCAAAATAATGACAGCAGTAATCATCATCTCCTCTCTCTTTCAGCATTGTTTATCATTTGACTTATTTTCAGAACAATATAAATGTATCTACTTCTCATAATATTAGGGAATTTATGATACATAAGATGTTTATTAATTGTTGCAGGTCACTGTATGACAATGAAATAACATGTGTTATGCCAGGCTCCTTTGACTTCCTCACATCAATGCACACACTGTAAGTATCCAAGGTAACTTTCATTATGAACAAGTATAAATATAAGCATAGAATTTCATACTTTTACTAGAACAGCAGGAAATAATAAGTAGGTAACTTAATTTTGTTTAGGCAAAATATAAAGAAAAAACCTAATTCAAGATACAGATTTAGTGACTGCAACAGTAATTCAGCTATTTGTGTTGTTTTTATTTAATGTTATTCACTGTTGCTTTGGTTAGGAACAATTATGTGTCAAAAATTATTTTACTTTATTCTGTGAAAATATTTTCTAATTTTAAAAAAATTAATTTTGGTTGTGCTTTCAGTATGTAAAACTGTATCCATTTAGGTCCCAATTTGGATTGAGGAACTTGAAATGAAGTACTGCTCTCAAAAAGAGTCTGATGCAAGCTTGGAAAAAGCATATTCAGGAAGCCAAATTGAATTTCTTGAGACCTGGATTTGAGTGATTATTTCATCTTTGTTCTCATGAAACATAAGTTAAAATGTAGGGCTGCCTTGGCAGTTTGTACACAGATATTTTGTATTTATCAGAACTGTTAATTTAATCATGTTCCTCCATTGGGTCCAGTTAGTATAGTATGCTTGGGAAACTCTTGATATTAAATATACACAGAACACTCATACTGTAGAGCAGACACTGCATGACTGATCTACAGTCCTCATGTGCAGGGGCAATTTTTGGGTGGAGGCATGCGAGACCAGGCCTCCTTTGCTTGTATTTCAGAAGCATTCAGATTTTCCTGTGAACCAACTGAGGACCTTATTTATTTCCTGTCTGAAGTTCACAGCCAAATTTCATACCCTTTTGTTTGGATTCTTCAGACATAGCTAATAATAAAGTAATACTTTCAAATGTACAATGCAAGATGTATGGCAGTGATTCATACGGAAGTGTGTATTTGATGTAATTTAACGTAGTAAGGAGGCTGGTACGTACACTGGTTGATGGTGTAAAGCCTCTAAAAGTGAGACCATATTGATGGGGTAGACATGCGCCCAGGCATGGCCAGGTTGCTTGAGACGATGTGCACGACATCATCGTTGCTATGGTAACCAGTAAACCTCCTATGCTAGCAGTCTAATTAAGCAGAAGCCACTCTCATTCTAGGCTCACAGGCCATGTGACATGTATGTAGGAAGCCAAAAACAAGAGAGAGAAAGGTTTACAAAGGAGTAAGAAGAAAAGTAGTACAGATAAAATATAGAAGGAAAAGAGGAACCCAGTGAGTTTAATATACAAGATGAACAGGAAGTATAGAATATGCTGATAACGTTTAATTATAAGTATCATCAGAAAAGTATTGTACACAACATTTATAAGGGCTCAGTCACTTAATATTATGCACACAGTTTACACACTTCTACCGGGCAACTTGCTGGGGATGATATTATCAGTCACTCATCTGTCTGAATCTTAATTAGATCACAGAGAGACAAACCATTTAAATGCAGTTTTTAAAAGAATTAAGTAAATATTATTTTGGCCAAAGAAATGACATAATTTTCAATGAAATAGGTTAACTAAAACCTGGCACTTCTAAGAAACATCATATTACCAAGCCAAGCCATTTTATGTCTTGTTGTACAATAAATTGCTTCTTTTGTGGTGTTCAGTCCGAAGATTGGTTTGTAATGGCTTTCCATGAACTCTGGTCTGCAGCTAGTCTCTTCAAGTCCAAGTAATTATCACAACCCTTTTTGTGAATGATTTGTAGCTATACCTACCAATATCAGACTTTTGAAAAACCATCCTTAATGGTATAACTACATACAGTACTGTACATAACATTCACTGAAAATTAACACGTGGGCAGGTTTGATTAATAATAGTAAAAATGGAATACCTTCATTGAAAGATATCTTAACTCTAATATGTACTGTATTATACCTCTTACAAAACAGTGTCATTTCATCTTGCGAAGACTTGTCTCCTAGTATGGACATTGGTACCATGCTGCTTCAAGGTATAAGGTACCAACACAATGGTGCTCCAATGAAATTTAGAAGAGATATGACCGAGTTCTTTAATGCGGTGTTTCTTGGTAGATATTTACATAGATAGATAGACAGATAAGAAGAATAGAAGACACTGATCGGTTACCAAGACCCCCAGACCTTAATCTCCTCCAGAATTCTACTTACTGAGATCCTTACAATCCAAGGGCCTGGTTTCTTCAACTGTATGTTAAATTTTACTTAACAAATGTTAACTAACAATTGTTATCAATTTAATACTTTGTTTAAAAGTGCCCTGTTTCATGAACACATTTCCAACATTTGTTACAAAACAATTGTTAAAGACAAATTAACACATTTCAGTGAGATTTCTGAATGCGTTTGGCAGTGAGTGTCTTTTGTTTCTTTACTTAAAACACTCCTAGTTGTGTGTTGAAATAGTATTTTGTCACACAGACACATGATAGGAAAAACTTAAAACGGTCCACCTTTTCAATACAAAAAATTATATTTTATTTATAACATGTATTTGTACTTGGAACTAGTTTCGACGCTGTGTTTGCGTCATCATCAGCCAAAATGGGAAACAGGCAAGCATGTAGGCATTTATGTTACACAAGGCGTTACATTAAACAATACACATCTTACAAGGAGATAAAAACAGGGACGAATATAGGAAACAAATGAATCGTTGAGAAAACAAAAGTTATACAAATTAAAAATAACCTTAACCACACATCTTGCAGTGCGAAAGTGTTCTTCTTGAATGATTCCTGAATGTAAAACACACGCGCACACATTTCTGAGGAGCCAGCAGGCAGGACAAAGTAAAGTGAAACCTTAAGAGTTCTTCTGAGAAGAGTTCATCATTTTTCTATGTTCCGACTAACTAATGAAGTCTCCCTTGAGTTCCTGATAAACATACACAACAGGAAATTCTCCTTCACTCTCAACAATAGCTATAAAGAACAACGGTAAAATTTTAAATATTGCGCAGAGACGTGAAAGCATGATTTTGAACATGATATAACTCCTTCAGATAACCCAGTTTTTACACAAGGTGTTACATTAATTAATACACATCTTACGAGGAGATAAAAACAGGGACGAATGTGGAAACACATGCATCGTTGAGAAAGCAAAGTTATACATATTAAAAATAAGCTTAACCACACAACTTGCAGTGCGAAAATATTTGCCTTGAATGATTCCTGAATACACCTTACCTTTTCCTGCCTGCTGGCTCTTTAGAAAGTGTGTGTGTGCGTCTTGTATTCAGGATTCATTCAAGGCAAATATTTTCGCACTGCAAGTTGTGAGGTTAAGCTTATTTTTAATATGTATAATTTTTGCTTTCTCAAAAATGCATTTGTTTCTACATTCGTCCCTGTTTTTATCTCCTCGTAAGATGTGTATTGTTTAATATAACACCTTGTGTAAAAAATTGGGTTAAATGAAGGAGTTATATTATATTCAAGATCATGCTTTCACGTCTCTACACAACATTTAAAATGAAATTTACCGTTGATCTTTATAGCTATTGTTGAGAGTGAAGGAGAATTTCCTGTTGTGTATGTTTATCAGGAACTCAAGGGAGACTTCATTAGTTAGTCGGAACATAGAAAAATGATGAACTCTTCTCAGAAGAACTCTTAAGGTTTCACTTTACTTTTTCCTGCCTCCTGGCTCTTCAGAAATGTGTGCGCGTGTGTTTTGTATTCAGGAATCATTCAAGACGAATATTTTCGCACTACAAGATATGTGGTTAAGGTTATTTTTAATATGTATAACTTTCCCTGTTTTTTATCTCCTTGTAAGATGTGTATTGTTTAATTTTCCTGTTGTGTATGGTTATCAGGAACTCAAGGGAGACTTCATTAGTTAGTCAGATCATAGAAAGAATGATGAACTCTTCTCAGAAGAACTCTCAAGGTTTCACCTTACTTTTTCCTGCCTGCTGGCTCTTTAGAAGTGTGTGCGCGTGCGTTTTGTATTCAGGAATCATTCAAGGCAAATATTTTCGCACTGCAAGTTGTGTGGTTAAGCTTATTTTTAATATGTATAACTTTGCTTTCTCAACGATGCATGTGTTTCCACATTCGTCCCTGTTTTTATCTCCTCGTAAGATGTGTATTAATTAATGTAACACCTTGTGTAAAAACTGGGTTATCTGAAGGAGTTATATCATGTTCAAAATCATGCTTTCACGTCTCTGCGCAATATTTAAAATTTTACCGTTGTTCTTTATAGCTATTGTTGAGAGTGAAGGAGAATTTCCTGTTGTGTATGTTTATCAGGAACTCAAGGGAGACTTCATTAGTTAGTCGGAACATAGAAAAATGATGAACTCTTCTCAGAAGAACTCTTAAGGTTTCACTTTACTTTGTCCTGCCTGCTGGCTCCTCAGAAATGTGTGCGCGTGTGTTTTACATTCAGGAATCATTCAAGAAGAACACTTTCGCACTGCAAGATGTGTGGTTAAGGTTATTTTTAATTTGTATAACTTTTGTTTTCTCAACGATTCATTTGTTTCCTATATTCGTCCCTGTTTTTATCTCCTTGTAAGATGTATATTGTTTAATGTAACGCCTTGTGTAACATAAATGCCTACATGCTTGCCTGTTTCCCATTTTGGCTGATGATGACGCAAACACAGCGTCGAAACTAGTTCCAAGTACAAATACATGTTATAAATAAAATATAATTTTTTGTATTGAAAAGGTGGACCGTTTTAAGTTTTTCCTATCATCCTTCTCAGTTCAATACGGACAAAAAATGAAATTCTTAGGTTTAAACACAGACACATGGTTGACATTATTATAGGTTATGGTTAGCGGAGACCGATAAGACGTAAACATGTCAAGTAAGAGGCAACAAAAGCGTTATGATGAATGCTAGTTTTGTATTTAATTTAATTTTAATTTAAAATTATGCGAATGTGCTTAAAAAATGAAAGAATGGACTGTTATATCACAACATTCGATATAGCCTATTCTTATATTCTTATCACCAGGAAAATGTGATAATTGATGTTATTTGAATGGTTTTTGGGCATTCTTTTATTGCGGGGAAAATAATGTAATGCCTTGTTAATGCTGCAGTGGCAGCAGAAATTCTTTGCAGGATTCTATACACTTTTTCTTGCACTCGTAAACATAGTCACCTACAATTAAATGAAGTGTCTCAAGCATAATATCTAACAAGTAGATGCCACACCCTGCAGTCAACCGATTTCACCAAGCTTCAATGTACCTGTGGGGAGACACTCAACAGTAACTCGTGTATAAGGGTTTAAGTCAATACGCTTTCGTTTTCGAAAAAAATGAGGTCAGATGTCATTACACAGAATCCGCATTGGACAAAGTGGAGATGGTAGAACACTAAAAGGCGAACTAATTTTACTTGAACATGTCAGGTCCGCAACCTAATAACTTCTGAAAAATTGATGAATCCCCGATTCCAATGCAAGGCATATATATTTGGGAGTTACATCACAATGAAACGGAGGGGTGGCCAAGTGGTCACCGTACTTGCCTGCGAACCTCATAGACGTGAATTCGTGTCTCATCGCAGGTATGATTTTTGCACGAAATAAATTAATATGTCCGTCTCTGTGGTGTAGTGGTTAGTGTGATTAGCTGCCACCCCTGGAAGCCCGGGGTCGATTCCAGGCTCTGCCATGAAATTTGAGAAGAGGTACGAGGGTTGGAACGGGGTCCACTCAGCCTCGGGAGGTCAACTGATTAGAGGTGGGTTCGCTTCCCACCTCAGCCTTCCTGGAAGTGGTTTTCCGTGGTTTCCCACTTCTCCTCCTAACTTAAGGCTACGGCCACTTGCTTCCCTCTTCCTTATCTATCCCTTCCAACCTTCCCATCCCCCAGCAAGGCCCCTGTTCAGCATAGCAGGTGAGGCCGCCTGGGCGAGGTATTGGTCATCCTCCCCAGTTGTATCCCCGACCGGCCACTGCCCTTGAGGCGGTAGAGGTGGTATCCCTCGCTGAGTCTGAGGGAAAACCGACCCTGGAGGGTAAACAGATGATGAAGAAGAAGAAGACGAATAAATGAATATTTGAGGGAACGTTAAGATAAAAATTGGAACAAAAATATTATGCAAATTGCAGTACAGTTGATTTTCTACCTGGAATTAATATAGGCCTAAACATTCTCACAGTTACTACTGGATCTCTTTCTCTGTATATATGTATTAATTTGAAGTAGGAAATAAAGTTCCACTGCAATTTGATTATTCATTTTATTCACATTTTTACCTTCACATTCCCTGAAACAATGATTTAATTTGTATAAAAAAAAGTATGGCTATGGTGGGACTCAAACTCACGTCGTTGCAATTCGGAGACAAGTACGATGACCACTCGGCCACTGCTCCACTTGTCTGCGTTGCAACTCTTCAAGTATATACGTGTTGCATTAGAATCGGGGGATTCATAAATGTTTAGGAAATTATTAGGTTGCAGACCTGAGAAGTTTGAGTAAAATGTGTTTGCATTTTAGTATTCTATTACCTCCATGTAGTCCGAAGCGGATCCTGCCTCATATTTGTCCTCACTGTTGGAAACTCTAACGTATTTTCAATATCGTCTAGTATCTTGTTCATTATGGCTTTGGTAATTAGAAATATATCTTCTGACAACTCTAGAAAGTAGTTATTTCTTAGTATGGGTCGTCCTTTGCCTTCTTCAGTTTATGAATAGTCTTCATACAGCAGTAAAGCTTCAAACTTATGTCTTCTACATGCCTCCATTTTGAAATTTTAGCAGTTGTTAAGAGGTTTAACACAGGGCTGCTGCCAGGTTAATTTGGCACAAGTATTAACAATTTGTTAGAGTTAACAGTTGTTGATGAGACGACCATTTTGTTAAACTATGTGTTAAGTCTCCTTAACAGCAGAGTTAACACTTAACATGGTATAGATGTTGATTCCCATAGGGAGTCTGAAATATTTGTCCCGAATGAGTAAATTTATAATACCGATATGCACTAGCCAGCATCTTGGTGGGTGTGCTAGGTACCAACTGATGAGCCCAACCTAACACACGAGGGCGAAATGCTGGCAACCAGGAATGAGTTAGCTGGAAAATTTATAATGTCCAATAACAGACCATTTATATTGGTATTATAACACTTAACATTCGATGAAGAAACCGGGCCAAGGTGTACTGAAATAGACCCGACAATTCTTTGAACCCAAAACAAAGAATAAGAAATAAGATGTGTATGATCAATTCAAGTGCTGTACAGTACACATTAGACAATGTTCATGACAGCTGGGACATAGATTGATAGTGAATGGTTCTCACTTTGATGTTTTATTGTGAAAATATGGAAAAATTTAAAATATGGAATATAACACTTCTGGATATTTGTTGAAGTTGTAAGTAAGATTACTCAGACAGGTAATATGTTAAATAAGAAATGGGGGCCGATGACCTTAGATGTTAGGCCCCTTTAAACAACAAGCATCATCATCATCATCAAGTAAAAAATGACTACCACTGTGAAATAATAGTGAGATAATTTGAAAACATGTTATAAATCCATGCTGATGACATTGTTGGAAAAGCATACAGATTGTTACATGTCATAATGAGGCTACTTAAAGGATGCAATAAAGAATTAAAAGAGGTAAGTTACTTACGTATGGTTCGCCCATTATTGGAATATGCAAACAGTGTTTGGGATCCTCACCAGGAATACCTAATAAAAGAAATAGATGGCATGCAGAGGAAAGAAGCAAGATTTGTAACAGGGGATTTCAGGAGAAAAAGTAGTGTATCAGAAATATTAGAGAAACTTGGGTGGGAAACTTTAAGTAAGAGAAGGGAGAAAACTAGACATATAGGATTATATAGAGCCTATACATGAGAGAAAGCATGGAGAGAAATCCATGAGAGGCTTCAGTTTGAAAATAACTATATTGGCAGGACTGACTAAAAGTATAAAATTAGAAGGAATTTTAGCAGGAGCGATTGGGGTAAATTTTCATTCATTGAGAAGGGTGTGAAGGAGTGGAACAGTTTACCAGGGGTAGTGTTTGATCCTTTTCCAAAATCTGTACAGATATTCAAGAAGAGAATAAACAGCAACAGAGAAAAGAAATGTTAGGGGGCATTTGACCAGTGCAGGTTATTGTAAATCAAAATTTTTTGTGAATAAATTAATTCCATCCCCTGATCTATGGAGATTGGACAGCCGAAGTAGGGGACTGCCTGTAGGAGTGAAGTACAGTGGGGATTTTGAGGGCCCTGGGACCGCTACAGTAGCTGTGAAGGCCCTTCGGGAACTCTGAAAAGCGGTGGCAAAAGGGGCTCTGGTTAAGACACAGCAGGTCGTTATGCTACTTAGGTTCCAAAATGGGCAAAAAATAAATAAATAAATGCAATGTTAATTTTAATTTTATAGCAGTTTTATAGTATTATTTGAAGTATATGAGTTGACTATATTTGTAAGTACAGGAGATATTATAAGTAGAAATTTGTAAACAATATAAATTTATTAAGGATAAATAGAAATAATTGTTAGTGTAAATTGTATACCGGTAATATTGTATTCCAGGAAAATGTCTTCTTCTCTTGTTAATTTAAAATTTAGTGCTAGATAATAATGTATTTTAGTGTACCATTTGCCACCGACGTAGACACCTCATTTGCAAATAAAGTGATTTTGATTTGATTTGATTTGATTTAGTTGGAATTAAATAGAAAGTCACAATATGTAAAAATACATGAAAGTTTCATCTGTAAAAATATTGTATGTTACTTTACCCTGATAATGTTATTAAAAACTCCTTAGTTGTGTAATATCATTTAAGTTGAAGCACTAAATATACTTCCTTGCTTAAGTGTTAATAAATGAAATAAAATAAATGTTTAAATATGTTGACAGCAATTTACTATCAAACCCCTTCAGCTGTAATTGCCATCTTGCATGGTTCTCTGAATGGCTGCGGAAGCGAGAACTAAGTGCAGGAAGTCCACGCTGTCATACGCCAGTACGTGTGAAAGATGTGCCAATTCATGACTTGCCTCATCATGAATTCAAATGCACAAGTAGGTACACCCAGCTTTGACATTTCTAAAAACAGCAAAAATGAATAAAAAACAATATATTGTCATTGCGCCTCAGAATACCATAATGTGAAGGGAGAAATACTGTCCTGCAGCATATGTATTGCTTAGAATAAAAATTTGTTGAAATAGTCTACGTAATACTGAACTTTAAATGACAGATCTTTTGGTCAGAGTTCTAACATTATATCATAGCGGTTTTTCTAGGTGCAACAACAATATATGAATATCTTGTTACAGTTACTAATATTTTCCTTGGAAATGCATTGCAAGTGGTTATTTCTATGCAGAAATAAGTAGATATCTTTCTTTTTTATACAAAACCAGCTGCTACCTGCAGCCTCGCTCACGAGGATTTCATAATTTGGTACAATTTATCGTTCCTTGGTACTGCACTAAGATATTATCTGAAAATTGAAAGTATAAGAACTCACTGAAATATTGTGTTTCATTTACCCCAGAATCTCTTATCAAACCACGTTTGTGATATTGCCTTTTGGGGCTAACATGACCAGGCTACTGGCAGAGGTAACTCTGGAACATGCGACATGGAACTCTACATGTGAGAAACAGTCTTCTCTCTAATTGAAAACAGAAAAATTATATATTTCTTTATTTTTAAAGGAGATTCCAAATACCTATTTCCGTGCCTGTAACATAATCAGTTTATGAGATATAAGTATCCTCATAAACAGAATTCAACTCCTTCAATTTTTTCACTCTCCACCTGAAGTCAATTTTCCAAAAACAAAAAATATGTGCTCTTTATTTTTAAAGGAGATTTCAGATACCAAATTTCATGTGTGTAACATCTTAGTTTTTGAAATATAAGTATCCTCATAAACAGAACTCACCTCCTTTATTTATTTATTTATTTATTTATTTTCACTTCCCTCCTTAAGTTGATTTTTCCAGAAACAAAATATATGTGTTTCTTTATTTTTAAAGGAGGTTCCATACGCCAATTTTCACATGGGTAACATGTTAAGTTTATGGGATATACCTTAGATATACTCATTTTAAAAATTCACCTGCTTTTTCCACTTTTTTCACCCCCTTAAGTGGATTTCACAGAAAAAGAAAAAAATTTACGTATTTCTTACTTTTAAAGGAGATTCCAAGTACCATTTTTCATGTCTGTAACATCTTCAATTTTTGAGATATACATACACTCATAAAAGGAATTACAATGCCTTCACTTTTTTTAAACCCCTTCCCCCATTAAGTGGACTTTCCAAAAAAAAAAAAAAACTTGTTTCTTCATTTTTAAAGAAGATTCCAGATTCCAATTTTCACGTCAGTAATGTCTTCAGTTTTTTATATACAAGCAACCTCATAAAATGGATTCAAGCCCCTTTTCACTTATTTTTTACATCTGTAACATAAGTTTTTGAGATATACTTACTTTGAAAATTCACTTCATATTTACTTCTTTTAACCCCCCTTAAGTGGATTGTCCAAAAAAAAAAAAAAAGCTTGTTTCCTTATTTTTAAAGGAGATTCCAAATACCAGTTTTTACTTCTGTAACATTTTGAGTTTATGAGATATACTCATTTTTAAAATTCATCCCTTTTTTCCTCTTCTTTTTCATCCCCCCTACTCCCTCCGAGTGGATTTTCCAAAAAAAAAAAAAAATTACGTATTTCTTTACTTTTAAAAGATATTCCAAATACCAATTTTCAAGTCTTTTGAACTGTTCAGTTTTTGAGTTATAAATAGACACATTTTAAACTTCACCCCTTTGTTACCCCCTTAGTGATTCAATATCCAACAATACTTCCTTAGTGAGTACCTGTACTGTAATATAAATTTGAAATCTTTATATCCAGTAGTTTTGTCAGTCAGTCAGGACATGTTCTTTTATATCTATAGATGTACCTTGCCAGTTGAAAAGAACTTAGGAGTTACCCTAATTTAAAAATTTAGCATAAAAGTCATCTTACTCAATCTTGCAAGCTATTTCTAAAAATAAAATAATGTACTTATTCTTTACTTGAATTATTTTTAACAAAGGATAATTAAAAATATGATTTTGATTTATATCTATACTAGCATGGTACCCGTGCTTCGCTACGGTATTATACTGAAATTTATAATTGAATGCTTATTGTTTTAGATATATAATCCGCCAAAATTCGCGATCTGATTCGTTTTCTGCGAGAATCCGCCGAAATTCGCGATCTGACTCGTTTTCTAATTGATTACGGCAAGTCTCCCTCCATTTTTCAATCTTTCTTTCCAGCAATCGATTTCGTACTTCCCGGGCTAGGTCCAGGTATTCCACCCGGTCAGTTGCGTCCCTAAATCTTAGCCATCTTTTCCTATAAGCATTTTTAATATGAATGAAATCCTTCAGGAGATCCGGCGTGGTGTCGTCTTGGGTGCCTTGGCGGTTCTGAACCCGCAGCCAGACTGCATTCTTAGTCATTACCTGTCCAGGACCCGTTTCCAGCACGGTCCGCACATTTGACGACGGTCCAGAACATTATTATTATTATTATTATTATTATTATTATTATTATTATTATTATTATTATTATTATTATTATTATTATTATTATTAATAATATTATTGATGTTCTGGACCCAACAGCAAGATGCAAGACCGCTACTTGGCGGTAAATTACATCTGCTGCCATTGTCATTGTTGAGAATGTGACCAGTACCATTGTCGCGCGTAGGCAAGTGTGGGGGATTTCTGGCCATACGAATGACATACTTCCGTGCATTATTGACCTTATTATAGAAGTGAAAACCGGACGGTCAATCTCATTCTTATAGTTTATTTCAAATGGGTTTAAATTTTTATTTATATCCCAGGAGAAGGTACTGTAATCTAAGAACATTCTCCGAAGGGAAAGATGGCTCTTGAAAACGAACCCAGGAAAGATTAAAAATGATCTGTTTATGATCAGAATAAGTACATCGAAAATCTACAGCCTGTTTCCAGTAATTCGACAGGGTCAGGAATGGAATGAATAAAGCGGCCATCTAGCGTCGACAATAGGAATTGTGCCGGCAGCCGAAACCTGTCGCACTACTCTGGGGCAATGATTAATGGATGACAAATGAAATGAAATTATATTGGATAGTGTTGCTGGAATGAATGACGACAGGGTAAACCAGAGTATCCGGAGAAAAACCTGTCCCACCTCCGTTTTGTCCAGCACGAATGTCACATGAAGAGACCGGGAATTGAACCACGGAACCCAGCTGTGAGAGGCCGCCGCGCTGCCGCCTGAGCAAAGGAGGCTCCTTATAAATACATTATGAATTGTAAAATTAATTGGTCTCAACTCCTTTTACACCCCACCGCCGTTAAGTTTATTTACCCCCCCCCCCCCCCAAAAAAAAAGAAACTAAAAGAATTCGTGCTTCTTTACTTTTAAAGCAGATTCAAAATATCAAATTTCACGTCTGTAAAATCTTCCTTTTTGAGATAACAGTAGCCTAATTAAAAGAATTCAAGAACATTTTCAGTCACTCTTACCCCCCTCCTCCACCCAAGTGCTATATCCGGAAACTAAAAATACGCGTTTCCTTATTTTTATAGAGATCAAAAGACCATTTTTCACTTCTGTCACATGTTAAGTTTCTTGAGATATACTGTATAAATTCTCATTTTAAAATTTAACCCCCTTTTTAGTTCCCCTTCAGAGGAGTTTCCAAAAACAAATCGCCTGTGTTTCTCTACATTTTCAGGAGATTCCAAATATCACTTTTTACGTCTGTAACATTCTACGTTTCTCAGGTATTCTTTAGATACTGTCTTTCAAAAAATTCACCCAAGTATGTCACTCCTGTTTAACCGCCAGCGATTGGATTTTCCAAAACCAAAAAAAAAAAAAATACGTGTTTCTTTATTTTTAAAGGAGATCCCATATACAAATTTTCAGTTCTGTAATATCTTCCGTTTCTGAGATATATGTATCATCATTAAAGGCATTCAACTAATTATTCACCCTTTTACACCCCTCCTATTGGGATTTTCCGAAAACAAAAAGTGCATGTTTCTTTATTTCTAAAGAAGATTCAAAATACCAATTTTCACATCTGTAAACGTTTAAAATTTTAGGATGTAGATACACTCATTTTAAAAATTCACTCCCCTTTTTACCCCCACCCCATTATTTGGATTTTCCAAAAACGAAAAATACCTGTTCCTTTATTATTTTAAAGTAGACCCCAAATACCAATTTTCAGGTCTGTAATATCTTCAGGTTCTGAAATATAATTCGCCTCATTAAAGGCATTCCACACATTTTCACCCTTTTCCACCCTTCCCATTGGGATTTTCCGAAAACAAAAATATACTTGTTTCTTTATTTTTAAAGGAGATTCTAAATACAAATTTTTACAACTATAAACTTTAAAAGTTTTTTGATATAGATACACTCATTTTAAAAATTCACCCCCTCTCACCCCCCCCCCATTAATTGGATTTTCCAAAAACAAAAAATAAGTGTTTCTTTATTTTTAGAGGAGATCCAAAACACCAACTTTCAGGTCCGTAATATATTCAGTTTCTGAGATATAAGTATCCTCATTAAATGCATTCAACCCATTTTTCACCCCTTTCCACCTTTCCTATTGGAATTTTCCGAAAACAAAAAAATACGTGTTTCTTTATTTTTAATAGAGATCAAAAGTACCAATTTTTAGGTCTGTAATACCTTCAGTTTCTGAGATATAAGTACCGGTATCCTGATTAAAGGCATTCAACCAATTTTTCACCCTTTTTCACCCCTCCTATTGGGATTTTCTGAAAACAAAAAATACGTATTTCCTTATTTTTCAAGAAGATTCTAAATACCAATTTTTACATTTGTAAACTTTTAACGTTTTGAGATATAGATTCACTCATTTTAAAATTTCACCCCCCTTTTCACCCCCTTAGCGACGGAATATCCAAAAATCCTCTCTTAGCGAGCACATACATCTTAATATGAATGTATTTCCAAAATTTCATTTCATTATGTCCAGTAGTTTTGGCTCGGCGATGATGAATCAGTCAGTCAGTCAGTCAGTCAGTCAGTCAGGACAAGCTATTATACACTGACTGACAGAGCAAATGCAACACCAAGGAGGAGTGGTTCGAAAGGGATGAAAGTTGGGGAAAAAACAGAGTCGGCACGGAGGAATAATTGATGTTTATTTCAAACCGATATGCAGGTTACACAATGCGCACGGCATCGACTCAGTAGGATGTAGGACCACCGCGAGCGGCGATGCACGCAGAAACACGTCGAGGTACAGAGTCAATAAGAGTGCGGATGGTGTCCTGAGGGATGGTTCTCCATTCTCTGTCAATCATTTGCCACAGTTGGTCGTCCGTACGAGGCTGGGGCAGAGTTTGCAAACGGCGTCCAATGAGATCCCACACGTGTTCGATTGGTGAGAGATCCAGAGAGTACGCTGGCCACGGAAGCATCTGTACACCTCGTAGAGCCTGTTGGGAGATGCGAGCAGTGTGTGGGCGGGTATTATCCTGCTGAAACAGAGCATTGGGCAGCCCCTGAAGGTACGGGAGTGCCACCGGCCGCAGCACATGCTGCACGTAGCGGTGGGCATTTAACGTGCCTTGAATACGCACTAGAGGTGACGTGGAATCATACGCAATAGCGCCCCAAACCATGATGCCGCGTTGTCTAGCGGTAGGGCGCTCCACAGTTACTGCCAGATTTGACCTTTCTCCACGCCGACGCCACACTCGTCTGCGGTGACTATCACTGACAGAACAGAAGCGTGACTCATCGGAGAACACGACGTTCCGCCATTCCCTCATCCAAGTCGCTCTAGCCCGGCACCATGCCAGGCGTGCACGTCTATGCTGTGGAGTCAATGGTAGTCTTCTGAGCGGGCGCCGGGAGTGCAGGCCTCCTTCAACCAATCGACGGGAAATTGTTCTGGTCGATATTGGAACAGCCAGGGTGTCTTGCACATGCTGAAGAATGGCGGTTGACGTGGTGTGCGGGGCTGCCACCGCTTGGCGGCGGATGCGCCGATCCTCGCGTGCTGACGTCACTCGGGCTGCGCCTGGACCCCTCGCACGTGCCACATGTCCCTGCGCCAACCATCTTCGCCACAGGCGCTGCACCGTGGACACATCCCTATGGGTATCGGCTGCGATTTGACGAAGCGACCAACCTGCCCTTCTCAGCCCGATCACCATACCCCTCGTAAAGTCGTCTGTCTGCTGGAAATGCCTCCGTTGACGGCGGCCTGGCATTCTTAGCTATACACGTGTCCTGTGGCACACGACAACACGTTCTACAATGACTGTCGGCTGAGAAATCACGGTACGAAGTGGGCCATTCGCCAACGCCGTGTCCCATTTATCGTTTGCTACGTGCACAGCACAGCGGCGCATTTCACATCATGAGCATACCTCAGTGACGTCAGTCTACCCTGCAATTGGCATAAAGTTCTGACCACTCCTTCTTGGTGTTGCATTTGCTCTGTCAGTCAGTGTATATATATATATATAGACTAGCAAGATACCCGTGCTTCGCTACGGTATTATACTGAAATTTACAATTGAATGTTTATTGTTTTAGATATATAATCCGCCGAAGTTCGCGATCTGACTCGTTTTCTGCGAGAATCCGCCAAAATTCGCGATCTGACTCGTTTTCTAATAGATTACGGTATGTTTCCTCCAATTTTTCAATCTTTCCTTCCAGCAATCGATTTCGTACTTCCCGGGCTAGGTCCAGATATTCCACCCGGTCAGTTGGGTCCCTAAATCTTTGCCATCTCTTCCTATAAGCGTTTTTAATATGAATCAAATCCTTCAGGAGATCCGGCTTGGTGTCGTCTTGGGTGCCTTCGCGGTACTGAACCCGCGGCCGGACTGCATTCTTAGTCATTACACGTCCAGGACCCGTTTCCAGGGTGGTCCACACATTTGACAACGGTCCAGAACATAATAATAATAATAATAATAATAATAATAATAATAATAATAATAATAATAATAATAATAATAATAATAATATAATTTAATAATAATAATAATAATAATAATAATAATAATAATAATAATAATATAATTATAATATAATTATAATTATATAATATAATTATATAATATAATTATTATATAATATAATTATATTATATAATAATTATAATTATTATAATTATATTATTATTATTATTATTATTATTATTATTATTATTATTATTATTATTATTATTATTATTATTATTATTATTATTATTATTATTATTATTAAAATATGTTCTCGAACCCAGAGCAAGATGCAAGACCGCTACGTGGCGGTAAATTACATCTGCTGCCAGTGTCATTGTTACAATGTGACCAGCACCATTGTCGCGCGTAGGCAAGTGTGCGGGATTTCTGCCGACACCAATGACATACTTCCGTGCATTATTGACCTTATTATAGAGGTGAACAATTTGACGGTCCATCTCATTCCTATCGTTTATTTCAAATGTGTTTAAATTTTTATTTATATGCCAGGAGAATCTACTGTAATCTAAGAACGTTCTCCGAATGAAAAGATGGCTGTTGAAAACGAACCCAGGAAAGATTAAAAAATGATCGGTTTATGATGAGAATAAGTACATCGAAACTATATAGCCTGTTTCCAGTCATTCGACAGGGTAAGAAATGGAATGAATAAAGCCCCATCTAACGGCGACAATAGGAATTGTGCCGGCTGCCGAAGCACACCTCTGGGGCAATGATCGATGAATGACAAATGAAATGAAATTTGGACAGTGTTGCTGGAATGAATGATGACAACGAAAATCGGAGTATCCGGAGAAAAACCTGTCCCGCCTCCGTTTTGTCCAGCACGAATATCACATGGAGTGACCGGGATTTGAACCACGGAACCCAGCTGCGAGAGGCCGGCGCGCTGCCGCCTGAGCAACGGAGGCTCCTTATAAGTACATTATGAACAGTAAAATCAATTGGTCTCACCTCCTTTTACACCCCACCGCCGTTAACTTAATTTACCCCACACCAAAAAATAAATAATAGAAGGCGTGTTTCTTTATGTTGAAAGGAGATTCCAAACACCATTGTTCACGTCTGTTACCTTCAGTTTTGAGATGTAAGTATTCCCATAAAAATAATTCACTTTCTTTCACTTCTTTTCACACTCCCCCCCCCCCACCCGTAAGTGAATTTTCCGGCAAAAAATACTTGTTTCTTTAATAGTAAAGGATCTTCTAAATAGGAATTATCCCGACTCTAGCTTCTTCAGTTTTTGATTTACATGTATTCATGAAAGGAATTCAACTCCTTTTCACTCTCGCTCCCCAAGATGGTCCCCCCCAAATGCGTTTTTCTTTGTTTAAGGAGATTCAAATACCAATTTTCACGTCCGTAACAACTTTAATTTTTATTAGATGTATGTATTCTCATACAATTAAGTCAATTAATTTTTCAATTCTTTCATCCCCCCCCCCCCACCATCATTGTATTTTCCGATAATACGTGTTTCTATACTTTTAAAGCAGATTCCAAATGTCTAATTTCACGTCTGTAATATCTTCATTTTTGATATATCAGTAGCCTAATTAAAAGAATTCAACACCATTTTCAGTCACTTTTACCCCCCCACCCTTCCACCCAAGTGGTATTTCCGAAAGCTAAAAATACACGTTTCTTTATTTTTAATAGAGATAAAAAATACAATTTTGCACTTTTATAACATGTTAAGTTTTTGAGATATACTGTAGAAATTCTCTTTTTAAAATTTCACCCCTTTTTAGTTCCCCTTAAGTGGAGTTTCCAAAAACAAATCACCTATCTTTCTTTACATTTACAGAGATTCCAAATACCCAGTTTTTACGTCTGTAACATTTTACGTTTCTCAGATATTCTGTAGATATAGTCTTTCAAAAAATTCACCCCAGTTTGTCACTCCTGTTTAACCGCCATTAAATGGATTTTCCAAAAAGAAAAAAGTACATGTTTCTTTATTTTTAAAGGAGCTCCCATATACAAATTTTCAGTTCTGTAATATCTTCAGTTTCTGAGATATATGTATCCTCATTAAAGGCATTCAACCAATTATTCACCCTTTTACACCCCTCCTATTAGGATTTACAGAAAACAAAAAAATACGTGTTCCTTTATTTTTAGAGGAAATTCTAACTACCAATTTTTACATCTGTAAATTTTAAAGTTTTAGGATGTAGACACACTCATTTTAAAAAATTAACTCCCCCCTTTTCACCCCCCAATATTTGGATTTTCCAAAAACGAAAAAATACGCGTTTCTTTACTTTTAAAGTAGATCCAAAATACCAATTTTCAGGTCTGTAATATCTTCAGGTTCTGAAATATAAGTAGCCTCATCAAAGGCATTCAACCCATTATTCACCCTTTTACACCCTTCCTATTGGGATTTTTCGAAAACAAAAGAATACGTGTTTCTTTATTTTTAAAGGAGATTCTAAATACCAATTTTTACATGTATAAACTTAAAAAGTTTTGAGATATAAGTACACTCATTTTAAAATATCACCCCCTTTTCACCCCCCCATTAATTGGATTTTCCACAAAAAGAAAAATACGTGTTTCTTTATTTTTAAAGGAGATCCCAAACACCAATTTTCAGGTCTGTAATATCTTCAGGTTCTGAAATATAAGTAGACTCATGAAATGCATTCGACCCCTTTTTCAACCTTTACCACCCTTCCTATTATGATTTTCCGAAAACAAAATATACGTGTTTCTTTATTTTTAATGGAGATTCTAAATACCAATTTTTACATCTATAACCTTTAAAAGTTTTGAGATATAGATACAGTCATTTTAAAATATTACCCCCTTTTCACCCCCCTTAATTGGGTTTTCCAGAAAAACAAAAAATACGTGTTTCTTTATTTTTGAAAGAGATCCCAAACACCAATTTTCAGGTCTATAATATCTTCAGTTTCTGAGATATAAGTAGCCTCATTAAAGGCATTCAACCCATTTTTCACCCCTTTTCACTCCTCCTATTGCAATTTTCTGAAAACAAAGAAATACGTGTTTCTTTATTTTTAATGAAGATTCTAAATACCAATTTTTACATCTGCAAACTTTAAAAGTTTGGAGATATAGATTCACTCATTTTAAAAATTCACCCCCTTTTCACCCTCCCATTAATTGGATTTTACAGAAACAAAAAAATACTTGCTTCTTTATTTTTAAAAGAGATCAAAAGTACCAATTTTCAGGTCTGTAATATCTTCAGTTTCTGAGATATAAGTACCGGTATCCTGATTAAAGGCATTCAATCCATTTTCACCCTTTTTCATCCTTCATATTGGGATTTTCTGAAAACAAAAAAATACGTGTTTCCTTATTTTTAAAGAATATTCCAAATACCAATTTTTACATCTGTAAACTTTTAGAGTTTTGAGATATAAATACATTCATTTTAAAATTTCACCCCCATTTTCACCCCCTTAGCGAAGGAATATCCAAAAATCCTCTCTTAGCGAGCACCTACATCATAATATGAATATATCCCCAAAATTTCATTTCTTTATGTCCAGTAGTTTTGGCTCGGCGATGATGAATCAGTCAGTCAGTCAGTCAGGACAAGCTATTTTATATATATAGATAGATTACTAATTTTCTTGTATCTGAATCTTGGGGTGTTTGTAGTGAGTGAAGAAATAATTTCTGATTTTCAGTGTGAATCAATAGCCAGGAGTGGTTTTATATTATCGTACAGAGCACAGAAAATTTCCTTTAAGGCATGTTGTAGAGAACATAACAGTTCAAAAAAATAATTCTACATCAGTACCACATGTAACAAAAAATAAAGTTATCACCCTATGAGATACAGTACATAATATTCTTCGTCATGTTACTAAAAAATAATGTAAGTTGTTCTCGAGGAGTTGTTGATAGAATTATTACTGGGTGTTTGGTTAGTAACATCCTGAAACATATGTACTGTACTGTATTGTAGAACCTCATTTGTAATAAATCTCGGGGAGATTTAATATTTCTTCCTTAAAAAAGGGTTTTTCTTAAAAGGGCTTTCATAGAAAATAGGCATTATATCACATGAAGTAAAAATACATTTGTGTCTTTAACTAATGTAATGCAGGCCGATGACCTAGATGTTAGGGCCCTTTAAACAACAATTATCAAATTATCAACATTTTTTTTTCGTATGGCTATTTCTAGCCTGGTGCAGCCCTTGTAAGGCAGACCCTCCAATGAGGGTGGGCGGCATCTGCCATGTGTAGGTACTGCATGTTATTGTGGTGGAGGATAGTGTTATGTGTGGTGTGTGAGTTGCAGGGATGTTGGGGACAGCACAAACACCCAGCCTCCGAGCCATTGGAATTAACCAATGAAAGTTAAAATCCCCGACCCGGCAGGGAATCGAACCCGGGACCCTCTGAACTGAAGGCCAGTACGCTGACCATTCAGCCAATGAGTCGGACAAATTATCAAGTAATGTGATGGCATTGTCAAGAAATAATAAAACAACATGTTAATAAATACTCATCATCATTATCATAATCATCATCATCATTATCATCATCATCATCATCTTGTATCAGCTTTAGTTTTCTGGATGCAGTGAATAAGCGCTCTACACTTATTTCTGTCCATGTA
Organism: Anabrus simplex; assembly: GCF_040414725.1. NCBI lineage: Eukaryota > Metazoa > Arthropoda > Insecta > Orthoptera > Tettigoniidae > Anabrus > Anabrus simplex. The sequence goes on along the minus strand of NC_090266.1, from coordinate 428,997,039 downwards.
GGTGTCTTCTTCCATAAACTGTTGTAAATCCAGACCTTGCCCAGGTACATCATTTCTAACCTAATTGATCCATCTCTAGTGGCTCAGACGATTGAGGCACTGGCCTTCTGACCCCAACTCGGCAGGTTCGATCCTGGCTCAGTCCGGTGGTATTTCAAGGTGCTCAAATACGTCAGCCTCGTGTTGGTAGATTTACTGTCACATAAAAGAACTCCTGCGAGACTAACTTCCAGCACCTCGGCATCTCCAAAACCCATCAAAATTAGTTAGTGGTACGTAAAAACAATAACATTAACTGAGTCATCTCTTCCTTAGCCGTCCACTTGATCTTTTGCCTTCAAGTTTCTTCTCAAACCACACTCTAGCAGTTCTTTGTGGGTCTATTCTTTCGAGATAACCGAATCATTTCATCCTGACTTTGACACAGATCTCACTAAGGGGTTGTTTCACTTGGACACGATGGTGTATCTCGTTGTCTCTGATTTTGTCCCTCTTTGTTTTCTGAATCATACATGGTTCTTAAGAACTTTATTTCAACTGCTCATAGTTTGCTGACATTTCTGTTGGTTTGGATGCAGGTTTCTGGATTTTATGTAGAAACTGGTGCAAAGAAGTTTCTGTAGAGTATTAATTTTGATCTCAATGAAACTTGCTTATCCCAAAGGAGTTTTCTCACAAGATGATAACATTGTGCTCCATTCTGTACGCTGCTAGAGATTTCTGAAGATGATCTGCTATATATTGTTATTACATGGCCAAGATAGCAGAATTGAAGTACTTGTTCCAAGTTTGATCCATCCAGAGTGATGTTAGTACAGATGTTCTGTTGACTAACAGGCAACACTTCCATTTTGGACTTGCTTATCTTGAGACCAAATTGCTTGAATATAGCATTCCAGTCATGCAGCTTCTGTTGTACTTTGGCCTCATCACCCCATATCATAACATCATCTACAGAGGCAAGAGCTTTAAACTCTGAGTTGTTGTTGTTGAGTATCTTATATCTTTTCATTATTTCATCCATTACAGCGAGGAATAAAAGTGGTGATAATGTGCTGCCTTGTTATACACCCTGCCTAGTCTCAAACCACTCCATATATCCATCACCTATTTGGACACAACTCTGGCTGTTTTCATACAGCATTTTGACTTTATTAATTTAAGTACATGGTATAGATCTATTTTCAAGGCATTCCCAGATACTAGAAAGTCAAATTGACACAAAAATAACAGAAAATACTTACATAACTGCAGAAGTAACAAATTCCTTAGTAGACCACTGGGAGCACCACCTGCAGCAAGAAAAACAGAAGTGGATATTACTGATGTGCAATTGTAACATGAAGGAACATAGGCTTAACATGATTTTAAAGAGATTTTGTGATAAATAGACCATGATAAACTGAAAATGAGCATACTAACCTTCACTTTCTGAAATAGTCGAGTAGAGTAGTTTACTTTCTTTTGCCCAGTTGTTTCACAAAAGGAGGATTTCTCTCCATTTCGTTAGGATTGTTGATGACGCCCTCATCAACATTGAAGGAGAAAAAGTACCCATGGACAATATCCAGTCCCTCCACTGCTGCCCCAAAAGTTGGTTTTGCTGGATCCTCTTCTTTCTCATCTTCTGCTTCCTCTTCTGCTTCAGTGTTCCATTTCTTTGCATCATCACAAACGTTCCCAACATCCATCTGCAGTGCCAAGGTTAGTAACAAATTCACAAGAAACAAATTCTTCTAATGTTTTGGCACCCATGTCCTTTGATACAATCCTCCAATTCTTCCCAATGTCATCATTAGTATATTCTGCATTAAAAACTTCTGAAATGGGCCCAAAACCTGAATGACCAAAGTAGTTTCGAATTGTGTCAGTTGTGACTAGTTGCCGTGCTGCTACAAATGTATACATGGCTTAGAGTATATACAATTTCATTTCCTCATTTCTTTAGAGTAAAGAAATAGCTCTTTGAAGCAGGGCCTTCCTGTACTTTACTTTCACTAAATGAATAATGCCAGGGCCCAGAGTCTGCAGGCGAGTGGTGCAGTTAAGAGGAAAGAAGATCACTTTGATATTCCACAGGAAAGATGTATCTGAAGGATGAGGTAGACATCCATCTGTTGCCAACATAATTCTCCTTTCAGTTGATTCCCTCTTAGCATCCAAGCTTCGTGAAAATTTTACAGATTTTTCTGACTTCAGCCACACATTTTATTAAAGCAATTTTGCACAGGAATATATGGTTGTTTTTGAAAGATCTTGGATTCTTAAATTTTCCAAATATTAGCGCAGGTCCTTTTTCATTCCCTTTGCTGTTAAAACATAACAACGCCATCAGTCTTTCTTTACCTTTTTTTGCCTCCGTGGAATTTTTATTCATGAACAACGTGTCGTAGACTGGAGAAAATCATAGAACACTTCTTTTTCCTTGACATTAAAAATATCCTTAGTGTCATATCCTTGAAGATGAGGCACTATATTCTTCTTCCAGTACACAGATATATCACTGTCAACTTCCACACTCTCGTCACACGTTTTGGATTGAAAGATTGTGCCGTATTTTTAAAACTATCAAACCAGCCATTCGAAACATGGAAATTGACCAAATTCAGCTTAAGTGCAATTTCTTGAGCGTTTTGTTTTATTGTGTTCCTGTCAATGGGAGCATTCTCACTATTTTTTTTTTCTTGAACCATTTCAGTAAATTTTTTTCAAGTTCCTCATTCATGGGAGAATGAATATTCTTCTGTATTTTTGCCCCAGAACTCTACTCTACTCTTCTTCTGCAGTCACAATAGCATCCTTCTGTGTAATGATTCCAAACAACATACACGGTGCCATATCATAATTTTTTGTCATCTCTGACAGAGGAACTTGACTATCCTTTTCAACAATACTAATGATGTTGATCTTTTGTTTAAGAGTCAGCTTCTTATGTTTAGCACCCATAATGAAAATCGTCCACCATAAATCGCAGCACAACTAATTCAGGCACAAATGTAACTTGCAGCACAACCTGTAATACAGGAACAAAACAAAGAGTGAATGAGATTGGAGATATTCTTCAGTCTGCACCTGTGTGATTCCTTAGTAGTGACTAGAGCCGCAAGACAAAACACCTAGCTGGGGCAGCAATGTTATGGCTATAGGCTGAGGCAGGTGCTCTCACTGGGGAATGGACAAATGGAAAGTGAATAACATGACAGTGACTATTCCTTGCCAGGAACAGAGATTTCCAGAGACTGTGTCATTTTATCATGATTGCACACATCGCTAAAGGAGCATTTTCATTTAATGTGCCAATATCGAACTGAGATTACAAGAAAACAGAAGTTAATCAACATCTAAGATTAGTTTAGAAAAAAGAATCTTTTTGTAAATTTTTGTTACAATGGGTTGTCCGATTGTAATTAATGTGAAATATATTCCTCAGAAGTAGACTTTTCCTTAAATTGTGGTTCATTACAAGGGAATTTTAATAACCTTATGCTCACGGCGATTTGGCCAGGATTTATGAAAATCTTCATTAACAGTAGGAATTTCTTAAAAGCAGACATATTAAAATGGGGTTCTACTGTATATCATATTATGATTTAAAGGGATTAAGTTTCTAAGTGTCTATCAGTTGAGATATTTGTGCAGTTCATGTGGGACAAGAATGGTTCTTGGAATCATATGAGCATTTCTATTGATAATTCATTTGTAGACAACTGACTGAAGGAATAAAGAAAGAACAGAAGATGAAGCAAATAATTTCTTGGAAGTTGAAATAACAACTGGTAATGAAGTTGAGGTGTTCTTTTCCAACATGTAACAGGCCCACCTCAGCCAATTCACTTCTGTGCGAATAAGTCTGTGTGGAATAATACCTTATCCACATACCCATCAGCGGAATACATGATGCATACCTGTGAAATAACTGTTATTTTTATGCATAGCAACAACATACAGTACACGAAACTTTTAGTGATACCTGGGCTCCCTAGTGCTGAATCGTAGACCTCTGTTATCTTCAAGATACGTATTGGCAACCTTTGAAACTCAAACTATGAATCAATTATGCATCGCCGTGAGACATCTGGCATACACTTTACGTACTAGTACCATTGTTGTTTACACAGCAAAGCCAGAATATAGAATTCATGCTAGGAACAAGATTCGCATCGAGAAATGTTATATAATGTGTGTGTGACACGGTTGTTGGCTTAAGGTAATACAGGTTTAGAAAATTCATACCGATCGATCATACTATTGATTAAATTCAGATTTCATTTCCATTCAGTTGGCAGTATTACCAGAACCAGGAGAGCTCCCTCCTTACTCCTCACTCTCGTACAACCAGTTATCACTAGAAGTTTCGTGTACTGTACATACTGTGTATCCATCTTGTCTCATACCCATGAAACAGTACCGGTAGTGATTTCCAGTGTACATGCTGGGCACAGTCCTGATAACTTGCAAAGTGCCGTTGTTTATAATGTATTTTTACCTGGCAAAGGTCCACATATATTCTTCCTTTATTATGTACACATTAATTTTTATAACTTTGTTATGAGGATAAAGATATTATCCTCACTAATTTTAAGATCCCCTGATGTGACATTTGTGGTGATCAGGAGATGATATCTGTTGAGACATTTAAAAAAATTTGTATGCGCGTGTGTGGGTGTGTGTGGGGGGGGGGTATTTGTTGCTATGTGTTCATGTTTGTTTATAATAAATCTAGTTTTCCTTACAACTTTGGTTTTTCATTGAATTTGTGCACATGGTTTGTTAGAATTTTAAATATTTTTGTACAGGTGAGAATGATCAAGGTTGCTTGGGTGACAATTACTGTCCTCCAAAATGTACGTGTACTGGTACAGTGGTGCGCTGCAGCAGAGTTCGTCTGAAGGAAATACCACGTGGCATTCCCCCAGAAACATCAGAATTGTAAGACATATTATTTCTTAATCAGAGTGAAACTTCTATTTAGTACATTTTGGTAAAACACTTGCCCAAATTTATGTTTCTAGTTATCCCGCTGAAAAATGAAAGCTAACTATATTTAGTGTTTTCCATGAATAAAGCTCAAGTGGTTGAGTGTTGAAACCCATATAAATTCTGAATGGGATGTTCACAGAAACTTTATTGTCTTTCTTTCTTTCTTTTATTTTTAAGGTTATAAGCTATGATTCTGTTTCAGATACCTGATTTCCAGGTATTCTGGTAGGTGTTTTTTTTTTTTTTTTTTTTTTTACTGTTTGTTTAATAAAATTCAAATGCATGCAGTTTGGCTATTTAATGTGACATTGTTCCTGGCAACCTCAGAACTGCTACATTTTATACCATATACAAATCCAGAAACACACCAGGCAATTTTGCCTTGCGACTAGGGTTGCACAGCTGTGAGCTTGCACCTAGAAGATAGTGGGTTCGAACCCTACTATCGGCAGCCCTGAAGATGGTTTTCCGTGGTTTACATTTTCACAACAGATAAATGCTGTCCATTGAGTTTTATAATAGAGGTCTGGCCAGGCTGAGTGGCTCACGGTTGAGGCACTGGCCTTCTGATTCCAACTTGGTAGGTTCGATCATGGCTCAGTCCGGTGGTATTTGAAGGTGCTCAAATACATCAGACTTGTGTTGATAGATTTACTGGCACATTAAAAAACTCCTGCAATTCTAAATTCTGGCACCTTGGCGTATCCTAAGACCATAAAAATAGTTGGTGGGACATAAAGCTAATAACATTGTTATTAAATAGAGGTCTGCAAATGATCCAGTTTGTTCACTGATGCTCATTCAAACTTCATACAGTCGACCGTATTTCAGTTGACCTTCAGCGGGTTGGCTAGCAACATGTAGTCTGAGGTAAGGAGGCTGATGAGCTCACAGACGTTTTTAACCAAGTTACAATGAAGAGACTTAAAAGGAGCGAGGAAAGCAGAGTGGCTGACTATACACTATTGGACACCATGCAAATATATTAATGAAATATGCATTGAAGTAATATAAATACAAACTTACTACAAACACTGTGAGATCAACTTGTCACGTTACTAGACACAGAACATTATCTTGTACTGTCTTTCACATCATCGCAAACATTCATCATTATAGTGTTATTTGTTTTAGTACAGAATGAATGAAGAGAACGTCATTTAGTATATCATGGTTATACGAGCTCCTTTTGTCACTATTTAAGTTATCGGCTAAACTGAAATTTCTTTCAATTCCCTTATTGGAGGCTGGAATAGACAATATTTTCTTTGCTAGCAGAGCAAATCTTGGATATTCTGTGCGGTTATTTCTCCACTATGCAAGGGAATTGTCATCAGAAAGGCAATCATATAATAAATAAATTGTTCTAGTAAAAATGTCAGCAATGTTTATTTTTCCATAGTCTGTGCAAACATTAACACATTCTTGACATAGATCTAGGAACCTATTCCCGAAACAACCATAAAGGGACAGAGATCTGTTGAACACATTTTGATGCAATTCTGTGTAATGTTTTGTTTGATATCGTGTGATGCTGTATTTGATGGACACGCTGTATTCGGCCACACTTTCAACACGTGTACTTTCAGGTGTGAGGTAGTAGATGCAAAAGTCAATAAGGAAGCATAACATGTTGTGAAATGGCACATATCCTGTATGTTGACCATTCACAGTTGTTACTAGCAAGAAGTATTTCCACATTTCACTCTTCATCCTTTCTTAATTTAGTAATCCATATTGCTTCCTCTCAGGATTTGCTTTCACCCTGTCTTTGGACTCCCATTCCATGTTTGCAACAAATGTCATAGTGACTGAGAATGTGAATCAGTCGGACCAAATGTGGTGGCGTTCGCTTAGACTGTAGAGCGTCAAGCAGTCAGTCGGGTCACGCTCACTAAATCACAATTTGTGCGTAACCTCGGCCGAGATAACACGGCAAGCGGCGTGTCGGTACTGTGCGGTTATCGCGTAGTGCAAGTGTGTGTTCCTAATACATATTTTGTGTAGTTCTTGGAAAATTGTACGTACAATCATGGCAAGTATCAGGAAGAACACTATAAAATGTGTTTTCGAAGACAGGATTAATAGGCCTTCACCTTTAGAAATCCATCGTTGGATTAGTCATGAACTAAAACTTAACAGAGACCAAGTGATTGCCGTACAGTTAAATAACGGAGAAAATGCTGTGTACATAAAACTAGTATCTGTGACTCTTTATGAAAACCTTCTAGCACATCACGAAGGAGTGAAAACTTTTCTATTAGCTAATGGCGGTACCACTAAAGTAACGATTTCGGCAGCGGACACTTTAGCTAAAAGCTTACGTGTGTTCAACCTCCCTCCAGAAATAAGCAACGATCGCCTTGCACGAGTGCTCTCTACATATGGAGTAGTCAGAGACATCCAGGAAGAACGGTGGAAGGAAGCCTACGAATTTTCTGATGTAAGCAATGACATACGAATTGTAAAAATAGAACTTAAGTACCCTATCCCATCTCAGCTTATGCTGAATGATTGTAGAAATCTACTATCGTACGAAGGACAATCAAAATCATGTTTCTATTGTAAAGAAACGACACACCTTCAAATAGATTGTCCCAATAGGAAAGCATGTCCCGCACTGAGTAGAAAACAAACATGCAGCTCCGCAGTGGCCGAGTCTGATGGGAGCAGTACACTAAGCAACACAACAGATGCAGAAGTCGGCGTTCTCTCGCCTGAATACCCAACCATATTAGAGAGTATTACTCACACTCCGCATAAACAATAACACAACTTTCAAGAAACCTCCCTTCTAGCTGACAGCATAGCAGACACATCTTTACCTCGTAGTATGGAAGTAGCAATCAGGGCACTTTGTAGTGACAACCTGGAGAAGGGGGAAAATATTCAGACACTACGGGAGACTGTAGATCAGGCGGCAGCTGACGAGAGTCCAGTTGGAGTGAAACAAATAGTAAATACACCACTAGAAAGACAGCTGTGGTCTGAGGATATGGAACTTCAGGAAGACACTCATACACCAACAGGAGGCACTTAGTTAACAAAAAAGAACACACACCCAGATTTTACAAACCATCCAATTACAGACAACAAACAAACAACGCCTGCTTCCTTGCGCAGTGAAGACATGGAGTTTACACTGGATTTAGACAATTCTTCCCTTGCTGACCCTGTAATTGATCCTAACACAACTACAGGACCGAGTGTTAGTGAAAGTGCAGTGACGTTGCTAGCAGGTGACAAGACTACCCCGAATGCGACAGGCAGTACCAAGGACTCTCACAACCTACAGTTGAAAGTTGTCAAACAATACGTTGCACGTGACGAATCAAAACCGTACAACACCCAAAGGCGTTGTACCTCACACAGTCGGCTTAAATAATAGAAACTATAAACCAGTGTATGTGTGACAGTGTATTGACCACAACAGCTTAATCACATCCTTCTACCAGAATGAATTCTACTACAATTACCTTGATACTTCCCTTGTTTCTGCAGATGACTCTTCTACGTTGTGTCACCACCTTGAATGTAGACGGCGTCAAAAGTCTAACCACGCAAGCTCTCCTTCAGGATTTTGTCAGGGTTCATTATATAGATATCCTATTTCTTCAAGAAGTTAATGATCCAAACTTAGACTGGCTGTCGGCATACGAATATAAAGTAAACGTAGGTCCATCACTTCGACGTACGGCTATAATATATAGAGCAGGACTGACTGTTTCTGAAGCGGAGTTTCATCCCAATGGTAGAATTGTTTCTGTGCAATGTGAGGACACCATTTTTATTAATGCTTATGCTCCGTCCAGTTTGCAAGGGCGTCTAGACAGAGAACGCTTATTTGAAGATGACATCAGATATTTTGTGCAGGGCCCTATTAACATAATTTTAGCCGGTGATTTTAACTGTGTATTAAATCCGCGTGATCAAACTGGACATTTCAATAACTGTCGCAGCCTACAAAATCTTGTTGAGGGATTACAGTTACATGACGTTTGGGAACTGAAACATGAAAGTGACGTCCAATTTACATTCTACAGGGCTTCTAGAACAGATCGGACTTATATATCACGAGAGATGAAAACTAGGCTACACAGTTCTGAGATTATACCGGTGTCATTCAGCGACCATCATGCTCTCCTCTTTCGTTACTCAACAACAGTACGACCACCTCTACATGGGCATGGATACTGGAAACTTAATGCATCTCTCTTGTACGACCAAGATGTCCAAAATGATTTTCGAGCACTATGGATGAAATTGCGTAGTAAACGATCTAAATACCATTACCATGTGACCTGGTGGATGGATACTGTTAAACCAGAAATTAAACGATTTTTCAAAAGATTTCCAAACAATGGGCAAAGGAAAAGAGGAATACCTTGAATTTTTATTATGAAGTTTTATACCAGCTTCAACGACAGCAAGCCAGTGGAGAGAATGTCCTTAATGAAATGAAAGAACTCAAACACACTATCATTAATATTCAAGAGAATCATCTGAAAGGGGCGTTCATCCGTGCAAAAGTACCCTCAGTATTTGAAGAAGAGCGTGCTTCACTATTTCACATTTTGACTGAAAGACGTAAAGGGAAGAGGAAAGCAATTACTAAACTCCGGGATGAGCATGGTCACATACAGTCGGATATGAAAGACATTCTCAAAATTGGTGCAGACTACTTCACAACACTATTCCATGACGACCCACCCATTAATCAGCACTTTTACAGCATCCTACAGCATGGTCTACCAACACTGAATAAAGCAGATGAGTCAAGTTTGATTGCAGATATTACCTCGGAGGAAATACTCTCTGCACTTTCCCAAGCACAGCGTCATCGCTCTCCAGGCCCGGATGGAATAATTTATGAATTCTACAAAATAATGTGGGACATAATAGGGGGTGACCTGTTGCAAGTGTACCAAGAAATACTAGAGCGGCCACACATCTTAATGGAAGATTTCACGTCGGGAATTATTATTTTAATTCCCAAAACCACAAGACCTCTAGGAATGGAAGACTCCAGGCCGATCACCTTGCTAAATACAGATTTACAAGATCTTCACTAAAATAATAGCATCTCGAATAAAACAGCAGTTGAAACAGATCATCGGACCATGGCAATCGTGTGGGACATCAGGTCAAAATATTATCTCCAATCTGTTAGTGCTAAGAAACATCATTCTGTTACATGACAAAGCCTCATCGAACCTTCCTCCCACGACACTCGTAAGTTTGGATTTCCACAAGGCCTTCGACAGAATAAAACATCCATATCTATGGTCCACAAAGCAAACTTTCGCCTTTCCACCTAAACTGATTGAGTGCATTAAAGGACTGTATAGAACAGCTACCTCACGAATCATTATAAATGGACATCTAACTGGGAAAATACCTATACGGAAATCAGTTCGTCAAGGATGTCCCCTCTCTATGCTTCTGTTCATCGTAGCGCTAGAACCATTTCTTCACCGAATAAATCAGTGTATATCTGGCCTGTCACTCGGTGCACAAAAAGTGACAGTACGGGCGTATGCTGATGACGTGTGTGTTATCCGAACAGAACCATCCGACGAAGAGCGAACTCTACATATCATCCACGAATTTGAGGAAGATTCAGGATCGAGCGTAAATAAGAAAAAGCCCGGAATGCTGCTTCTTGGCCGTCATCAATCACCTTCGCCTAATAGATCACTGCCCATTGCAACTAAGTTGAAGATCTTAGGAATTGTTTTCCAACAAAATTTTAAAGATATGTTAACCGAGAATTGGACGTCGATAATTAATAAAGTTAGAAACACCTTAATGCAGCAGTATACCAGGTCTCTGAATTTCATCCAAAAAGTATGGCATATTATGTGTTTGCTTTATCTAAAATTTGGTACTTTGCGCGAGTCCTACCTGCAACAAAACAAATAACATGGCGTATAGAACTTTGTCTAGGCCACTATCTTTGGAGAGGTTCCCTGTTTCGGGTGAGATGTAATCAGCTATACTTGCCGATTACACATGGAGGACTCAACCTAATCTGTGTAGACCTGAAATGTAAGGCTCTGCTGGGAAGAACAATACTTAAATCACTGTCAGGGTTGCACACTCGAACAAAATTGACATTTCTTCAACCTCCGGAGCCTGATGTCAGAGGAGGTCGACATTGGCATATACATTGAAATAATAACAGTAAGTTATTTATTAGACCACCTAATCAATACAAAATCTAGTCTTGGATGATTTACATAAATTTGTTAACTAATAGTGGTACATGTTTTGCCTTCCCTGAAGGCATCATCAGCCATAGTCTTAACCTTAAATTAAAAATAAGCGTCTAAATAACATGTTATAATGAAATGAATTTTAAAATCTTGAAGAGATTTGAAGTAAAATAACATTAAAAATAACAATGATGGTTTAAAAAATACAATGTGATGAGATATAATAGTGGAAGTATTAACAAAATTAACATTAGAAGGCTGCTAAAATAAGTGCAATGGATAAAACAACAGATTGTTATACATCAAGTAGTAAGATTGCATATAAATAAAGTTGATAGTCTGGCGGTTATAATTAGACGATGGCGAAAAATCGTATATAATCAAAGTAAAGAAGAGAGAATAAAAGTCAAAGGTTAGTCGAGAGATCCGAAGTTAATCATGATCTTGAAGATAAAAGACGAAAGTCAGAGGCATATGGTGAAGTTGTAGAACACGTTGAGGATATGAAGTTGTAGAATAGAAGTTGAAGAACAGTTTCAAATAGGATCTCTATGGACCATCTCAAAATTTGAAGTAAGTAAGGTTAAGACTATGGCTGATGATGCCTTCAGGGAAGGCGAAACATGTACCACTATTAGTTAACAAATTTATGTAAATCATCCAAGACTAGATTTTGTATTGATTAGGTGGTCTAATAAATAACTTACTGTTATTATTTCAATCAAATATCATCAACACGGACCAAAAATGATATTTATTACATGTAATGTCAATGCCAACCGGGCAATAGTAAAACCTAACAAGTACTTGAACCTCAAAATTAAAATAGGCAAGATTTCTAGAGATAATAAGTTTCTTAAAGATTGCTAGAAATTAGAGTTGGTACCTAAATTTCTCAAATCTTTACAAAGAAAATGTCATCCCTATTCAAAATCTAATGCCACTCAGAAGAAAGTAAACAGCGTATGGTTGAAAAATGAAATTAAACTATTATACAAGAAGAAATCTCTACTAAATTTACAATTATATAGGACTCATTTGACCATCTATCAAAAATTACCCCCACTTGAATGGAGTTCATTTTTAAGGTACACTGACCTTAAACCATCTTACATATTAGACAAGAAACAGAAAACCCTAAATCATAAATTACTTTGTCTTCAAGAAAACAAATGTAAAACTCCTGACCAAAATACAAACAACAAAGTGTCCCCTTCCCATTTGACTAACACTCCCACTACAATCAACCTATCTAATGCAGCCTTCTCTAACCAAGAATTAAATCTATTAGATAAAGGCATCATACATAATTGGCCTAATCACAAAAAAGCAGAAGACATTATCACTACCATCGCTGAAACCGAAACTAATATCGATAAACAAATCCCAATTGATAAACAAAATTACGTACGTTATGAAGTAAAAGAGAAACTTCCAACTTTGATTAATGAGATAACATCTAATAATAACCATAACGTCTCAAAACAAATTCTAAACCTGAAATCCAAAATTCATAACAACAACGTAGTAATTACAAAAGCAGATAAGGGCAACACCATAGTAATAATGAACAAACAATATTACATCCATAAAACTGAAACTTTTTTTTCAGACAATACCTATACCTTAATTAACAAAGATCCAACAAACAAAATACAGCGTAACTTAAAGAACCTTCTTAAAAATTCTAACTTCATTTTAAATGATCAAGATTATCAGAAATTAACTGTAATGAACCCAAAATACCTACAGTCAGATCACTGCCCAAAATTCGTAAAAAGGATGTCCCCATTCGGCCTGTAATTAATAGTATAAATAGTCCTATCTATAAAACCTCTCAATTCCTACACAAATTTCTGAAAAAATATTTCAAATTTCACAACTCCAACCCCATAAAGAACTCGATCAAACTTTGTAATTCCCTAAATAAGTTCAGTGTACAACCAAACCACGTTTTATGTTCTTTTGGCATCACCAACATGTATACTAATATCTCTATCAACAATACTATTAACATCATAAAAAACAATCTGTTGAAACATAGCACATTGAGTAAAATCGAAATTGATGAATGGTTAAAATTACTTAGTTTCATTTTAGACAATAACTATTTTACCTTCAATAAGAAAATTTACAAACAAGTAGGTCTAGCGATGGGAGACCCGTTATCTGGAATACTAGCCGATATATACTTAGATAATCTCGAACATAGTAAGATTATCAATAACATCAACGGACTCTGTCTTTGGCATCGCTATGTTGACGATACCATAGCTATCATTGATAAACAAATCAACAACAGCAATAACATACTATCATTTCTCAACAACTTAGATAATAATATTAAATTCACTAAAGAAAATGAGTTCAATAACTCTTTGAACTTCTTAGACATCAAAATCACACGAGCATTGAACAAATTCGACTTCCAAATATACAGAAAACCCACCTTTTCTCCAACAACCATACAAAATGATTCTTTACATCCCAACTCACATAAAAAAGCCACTTATCACAGTTTAAAATATAGAGCATTAAAGATCCATATGTCATCTATTAATTTAAAGAAAGAATTACTATTCATTAAGGATATTAGCTAAATTCAATGGATATAACACAAGTATGATTGATAAAATCATTAATAAAACCAAACTGAAACTAGCTACAAATTTAACTCCATTGAAACCCGTCAAACCAAAATACGCTAAATTCACGTTCACTAACCATAGCATTTATCCGATAACCAATTCATTAATGAAGCATGAAATAAAAATAACCTACACAACAAAAAACACTAATCGTAATTTATTCTTTAATCACAACTCTATTAACATCACAGACAATAGTTACTCTGGATCAGGAATATACAGATTGAAATGCTCTACATGTAATTTTTCTTATGTTGGCCAAACTGGCCGCAGCTTCTCCACCAGATACGCCGATCATTACAATGCCCGAAAACACAACAAATTCTCCGCAATGGCCAACCACATGAGGGACACAGCGCATAAATTCACCACAATAGAACAAGACCTCCATATCGTAAAGAGAGTCAATAAAAGTAAACTCATGACAGAATATGAAAACTTATTTATTTTCCTCGACCAACATTTTAATAAAGATAAGAACCTAAATGACACTGTTGATAAAAAAAGCCCCTTGTATGAACAGATCCTTATTTTATTATGAGAATCAACTCCCCTCACCAACATATTCTTAAAAATCTTCAACCTCACATCAATTAGCGTTTCCACCTCCCCTACAGCTAATATACCCCCCTCCCTTCCCCCCGCCGCTAGTACCTCTAATTCAAATACAACCAATAAACCCATAGCCACACCCACCGTAACATCGCTCCCTCCAATGGCCTTACATCGATACAACACGCACACCCTCCCATCAATAGCAGCCCCCCTCCAATAGTTACGTCAAAGCAAACAGATCCCTCTCCAACACAAACCTTCAGCTATAACACACGTAGCAAGAAGTCTACTGTTGCAAATACTTCTAACTCATAACGTTACAAACTACCTTTTTCACTGTCAGATGGTAAGTGCACACGATTCTACTTCAATATTTTCAAATATCTTTTCACACAATTAACTCTACATTTCTTGCTTCCTTTTACAGATTCCACTATTATATGCCTTTTCAACTAGAATATCTACAAACTCACAATTTGCAACATTTGAGCATTACTTCAAATTTTGAGATGGTCCATAGAGATCCTATTTGAAACTGTTCTTCAACTTCCATTCTATAACTTCATATCCTCAACGTGTTCTACAATTTCACCATATACCTCTGACTTTCGTCTTTTATCTTCAAGATCATGCTTAACTTCGGATCTCTCGACTAACCTTTGACTTTTATTCTTTGTTCTTTACTTTGATTATATACGATTTTTCGCCATCATCTAATTATAACCGCCAGACTATCAACTTTATTTTTATGCAATCTTACTACTTGATGTATAACAATCTGTTGTTTTATCCATTGCACTTATTTTAGCAGCCTTCTAATGTTAATTTTGTTAATACTTCCACTATTATATCTCATCACATTGTATTTTTTAAACCATCATTGTTATTTTTAATGTTATTTTACTTCAAATCTCTTCAAGATTTTAAAATTCATTTCATTATTACATGTTATTTAGACGCTTATTTTTAATTTAAGGTTAAGACTATGGCTGATGATGCCTTCAGGGAAGGTGAAACATGTACCACTATTAGTTAACAAATTTTATGTAAATCATCCAAGACTAGATTTTGTATTGATTAGGTGGTCTAATAAATAATTTACTGTTATTATTTCAATCAAATATCATCAATACGGACCAAAAATGATATTTATTACATGTAATAGGCATGTACATCCTGCTTTCCGAACCATCGTTGGTATCCTTGACAGTCTCCCGCAGGACCGGAAAGAAAGAAAAGAATTGCACTCGACAAAGAATTTCTACATTTACCTGCTGAAAGGATTACAGCGACCAGTACGGGTAGAACAAAAATTCCCTCAAAGAAAATGGAAAATGGTGTGGTCAAATGCTAACAATCAACAAGTACCCACTCAGTGGAGGTCATCAGTCTACTCGGTAATTAATGACATCGTTCCAACAGCAACAAAACGATTTCGTCACAACTTGTCTGAAGATAATAAGTGTGGCGGTGAGCTCGATACCACAGTGCACCGAGTTACATCTTGTCGAGAAGCGCGACTTGTCTGGACATGGACTGTCAATACAGTGCAGAAAATACACGGAGGTCTGTCTTCTTTATCGACTGAGCAGTTAATGATTGGCGAATTTCAACTGGAGGAAAAATCAGCTGTAACATGGTTGCTAGCGGCGGCAGTGCATTGGAATTTGACGGCATACGATAAGAGTGGATGGACTTTGGTGGACTTTATCAGATCAATCAAGACTGCTCGTTGGGAACTGGTAAAAACCCGCAACATAGAGAAATTTGCGAAACATCTATTTCATTTTTAAATGTATTTTATTTTATGTTACCCGGCGATGTACTGAGAACTGATAACAGTGAGATGACTTTGTATTTTTTTTTCAAAAGAGTGTTATTCTAATTTTGGATTCTTTCTTTAAATTATAACGTGCAGTTTATTGTTTCTATTAGTCTCAACACTCGTATACAATTCTACAGGTGTGCTTTTGGGTTTCAGCTCAGTACCTTTCTTTAAACTGTCACTTTTTTTAAAAATTAATTTGCAATGTTATTTGTACTTTGTAACTTTGTACTTTTGAAAAGGTGAATAAAAACAAAATTATATCTTAAAAAAAACAAAAAAAAACTGAAGTAGCAGGACTGAACTACACAGCTACCTTCGACCAATTGTAAATGGGGATTGCAGACCTCTAGTTTATAAACATTGCATAAGAAATATTCTTCATCAATAACTTTGATCTAAGTTTGTTTATAACTACGTTCATAGTACTAAATCTACATTCACATTCAGCTGTGCTACATGGTATTGACTGAACTAGGAACTTTCTTCCAACCTTCTTCTAAATACTCCCGGAAACCATTTAGTATTCTTCTAACACTAGGTAGTGAAAATCGTGCACACATAATGATTTCACTCTTTGCCATATCTCACATTGTTTCCATAGTCCTCAGGCCACGAGCGGAAAAGAATGTGTTGTGAAAACGATAATTCGAGTGAAGATATTATCCTAATGTTCAGAATTAATATAGTAGGAGAAAGGAAATACCCAGGTGATCGCAGTGGACAAGGCAAATTTTCCTTAAACTTGTGACCCTTGGAGATTTCCACCAACATGTGCCTTCATTGTGGAATGACGAAGAAAAATTCAGGAACTAGTACCGAATGTCCTTCAATACTTATATGCAATTAGTGGGAAAAATGAAGTCACTAATAGACATCAGGCAAAAAATTTACAGGAAAGGTATAAGTTTTGAGGAAAGGCTGACACTATCGTTAAATTCAATATTCACAACAATTTTCTAAGGTTTAAGGTTGGAGGTGATGTTCACCTCCTAAACAACTATGTCCATGGCAAAATACACTAGTGTCCAAAAGTTAAGCAAAAGTAATGAGTAAGCAGGGCAACAGGAAATAGACCGCAAATCGCACGATATATGCACCTACCAACCTTACATGTTTGCTCTGTATAGGAAAGGAGTGTTCCCTGCTTTGACTAGCAGCGCAACCACGAGGTAAACACAGCCATTGCCTGTGCCCCATATTCCCTCAGTTATGTTTGCCCTGTTATAGTGTGCAGAGTGTAGCCTCATGGTGAATGTGACAACATAATGGCACAACAACGCCATTTGGACCCTGTTTTTCAGGGTAGAATACTTGGCCGCCTGGAAGCAGGCCAAACACAGACCGAAGTCGCCGTATCCTTGAATGTGCAACAAAGTGTCATTTCCAGGCTTTGAAGACAATTTGGAGACACAGGAAATGTTACTCATAGGCCAGTACCAGGTCAGCAAAGGGTAACCATCCTACAGCAGGACCGATATCTGGCCTTAACCGCCCGACAAAATCGGAGTGCACCTACAAGACAATTATCGGCGGAGCTTGCAGCCGTCTCAAGAGTTGCCGTTGCCGTTTCCCGGCAAACTTTGTACTGGAGGCTCAGAACAGCAGGGCTGTTTGCCCAACATCCACCGATGTGCTCACTCCAGCATAGAGATGGGCCCGTTTACTGTATAGCCGTCAACATCGAAACTGGACCATGAATGAATAGAGGCATGTGCTCTTCACAGATGAATCCTGCTTCAGTTTGCAGAATCATTCCCGTCGCACATTAACCTGGAGAGAACCAGGTAGCTGATACAACCACAGGAACATCGTGGAACGGGAACAGTATGGTGGTGGTGGTGGCGTCATGGTGTGGGGCGGCATCATGTTGAATGACTGTACGGACCTGCACATCTTCATGGGTGGTCCAAAGAACATTGTTAACGCTCAGAGATACAGGGATGAGGTACTGAGACCACATGTTCGACTCTTCAGAGGTGCGGTTGGTCCAGACTTCCTCGTAATGGACGATAATGCCCAACCACACCGCACTGCTTTGGTGGATGAATTTCTGGCTCAGGAAGACATTCATCGCATGGACTGGCCAGCGAGGTCTGCGGATCTGAATCCTATAGAACATGCCTGGGATGCATTGGGGAGGTGAACTGCATCCCGTCAGCCTCCACCAAGGACCCTCCAAGACCTTTGCATTGCCCTTTCGGAGGAATGGGATCGACTGCCATAAGAGCTCTTGGACCATCTGATAGAGAGCACGCCACATCGCTGCGAAACATGTGTGGCTGTTAGGGGTAACCATACACCCTATTAACAGCATATTTTGTTGTGGAAGACGTTGCCAAGTTTTGTTAGTTGTTGTCAAACGTGTACCTTAGCTATCAGAACCTTTCTGACACTGTTTTTCTGGACAAGTTGTGTGACATATGGTGTGTGATTCAGCTTCTGTTTGTTCAGCAATCCATCTGACATTCCTATTAGGCGGTATGGCCTCGTTTAGTGATTATGATTAACGTTTGGACATTAGTGTATATCAGATAAAAGATTAGTGGCAGGTACATTTCTTTCCATTCTACAGTTTGCTAATAAAGTATTGATAAAAGAAAGGACTGAAAACAATGGATGCATTTATGAACATCAGTTTGAATTCATAGTTTAGGCCTACAGGTTTTTTTTTGCTAGTTGCTTTACGTCGCACCGACACAGATAGGTCTTATGGCGATGATGGGACAGGGAAGGGCTAGGAGTGGGAAAGATGCGGCCATGGCCTTAATTAAGGTACAGCCCCAGAATTTGCCTGGTGTGAAAATGGGAAACCACGGAAAACCATTTTCAGGGCTGCCGACAGTGGGGTTCGAACCGCCTACAGTTTTCTTTACATTTGTGACTCATACATGTCTGCATCTTACAGATTTAGGATTGCTCACAATACAATCAGTGGATTTGTTCCTATTATATATGATACCATTCATAGAGCATTAGAGCCAGAATTCTTGACTGGCTGAAAATTGCAACAAAAGCCTCACAACAGTGGCTCATTGTACTTCAATCATAACACTTTATTACCATTTGTGCTAATTTTTTTTATTATGCTGGTTCTTGGGACATAATTATTGTCTTTTCAAATGATATTTTGAAGTGTTTATATGATGGAGGTTAACAGCTTTTTAAATTTTTTTTCATACGACTTGGTGAGACCCCACCTACCAAAATAATAGACATATCAAGAAATGCTTCAAGTCAAAATTTACATTACCTATTGTAGAAATAGGGCGTCAGTTTTCATCACAATCCTGTAAATAATTTTGAGAGAAAGAAAAATGCACATGTTCTGAATATTGTGAAAATGAGAAAAACAAGGAAATGTAATGGAGTTCCTTTCACTGTTTAATGTCACCCATAACTGTGTTCTTTCTCTCCCTCATGATCCTCTGCAAATCTATTCTTGCCTATCCTCTTCTCTGTTATTGTGCCATGTTCAGAATAGTAGCATATCACTTTCATGACAAGCATGTTGCTGAATTTCCATACCGGTACTGTCTTCTGTGCAAAGAATCCAGGTCCAAATCTAAACTTTGCAAGAATGACAATCCTGTGTTAATTTACATCACTGAAGACTACAGCAGCTTCAAAAGCAGCTAATTTTACAAAATGACTGTGAAGAAGGTTTGTCTATGGTCATCTCTTCCAAAGTAGAAAATTTAAATTCTCGTTAGGGTTTTGTATTTTCACATATGTGTACATTTCTTGAGGAGTTCAGGTGAGGCTACTGCTCTGTACATTGGCCTAATAACTAAAGGAAAAGCTTCTGGAATATTGTTCTGATGAGTAAGTTGGCAGTGTAATAGACTGATACTTGTCACAACTATATGTAAATTACACACAAGGTCTTGTTTATTACCGGTACCCTCATCACTGTGCGTAAACTACTGTCTCCCCAAACTATGCACTGGCAAGCTGATCTAATTGCTCACTTGGCAATAATAAACCTATTAATCTAAATCCTGCACTTCCATCCAAGTTACTGGTAAATCAATCAATCAATCAATCAATCAATCAATCAATCAATCAATCAATCAATCAATCAATCAATCAATCAATCAATCAATCAATCAATCAATCAATCAATCAATCAATCAGTCAATCCTGACATGCATTTAGGGCAGTCGCCCAGGTTGCAGATTCCCTGTCTGTTGTTTTCCTAGCCTTTTCTTAAATGATTACAAAGAAACTGGAAATTTATTGAACATCTCCCTTGGTAAGTTATTCCAATCCCTAACTCCCCTTCCTATAAACGAATATTTGCCCCAATTTGTCCTCTTGAATTCCAACTTTATCTTCATATTGTGATCTTTCCTACTTTTAAAGACACCACTCAAAGTTATTCGTTTACTGTTGTCCTCCCATGCCATCTCTCCACTGACAGCTCGGATTTGGATTTTTTTCAGTTCCTGAATTAAGTAATCCTGGTGAGGGTCTCACCAGAGACAAATATGCTCTCTCCTTTACATCCTTACTACAACCCCTAAACACCCTCATAACCATGTGTAGAGATCTGTACCCTTTATTTACAATCATATTTATGTGATTACCCTAATGAAGTTCTTATATTCCAAAGGGAACTTTCACCCCATCAGCACAGTAATTAAAACTGAGAGGACATTTCCTATTTGTGAAACTCACAACCTGACTTTTATCCCTGTTTATCATCATCCCATTGCCTACTGTCCATCGCATAACATTATCGAGGTCACGTTGTAGTTGCTCACAATCTTGTAACTTATTTATTACCACACTCTGTACAGAATAATATCATCTGCGAAAAGGCTTACCTCTGATTCCACTTCTTTACACATATCAGTGATGTATATAAGAAAACATAAAGGTCCAATAATACTGCCTTGAAGAATTACCCTCTTAATTATTACAGGGACAGATAAAGCTTCACCTACTCTAATTCTCTGAGTTGTATTTTCTAGAAACAGAGCCACCCATTCAGTCACTCTTTTGTCAAGTCCAATTGCACTCATTTTTGCCAGTAGTCTCCCATGATGTACCCTATCAAATGCCTTAGACAGGTCAATCTTGATACAGTCCAATTGACCTCCTGAATCCAGGATATCTGCTATATCTTGCTGGAATCCTACAAGTTGGGCTTCAGTGGAATAACCTTTCCTAAACCCAAACTGCCTTCTATCGAACCAGTTATTAATTTTGCAAACATGTCTTATATAATCAGAAAGAATGCTTTCCCAAAGCTTACATACAATGCATGTCAAACTGACAGGCCTATAATTTTCAGCTTTATGTCTATCACCCTTTCCTTTATATACAGGGGCTACTATAGCAACTCTCCATTGATTTGGTAAAGTTCCTTCATCCTAACAATAATCAAACAAGTACTTCAGATATGGTACTATATCCAAACCCATTATCTTTAGTATATCCCCCAAAACCTTATCAATTCCAGCTGTTTTTCTAGTTTTCAACTTTTGTATCTTACTGTAAATGTCATAGGTAAATTTTAATACTTCTTTAGTATTAGACACTTCCTCTATCTGGACATTATCCTTGTAACAAACAATCTTTACATACTGCTGACTGAATACTTCTGCCTTTTGAAGATCCTTGCATACACACTCCCCTTGTTCATTAATGATTCCTGGAATGTCCTTCTTGGAACCTGTTTCTGCCTTAAAGTACCTATACACATTCTTCTATTTTTCACTAAAATTTGTATGGCAGCTAACTATGCTTGCCATCATGTTATCCTTAGCTCACTTCTGTGCTAGATTCAATTTCCTAGTAAGTTCCTTCAGTTTCTCCTTACTTCCAAAGCCATTTCTAACTCTATTTCTTTCCAACCTGCACCTCCTTCTTAGTTTCTTTACTTCCCTGTTATAATATAGTGGATCTTTACCATTTCTTACCACCATTAAAGGTACAAACCTATTTTCACATTCCTCAACAATGCTTTAAACCCATCCCAGAGTCTGTTTACATTTTTATTTACCGTTTTCCACCGATCATAGTTACTTATTAAAAACTCCCTCATGCTGTTTCGTCAGCCATATGGTACTGCCTAATAGTCCTAATTTTAATATCTTCCTTTCTTTCACATTTATTTTTAATTACCACAAAAACAGCTTTGTGATCACTAATACCATCTATTACTTTGGTTTCTCTATAGAGCTTATCTGGGTTTACCAGCACCACATCCAGAATATCCTTCTCTCTAGTTGGTTCCATCACTTTCTGAATCAGGTGCCCTTCCCATATTAACTCATTTGCCATTTGTTAGTCATGCTTCCTGTCGTTCGCATTACCTTCCCAATTGACATTTGGTAAATTGAGATCACCCACTACAATCACGTTCCTTTCCTTATCATTTTCCACATAGCTGGCTATCTTATCAAATATTTCTGAATCAGCATCTGCACTACCCTTTCCTGGTCTGTACACTCCAAAGACATCAAGTTGAGAGATGAGCCTTACCCCTAGAATTTCGTGTTTGTCATCTTTAACTTTCTCGTAGCTAACAAATTCTTCTTTCACCAGAATGAATACTCCCCCTCCTACCATTCCTATCCTGTCTCTATGATACACCCTCCAGTACCGTGAGAAAATTTCTGCATCCATTGTATCATTTCTCAGCCATGATTCAACTCCTATTAAAATATCTAGTAAGTGTATATCTATTAAATAACTTAATTCTATTCCTTTCTTTACAATACTTCTACTGTTGAGCACTAACATTTTTATGTCATCCCTACTTGATTTCCAGTTTCCTGTTCCCTTAACACCGCTCCCTAGGCCACCCTGTTTCCCTAAATGTACCTCCCTATAACCCTTCTAAACAAATTTCCTAACTTATACATACCACTGCGGTTTAAGTGAAGGCCATCTGAGCGCAGATCCCTATCTCCTACCCATGCATTAGGATCTTGAAATCTCACTCCCAGTTTTGCACACGTGTTTTCTTACTTTTAAAGCAGATTCCAAATACCGATTTTCACGCCTGCAAAATCTTTAATTTTTTAGACAATAAAGATACTATTAATTCAACTAATTTTTAATTCCCCCCCCCTTTAAATGGATTTCTGAAAACAAAATTATGCATTTTTTATTTTTAAAGGAGTTTCCAAATACCAAATTTCAAGTCTGTAACATCTTCAGTTTTTGAGATATCAGTATCCCATTTAAAGAATTCAACCTCATTTTCAGCCACTTTAATCCCCACCCCAAGTAGTTTTTCCAAAAACAAAAAATACATGTTTCTTTATTTTTAATAGAGATAAAAAATACCATTTTTCACTTCTGTAACATGTTAAGTTTTTTAGATATACTGTAGAAATGCTCATTTTAAAATTTCACCCCCTTCTGAGTTTCTCTTAAGTGGAGTTTCCAAAAACAAATCACCTATGTTTCTTTATTTTTAGATATACTGTAGAAATGCTCATTTTAAAATTTCACCCCCTTCTGAGTTTCTCTTAAGTGGAGTTTCCAAAAACAAATCACCTATGTTTCTTTACTTTTACAGGAGATTCCAAATACCAATTTTTACGTCTGTAATATTTTACATTTCTGAGATATACTGTAGATATAGTCTTTCAAAAAATTCACCCCAATTTGTCACTCCTGTTTAACCTTCATTAATTGGATTTTCCAAAGGCAAGAAAATACACGTTTCCTTATTTTTAAAAGTGATCCCAAATACCAATTTTCAGGTCTGTAATATCTTCAGTTTCTGATAAATAAGTATCCTCATTTAAGGCATTCAGCCCCTTTTTCACCCTTTTTCACCTTTTTTCACCCCTCCTATTGGGATTATCCAAAAACAAAAAGATACATGTCTCTTTATTTTTAAAGGAGATTCTAATTACATCTGTAAATTTTTAAAGTTTAGAGATATAGATACACTAGTTATAAAAATTCACCCCACCCTTTTCATCCCCTTAGCGACAGAATATCCAAAAATCCTCCCTTAGCAAGCACCTACATTGTAATATAAATGTATCCTCAAATTTTCATTTCCGTATGTCAAGTAGTTTTGGCTTGGCGATGATGAGTCAGTCAGTCAGTCAGTCAGTCAGTCAGTCAGTCAGTCAGTCAGTCAGTCAGTCAGTCAGTCAGTCAGTCAGTCAGTCAGTCAGTCAGTCAGTCCATGTTCTTTTATATATATCGTTTGAAAAGTTTTTCAAAATATTCCTTCCATTTCTCCAATGATTCCTGGAATCTACTATGAGTTCACCTGATTTATACAAAACACTATTCATTTTGTTTTCCCCCACCCTTTCTAAAATCCTTTATAAGTTTCCAGAAGGGTTTCCCTGCCACTTGACAAAACCTTTCCAGGTTATTACTGAATCCTTCCCATGACTTCTTGGATTCAAACAATGATTTGCTTCACTCTGTTTCTTTCATCTACATATAATTCCCTGTCTGCTTCAGTCCTTGTTTTTAGCCATTTCTGATATGCCTGTTTTTTGTTTTTTTTTACATTTACACGCAGCCCTCACTTTATCATTCCACCAAGACGTTTGCTTTTTCCCCTCTTTACACATAGTTTTTCCTTGGCATTTTCTTGCTGTTTCTACTGTAGCATGCCTGTATGGCAACCATTCTCTTTTTGTATCCTGAACCTGCTTACTGTCTATTGTTTGGAACTTTTCACTAATTATATCCCTGCACCTCTGTCTAATTTCCTTGCCCCAGTGATTTGCTACCCTTATTCACCTGCAGACAGATTTCACTTTTCCTGTCCTAGATCGAGTGATACATAGTTCTGTGTAGATCAGATAGTGGTCTGTATCATTGGGAAGAGAAAAAAAACAACAACTGGAAAACCTGCACATTTCTAACAGATTTCCATAATTCATAGTCGACTATTATATAGTCTACTAGCAAGATACCCGTGCTTTGCTACGGTATTATACTGAAATTTATAATTGAATGCTTAACGTTTTATATGTAATCGTCCAAAATTCGCGAACTGACTCGTTTTCTGAGAGAACCCGCCAAAATTCGCGATCTGAGTCGTTTTCTGAGAGATTACGGCATAGTTCCTCACATTTTTCAATCTTTCTTTCCAGCAATCGATTTCGTACTTCCCGGGCTAGGTCCAGGTATTCCACGCGGTCAGTTAGGTCCCTAAATCTTTGCCATCTTTTCTTATAAGCATTTTTAGTATGGATCAATTCCTGAAGGAGATCCGGCGTTGTGTCGTCTTGGGTACCTTGGCGGTATTGAACCCGCGGCCGGACTGTATTCGTAGACATTACCAGGCCAGGACCCGTTTCCAGCGCGGTCCGCACAATTTGACGACGGTCCAGAACATTATTACTATTATTATTATTATTATTATTATTATTATTATTATTATTATTATTATTATTATTATTATTATTATTATTATTATTATATGTTCTGGACCCCACAGAAAGATGCAAGACCGTTACCTGGCGGTAAATTACATATGCTGCCATTGTCATTGTTGAGAATGTGACCAGCACCATTGTCGCGCGTGGGCAAGTGTGCGGGGTTTCTGGCAATACGAATGACATACTTCCGCGCTTTATTGAACTTATTATAGAGGTGAACAATTTAACGGTCAATCTCATTCCTATCGCTTATTTCAAATGTGTTTAAATTTTCATTTATATGCCAGGAGAGTCTACTGTAATCTAAGAACGTTCTCCGAAGGAAAAGATGGCTGTTGAAATCGAACCCAGGAAAGATTAAAAATGATCGGTTTATGATCAGAATAAGTACATCGAAAATCTACAGCCTGTTTCCAGTCATACGACAGGATCAGAAATAGAATGAATAAAGCCCCATCTAGCGGCGACAATAGGAAATGTGCCGGCTGCCGAAGCACTCCTCTGGGGCAATGATCGATGAATGACAAATGAAATGAAATATTGGACAGTGTTGCTGGAATGAATGATGATAGGAAAAACCGGAGTATCCGGAGGAAAACCTGTCCCGCCTCCGTTTTGTCCAGCACGAATGTCACATGGAGTGACCGGGATTTGAACCACGGAACCCAGCTGTGAGAGGCCGGCGTGCTGCCGCCTGAGCAACGGAGGCTCCTTGTAAGTACATTATGAACAGTAATATCAAATGGTCTCACTTCCTTTTACATCCCACCGCCGTTAAGTTGATTCCCCACCCCCAAAATAAAAGAAAATTAAAAGAAGGCATGTTTCTTTATGTTTAAAGGAGATCCCAAACACCAGTGTTCACGGCTATTACCTTCAGTTTTGAGATATAAGTATCTCGATAAGAATAATTTTTTCACTTCCTTTCAGCCCACCCCCCCCCCCCCCCACCCCACAGTGAATTTTCCAGCAAAAAATAATTGTTTCTTTAATAGTAAAGGATTTTCTAAATACCAATTATCACGACTCTAACTTCTTCAGTTTTTGATTTATGTGTCCTCATGAAAGGAATTCAACGCCTTTTCACTCCTGCCCCGCAAGATATCCCCCCCCCCAAAAAAAAACGCGTGAAAATACCAATTTTCACGTCTTTAACAACCTTATTTTTATTAGATGTATGTATTCTCATACAATTAAGTCAATTCATTTTTCAATTATTTCACCCCCGCTCCATTGGATTTTCGGAAAATGCATGTTTCTTTACTTTCAAAGCAGATTTCAAATATCAAATTTCACGTCTGTAACATCTTCATTTTTGAGATATCAGTAGCCTAATTAAAAGAAATCAACACAATTTTCAGTCACTTTTACCCCCCCTCCTCCACCCAAGTGGTATTTCCTAAAACTAAAAATACACGTTCCTTTATTTTTAATAGAGGTAAAAATACCTTTCACTTCTGTAACATGTTACGTTTTTTGGGATATACTGTAGAAATTCTCATTTTATAATTTCACCCCTTTTTACTTCCCCTTAAGGGGAGTTTCCAAAAACAAATCATCTATGTTTCTTAACATTTACAGGAAATTCCAAATACCCACTTTTTACGCCTGTAACATTTTACGTTTCTCAGATATTCTGTAGATATAGTCTTTCAAAAAATTCACCCCAATTTGTCACTCCTGTTTAACCGCCATTAATTGGATTTTCCAAAAACGAAAAAATACCTGCTTCTTTATTTTTAAGGTAGATCCCGAATACCAATTTTCAGCTCTGTAATATCTTCAGGTTCTGAAATATAAGTAGCCTCATTAAAGGCATTCAACCCCTTTTTCACCCTTTTCCACACTTCCACCCTTTTCCACACTTCCCATTGGGATTTTCCGAAAACAAAAAATACGTGTTTCTTTATTTTTAACAGAGATTCTAAAATACCAATTTTTACATCGATAAACTTTAAAAGTTTTGGGATATAACACACTCATTTTAAAAATTCACCCCTTTTCACCCCTCCCCCCATTAAATGGATTTTCCAAAAACCAATTTTCAGGTCTGTAATATCTTCAGTTTCTGAGATATAAGTATTCTCAGTAAAAACATTCAACCCATTTCCTCCCCCCTTTCCCCCCCTCCTATTGGGATTTTCCATAAATAAAAAAATACCTGTTTCCTTATTTTTAAAGAAGATTCTAAATACCAATTTTTACATCTGTAAACTTTAAAAGTTTTGAGATATAGATGCAATCATTTTAAAAATTCACCCCCCTTTTCACCCTCCCATTAATTGGATTATCCAAAAACAAAAAATACGTGATTCCTTATTTTTAAAGGAGATCCTAAATACCAATTTACAGGTCTGTAATATATTCAGTTTATGAGATATACGTATCCTCATTAAAGGCATTCATCCCATTTTTCACCCTCTTTCACCCCTCCTATTGGGATTTTCCGAAAACAAAAAAATACGTGTTTCCTTATTTTTAAAGGAGATTCTAAATACTAATTTTTACATCTGTAAACTTTTTAAGTTTCGTGATATAGACACACACATTTTTAAATTTCACCCCTCTTTTCACCCCCTTAGCGATGGAATATCCAAAAATCCTCTCTTAGCGAGCACTTACATCTTAATATGAATGTATTCGCAAAATTTCATTTCATTATGTCCAGTAGTTTTGGCTCGGCGATGATGAATCTGTCTGTCAGTCAGTCAGTCAGTCAGTCAGGACAAGCTATTTTATATATATAGATTATGGATCTGGTGCCCGTTCCCTCCCATGTGTAACAGTGATTAGCCTTATGCTTGATGAATGTATTCATAACTGTTAATTTCATAATAGCAAAGAAGTCCAGTAAATGATCCCTATTCCTATCAGCTTCTATATCCTCCCCAGATTTACCCATTATTTTCTCATATCCTTTAGTTCTATTTCCACTTCTCGCATTGTAATCACCCATTAGCACTATGCCATCCTTGCTGTTGATGCTGACTATGATGTCACTCAATGCTTGATGTACTGACTGAGATAATTCTCATCGTAATCTACCACTTCATTCACTCATTTATATGCCTAAGAGACACTATGTTGCATGCAAAAGTATTCCTCGTAAACAGCTTTACTTCACACTCTCCCCTTCCCCTTTTAACACCTGTTAGAACACTATAATTTCCCATCTATTCCTTGTTATCTACCTATACCCAAATATCATTAACTCCTAACACATCCAGATGCATCTTCTTTGCTAACTCAGCCAGTTCAGCTTTCTTTCTTCCATTAGCCCCATTAATATTTAAAGCTTCGCATTGAATTCCAATTTCGTTCACCTGTTTCCAAAGAGACCTTCGCCTGTCAGTCGGGAGTGGGATTTCATTACCTCCATTGGTCTGAGACTTGCTTAAAATGTTCTGAGCTTAATAAATTCTGTGTAGTAGGATGTTCCGTACTTACACATAGTTAAAATGAGAATCTCTTCTCTAACAGTTTAGGGATGCCTGGTGAATTGTATAGTCCAGACTGCCTGAGCACAAGGAGGGCCACAAGTCAGAATATGTCTGAGATGCCAACACCTATTCCATAGCACCTGGTATCGCAACTCTCAGGACCATTTACTAAGTTGGCTATTGCCCGTGGTTCACGAACTAGGATTTTGACTACAGTAACCCACACCACAAACTACAAGGATTTATTTAATAGCAATTTAAATTGACATCTGAAGCTGGAAGGGAAAAAAAATATTGTGATGTGGAACTAAAAGTTATATTCATACATTTTTTATTTGGTATAATTAACATGCAATGTTTTGTTTAAAATATTTCATCTAGTTCCTGGAACACTTATACATTTTTGATCTGAAAAATTATCCATGAGACACTATTAGAAGTAAATAAATGTTACAAAGCTTAAATGATACAGACTGAGAGCTATTCTATTTGGCAAACATTATGCTGAGAAATGCTAGGTGGATTGTATCTGCAAACTTGCATGTTTTGCCTTATATTTACATGAAAATCTAACTTATACCACTGTGTTCACATGGCTAAATCTTTGTTGTCTTTCTTTTTAGATATTTGGACGTGAATGATATTCAGACAATTCATGCAGATCGTCTCAGTCATCTCAAGTCTCTAACAAGGCTGTAAGTAGAGATGTCTTTATTATTTTGTTATTATTTTAAGAAATGCACACAATTTCTGTAAGTTTTGGCCATATATTTTATACCCCGCATTTTGATTGTACACATTTTAATTAAGCACAAAATTCTACCAGGGGTATTACTAGTTTTTTTACAAGTGGTCATGTGGTAACGATCACAAGGTTGATCGCACAACTCATATACACAGTTATTTCCGGGATCGTGAAAAGGCTTGTTCTTGCATACTTTGTGGTGGTACCCATGCACAGCTATTGAGGTCACCAGGTGTCGGAGGTCTTGATTCGTGTTGGCCCAGGACCTATTTACCATGGCTTCTGTAGTATAAAAGTCCTGCCAAATTTCTCTTTGTTTCTTTTGTCTTTCAAGGAGCAGTTTATTCGAGCTGTCGGTAGATGTCTTTATAATATATAGATTTTCTTCCCTAGTTGAAACTTTGACTTTAAAAATAGCTCTAAGAAATAATTGGCTATGGTTTAAGGTAGGGGCAATGACCTAGATGTTAGGCCCCGTTGAACAACAAGCAGCATCATTATCATCATCAAGGTTTAAGGTAAATTACCCCTTGAAGTGTTTGTAAGTGAAGTTAAGATTGGAAGGTAAATAGCTACAAAAATTAAAATATTACTGAAATGCCACGCGGCAGTTTTGGGATTGCTTTCCACTAGCGTTATAGAGGACTCATATTTAATGCATTATCAACCTCCCAGTATGTAAGTTAATGGCAGAAGAGCTGACACTGGTCAACTGGCTGCCTGTTGACTTCTCTTCTAACATTTGGACTAGCCTGCTGTAGGCTGCATTCAGTGATTTATGAGTATCACTCACCAGTTAAAACCATATTACAAGTGATCAGCTTTAACAGCTTCATTTCAAGTAATACTAGTCCCGTATTGACTATAATCAATCAATGAATATTCAAGATAAACTTAAATATTATAATTGAGCAGCCTGCCTATTCAATACAATATATAATTTATTAATATCTAGGACATGTTTCGTCCCCTAAGGGACATCATCAGCTAATAACAAATTAACATTAATATATCAGTAATAAATATTAAATTTGGAAAGACACATTAATTGTTTGACAATTTAAAATAAGATCTTCAAATTTTGTTAAAATTGTAAGTCATAAGACAGGTAAAACAGTCAAATTGTCCATATTTCTCTTGTTGATGTTCTTGGAAAGTACCAGTTTTGCTTATAAAATCTTAAAATATCATTTGTTGTAAAAAGCACACTTGATTTGTATTCCTTAGTGAAAGATTTGTTAAAACTTAATAAGCATTCCTTAGATGGTATACTAAAATTTAAGTGCTTCAGAATTTAAAGCCAGATCGGGGCCGTGATGGTAAAGTTCTGTGTGGTAATGGATATATAACTTTATCTGAAATAAAATGAAAAAATAATATAAGTGTAAGTAACGTGAAATGGAAGATGAAATAAAAACAATGTAATGTAATAAAATCGTATTACTTACTCCTTATTATTGGCCCCGATGTGCGGAGAAGGACTCACTTCTACCGAGGTGAGAATGCATCTGCTTTAAAACTAGTACTGGTAGTTGCTACGCTGAGCGGGGAGTGTTGAGGGGAAGTAGGAGAGTGTGTCCTAAGTTGAATAACCTGAGTGTCACCGAGCGTGTGACGTGTTAGAGTCTGGCGTTTCTTCCTAACTTTCGCTTTTAATAGTTCTTCATATAAAATGTTATACTTCTCAGAAAGCTCATTGATATTATTTGTTGGGTTGTTTCTCTGGTCCAGATAAATGTAGATTTCCTCATATATGTTTATATATACAACATTGGTTGATGAAAATTTATTGATTTCTTCAGCTATAAGTTTGTTTTAACTTCTGAACAGTGTTTGTTTATTATATCTACCAAATTGTCTGTTATACCTTCAATTATAGAAGGCTGAAGAATGGAAGTCTAAGCACTGTGTATGCCTAGTTGCCTTTCTCACAATGCCCTGTCATTAAATGATTGAACATGTATACAGAGATAGCATATAACATCTTTGATGCTTTTTGTGTTTTGAATTCTATACCTTGGTGCAAGAGAATGGTAAGCAACAACATGGCCAATTTGAAGTTGCTGTATTTTCTGAATTTACTGTGTTTGCTATGTACTCTACTGCTCATTAATTTCAATACACTTAATAATTTACATCTAACTCCCTGTATATACGGTACAATACCATGGTTACGCTTGAGTAAACATGACAAGTTTTTTTTTTTTCTTTTATCTAGATGCAATATTACCCCAAAAGGATTTTGTGTACATAAACAATAGATATGTGAACTGGTACAGTATGTTGTTTACAGTGGCGTATGCTGGTATCAAGACGTGGGCTACCACTAGACTTAGGCTACCTCTTTTTGATAGTTGGCTTAGGGAACATCAAGCCTTAAGCATTTTGAGCTGCAGCCAACAGCCAACAGAGTTGCCCGCTATGTTGTCAAGGCTGCTTCACAAGCTACTGCCCTGGCCTCTGCCACCGTCAATACTCAACACCTGATTAATCGAGTTGGTAGCCTAAGGTTTAGCAAATTGAAGTCCAGCTTTGAGGCTAAATGGATAGAATGCTTGTCTATGGTCCGACGGCCCCAGTTCAATTTTCAGAATCAACCCCCTCTTAGTGTTAACTCCCCTGACTTGGAAACTGGGTGTTTATGACGTCTTCGCCATTCATTTTATTCTTATTAGGTCACCACCAAGCCTATGTAGATGCCATGCACCATTATTATTATTATTATTATTATTATTATTATTATTATTATTATTATTATTATTATTATTGCTGTTGTATGTATGTCTCACTGTGGTGGAATTTTATTTCAGTTGTATTTTGATTGTGTTTTAATTGTGCCTTCTAGTATTAATTACAGTAGTATTACTTATGACTTTAGTGTATACCAATTGGTTTAGTGTAAGAGAAGGCCCAATGGCCTTAACTACGCCAATAAAGACATTTATCTATCTATCTATCTATCAATATCAATTAACGTACGGTTCATCAATTACTATTGGTTAGTGCACAATTGTGGCTTTAATACATTGAATTTCCTGACTCATAAACTTTAAACGAATGGGTCGGGCAGTATTGGACCGACGATTGGCGGGCAGTATCGGACATGAAGCTTGTAAGTTTTCTCGCCGACTATAAGAATTTTCTATTTTGTTTCAGCTCAAAATGGAGAAGAAACGTTGAAAATGGACAGAAGAAAATATGAAAATGGCCATTAATGAAGTAAAAAGTGGAAACAGAAGTATCAGGGAAGCAAGTGAACTCTTTTCTGTTCCCAAAAGCACATTAGGCGACAGGGTAAAATTAATATCTTCCGGAAATGAGCTTACTTTGAAACCTGACTTGGGTAAATTCAAATCTACTTTTAATGAAGAAATGGAGGACACACTGTACACGCATGTCAAAATGCTGGACAACCAACTAATGCCTCTCAGTAAAAGCGAATTTCTAAGATTAGCTTATCAATTTGCTGAACAATTACAAATTAATCACCAGTTCAATGAAGAAAAGCGAATGACTGGAAAAGACTTTTACTACTCATTTATGAAGAAACATCCCGACTTGAGTTTAAGCTTCGCAGAATCCTCGAGTTTGCAACATGCTACCGGATTCAATGAACAGCAGGTGAAACGATATTTCGACAAACTCATTGAACTGATGGAAAAATATTAATTCAAACCATCGATGATTTTTAATGCTGATGAAACTGGGGTATCTATAGTGCATCAAAATCAGTTGAAGGTCATTTCAGTGAAAGGTAAGAAACAAGTAGGAAAGTTGACTTCTGGCAAACGGTGAAAGAACGTCACTGTTCTGTTGTGCATTAATGCTTCGGGGGACCAGTTTGTTCCACCCTTATTTGTTTCTCCACGGGTAAGAATGGACAGTGAAGTAACAAAAGATGCTCCCCAAGGTAGTGTGTTTGATGCACAACAAAGTGGCTGGATCACGAAAGATGGATTCCTTAAGTGGATGAGAGCTTTTTCTGAAAGAGTGAATCCAAGTGAAGAGAACCTGGTGCTGTTGTTTGTTGATGGCCACTGTAGTCATAAAGATTTAGAGGTGATATTGTTTGCTCGCTCCAGGAACATCCACATCTTGAGCCTTCCACCACACACTACCCACAGACCACAGCCTTTGGATAGGGTTATTATGAAGCCCTTCAAAAGTGCATACAATGAGGCGTGCTCTTTGTGGATGAGGAAGTACAGTAATTTGAAAATCTTGCTGAGAGACATTTCTGGGGTGGTAAATGCTGCATTTACCAAAGCGTGTCGTATGGATCTGGCTCAGTCGGCATTCGCTTGTACTGGTTTCTGTCCATTGAACCACAATATTTTCAGTGACTTGGACTTTAACTCACCTCCCACTGAACTGACACCATGTTCGTCTGAAGTTGCCCGTACATGCCAACGTTATACCTTAGAAACATCACCCGAACCACAACCATCAAATTCAAAACACGCTGTAACTTTCGATTCCATGCCTTCCTCTTCAAGACCCGTTTTGTCAGTACCAAAGGCCACCACATCTTTAGAGATAGGCCTACATAGCTCCTCTTTGTCCCCAAGTGAAAACCTAATTCACAAAATCTGTCCACTTCCTAGTGCTAAGAGTGTAAATTTCAACATACGGAAACAGCGTAGGGACCAAAGTGAAATTCTCACTTCAAGCCCTTACAGACTCCTCCTCGAAGAAAGGCAACGAATAAAAGGTGCCCATTCAGTGCAGATGACCGTCAAGTCCAATATTAAATCCAGGAGAGAATTAAAAGGAAATATTCAGCGCAGTAAAACTGCAAGGAAAGTGCTGAAATTTCACACTGGAGACGACGAAACTGATTGCATCATCTGCGGGGAAAATTTCGCTGAGGACTGGATCCAGTGCAGTTTATGCAAGGGTTGGGCTCATGAAAAGTGTACAAATCTTGAAGGGAATGATCTTTATTATAAATTTGACATGTGGAGTGTGAAATAATGTAACAATGTATAAGAAAGTAGGAACACTCCTTTGAAAGCAGACTGTCTGATACTGTACGCCATGTTTTTAAATCTTTAGGATTGTTATGTTTCCTAAATCTATATATATAAAGTAGCTTGTCCTGACTGACTGACTGACTGACTGACTGACTGATTCATCATCGCCGAGCCAAAACTACTGGACATAAAGAAATGAAATTTTGGGGATATATTCATATTAAGATGTAGGTGCTCGCTAAGAGAGGATTTTTGGATATTCCGTCGCTAAGGGGGTGAAAAGGGGGGTGAAATTTTAAAATGAGTGTGTCTATATCTCAAAACTTTAAAAGTTTACAGATGTGAAAATTGGTATTTAGAATCTTCTTTAAAAATAAGGAAACACGTATTTTTTTTGCTTTCAGACAATCCCAATAGGAAGGGTGAAAAAGGGTGAAAAATGGGTTGAATGCCTTTAATCAGGATACCGCTACTTATGTCTCAGAAACTGAAGATATTACAGACCTCAAAATTGGTACTTTTGATCGCTGTCAAAAACAAAGAAACACATATTTTTTTGTTTTTGGAAAATCAATTAATGCGAGGGTGAAAGGGGGGGGTGATTTTTAAAATGAGTGCATCTATATCTCAAAAGTTTTAAAGTTTACAGATGTAAAAATTGGTATTTACAATCTTCATTAAAAATAAAGGAACACGTATTTTTTTGTTTTCGGAAAATCCCAATAGAAGGGGTGAAAAGGGGTGAAAAATGGGTTGAATGCCTGTAAAGAGAATACTTATATCTCAGAAACTGAAGATATTACAGACCTCAAAATTGGTACTTTTGATCGCTTTCAAAAATAAAGAAACTCAAACTTTTTTGTTTTTGGAAAATCCAATTAATGCGAGGGTGAAAAGGGCGGTGAATTTTTAAAATGAGTGCATCTATATCTCAAAAGTTTTAAAGTTTAGAGATGTAAAAATTTGTATTTAGAATCTTCATTAAAAATAAAGGAACACGTATTTTTTTGTTTTCAGAAAATCCCAACAGGAGGGGTGAAAAGGGGTGAAAAATGGGTTGAATGCCTTTAAAGAGAATACTTATATCTTAGAAACTGAATATATTACAGACCTGAAAATTGGTATTTGGGATCTACTTTAAAAATAAAGAAACAGGTATTTTTTCGTTTTTTGGAAAATCCAAATAATGGGGGGGTGAAAAGGGGGTGTTGAATTTTTAAAATGAGTGTGTCTATATCTTAAAACTTTAAACGTTTACAGATGTAAAAATTGGTGTTTAGAATCTCCCTTAGAAATAAAGGAACACGTATTTCTTTGTTTTCTCTAAATCCCAATAGGAGGGGTGTAAAAGGGTGAATAATGGGTTGAATGCCTTCAATGAGGATACATATATCTCAGAAACTGAAGATATTACAGAACTGAAAATTTGTAAATGGGATCTCCTTTAAAAATAAAGAAACACGTATATTTTTGCTTTTGGAAAATTCAATTAATGGCGGTTAAACAGGAGTGGCAAATTGGGGTGAATTTTTTGAAAGAATATATCTACAGAATATCTGAGAAACGTAAAATGTTACAGACGTAAAAAGTGGGTATTTGGAATCTCCTGTAAGTGTAAGGAAACATAGGTGATTTGTCTTTGGAAACTCCACTTAAGGGGAAATAAAAGGGGGTGAAATTTTAAAATGAGAATTTCTACAGTATATCTTAAAAAAACTTAACATGTTACAGACGTGAAAATTGGTATTTTGATCTCCTTTAAAAACAAAGAAAAGCTCGTTTTGGGGGGGAAACGATCTTGGGGGGGGGGGGGGGGGCGTGGGAGTGAAAAGGAGTTGAATTCCTTTCATGAGGACACATAAATCAAAAACTGACGAGGTTAGAGTGGTGATAATTGGTATTTAGAAGATCCTTTACTATTATAGGAACAAGTATTTTTTGCCTTAATATCACTTTGTGACGGGGGGGGAGTGTGAAAGGAAGTTAAAAAAGTGAATTATTTTTGTGGGGATACTTATATCTCAAAACTGAAGGTAATAAACGTGAACATTGGTATTTGGAATTTCCTTTAAACATAAAGAAACACGCCTTCTTTTAATTTTTTGGGGGGATGGGGTTAAATAAACTTAACGGTGGTGGGGTGTAAAAGGAGGTGAGACCAATTGATTTTACTGTTCATAATGTACTTATAAGGAGCCTCCGTTGCTCAGGCGGCAGCACGCCGGCTTCTCACAGATGGGTTCCGTGTTTCAAATCCCGGTCACTCCATGTGACTCCATGGACAAAATGGAGGCGGGACAGGTTTTTCTCCGGATACTCCGGCTTTCCCTGTCATCATTCATTCCAGCAACACTGTCCAATATTTCATTTCATTTGTCACTCATCGATCATTGCCCCAGAGGGGAGCTTCGGCAGCCGGCACAATTCCTATTGTCGCCGCTAGATGGGGCTTTATTTATTCCATCCCTGAGCCTGTCGAATGATAGGAAACAGGCTGTAGACTTTCGATGTACTTATTCTGATCATAAACCGATCATTATTAATCTTTCCTGGGTTCTTTTTCAACAGCCATCTTTTCCTTCGGAGAATGTTCTTAGATTACAGTAGATTCTCCTGGCATATAAATAAAAATTTAAACACATTTGAAATAAACGATAGGAATGAGATTGGCCGTCAAATTGTTCACCTCTATAATAAGGTCAATAATACACGGAGGTATGTCATTCGTATCGCCAGAAATCCCGCACACTTGCCTACGCGCGACAATGGTGCTGGTCACATTGTCAACAATGACAATAGCAGCAGATGTAATTTACCGCCAAGTAGCGGTCTTGCATATTGCTGTGTGGTCCAGAACATATAATCATAATAATAATAATAATAATAATAATAATAATAATAATAATAATAATAATAATAATAATAATAATAATAATAATCATCATCATCTGGACCGTCGTCACATGTGCGGACCACGCTGGAAACGGATCCTGGACGGCTAATGACTAAGAATACAGTCCGGCCGCTGGTTCAGTAGGCTACCGCCAAGGCACCCAAGACGACACCACGACAGATCCACTGTAGGATTTGATCCATATTAAAAATGCTTATAGGAAAAGATGGCAAAGATTTAGGGACCCAACTAACTGGGTGGAATACCTGGACCTAGCCCGGGAAGTACGAAATCGATTGCTGGAAAGAAAGATTGAAAAATGGGAGGAAACTTGCCGTAATCTATTAGAAAACGAGTCAGATCGCGAATTTTGGCGGATTCTCGCAGAAAACGAGTCAGATCGCGAATTTCGGCGGATTATATATCTAAAACAATAAGCATTCAATTATAAATTTCAGTATAATACCGTAGCGAAGCACGGGTATCTTGCTAGTTACTGATAAATTGCTTTTGTTTAATGTTAGTATGTAAGAGTTCAACAGCAGTCATAAGGTGAATAATAAGGTTCCTTAAAATTGGTTATTTGTTTAATTCCACATTAGTCTACCTTTTTAACTTGAGCATTTGCTTAGGTGTCCGGTACTACCAGATCTTCCCCTATATTTTGCCATTTACTGTTAATTTTTGCAGTAGTGTATTATTTAGGCTACTTATATAACCTTTTTTTTTCTAGGTCTTTTCTAGTGGGCAATAAAATGCTAACTCCAACAGAAACAACTCTTAAATGTGTTCAGTAATAAAGACTCATATTACTTAGCTGGTACCTATGTGATTAATTGGCAGTGCACATATCTTTTGTATACCCTATTGTATCCTTTGAGAAGGTTAAAGCAAAAAATAATTTAAAAATTGATTCTCAACATAGGTCTAATTTTTTCTTAAGCATGATTCAGAACATGCTTTACGGCATTTACCTTGCACCAAGGTATGGAACTGAATTAGAATAAGTTGCATAGCCAGGAGACAAGAAGAGCTGCACTATTCTGTTCTTGGTGCTATGCTTCAGAACTCCTTTCATAGATATAACTGTGACATCTAGTCATTATGAGAAAAAATGAATTTAATTTCAAGCTGGGCAGCTTAATTAGACATTTCATTGAGCTAGAAATGCTGTATTTTCCTACTAAAATACCCCAGTATCAACCCATGAGTGATCAGTTATTTGTTTTTCTTTTTAAATGAAGGATCTTGAAAGTATTTCCTTCTACCCTCTCAGGCGTAAAGGTGTAACATAGTTCCTTGTACTGTATATCAACCAATCATTCATCACTGATCTGCATTTAAGGTTGTCGCCTAGGTGGCAAGAAGTTTGAAATCTGTTGAACATCTCCCTTGGTAAATTATTCCAATCCCTAACTTAAGTCTTCTTCCTATAAACAAGTACTTGCTCCAATTTACCCTCTTGAATTCCAATTTTATCTTCATATTATGGTCTTCCCCACTTTTAAAACATCCATTCAAGCTTATTCGCCTACTAATGTCATTCCCTACCATCTCTCCACTTACAGCTCAAAATGTACCACTTATTATAAGTTATAAATCTCATTGTTATGATCCGCATTGAATATTGCTATGTATGAGTAAGTACAATTTAAGGGTCCACCTGTTCAATGCACAAAATAATCCATTGATTATTGTCTCATTATCCTTTTAATTCGTGGAACATGTTTCATCCGATGTATTGAACAGGTGGTCAGTACTTGATCATACGTACCACTTAGTCGATCTGTTCATCTCCTTACTTCCCAATATTCACTGCCGGAAGGTTGCAACATTTTTTTAACTCTACTCTTTCGTCTGAAATCAACCGGTACAAATCGTGCTGCTAGCCTTTGAATCTTTACCAATTATTGAATGTAGTAATCCTGGCAAGGATCCCATACATTGGAACCATATTCTAATTGGGGTCTTACCAGTGACTTACATGCCCATTACATCTTTACCACAACCCCTGAATACTTTCATAACCAAATGAAGAGATCTGTAACCTCTATTTACACCCTCGTTAATGTGATTACCTCAATGAAGATCCTTATGTAAACATCTAGGCACTTACAATGATCTCCATGAGGTACTTTCACCTCATCAACGCAGTAATGAAAACTGAGAGGACTTTTCTTCTTATCAAAACTTATAACTTGACTTTTCACCCCGTCTACCATCATATCATTCATTGTCTGCTCTGTACTTCACAACATTGTTCACATCTTTTTGCAGTCACTTAACTTGTGTAACTTATTTGTTACTCTGTACAGGCCAATGACCTTAGATGTTAGGCCCCTTTAAACAACAAGCAACTCTATACATTATAACATCATCTGAAATTTTTTTTTCGGTAATTCCAACTCTTTACTCTCATACACTCATGAGCGATTGAATTAGTGATAGCTGCCATATAAAAGAAGACATAAAAGTCCAATAATACTGCTTTGTGGAACCCCTATCTTAATTGCTACAGGATCAGATAATGCTTCACATACTCGTAATTTTCTGAGGTCTGTTTTCTAGAAATTTAGCTGGTCATTCTATCACTTCAAAATTATGCTGAAAATGACCTATCTTTCTGTTTCAGAGACCTGAGCAACAACCAGATCCAAATTTTATCAAATTTCACATTCGTTAATCTTACTAAGTTATCTACACTGTAAGTATTTTTGATGAACTTAATTATTTTATAATTAAAGTAATAAACAATCCCTTTCTCTCCAAATCTCTAACTTTGAGTTTGTAAATTTTTTCTGATAAATTGTTTTGTATTGGTGAAATAAGTTTCCTTTGAG